>NC_134584.1:745000-1045000 GCF_037038515.1 Microtus pennsylvanicus
CGTGGACCGTGCAGCCTGTGAATTGTGGCTGACACAGGGGAGTCATGTTCTGAATTGTTCTAAGCAGAGAGTTCCCATCTGTAGAATCTGATGTCAACGTAAGCTTCACATTTACGGGCCTTACAATGGAGGTAAAGTTTGTCATCCACAGTGCCCGTGGCTGTACTGCTTGGTTCTAGAACACACCACGGCACGGTCTGGCACATCCTACTCCACAGACGCAGCTGTGTGCCTATAAAACTACCAGAAATAGCACTCTGTGGCCAGATTGGGTGGCCCCGAGGATGGGGCTGGCAGCACCCTCAGGACCCTCACCTTCTGTGGGCCTCGCAAGGGGTGGCCTTCTGCCGCTGAAACTTGGAAGTTCTGAGCTGATGACATTTAATCTGAGAAATCGATGCGTGTGTCATGGCCACAGTGTGTGGGACAGTGAAGATGTGGAACATTCTAGTCTCAGAGCCAGCTGCCCTTACAATGCAGATCTGGAACATTCTGGAACTTGAGACCAGATGAGATGACATGCTTGGAAATTAAGGACCTAGAATGTTCTGGACTAGAAGCCAGCCACCTGTGAGATGCTGAGGACCTAGAACATTCTGGACAGAAGGCCAGCTGCCCATGGAATGCTGAGAACCTAGAATGTTCTGGACAGGAGGCCAGCTGCCCATGGAATGCTGAGGACCTAGAATGTTCTGGACAGAAGGCCAGCTGCTCGTGGGATGTAAAGGACCTAAAACGTTCTAGACAGGAGGCCAGCCGCTGGTGGTACACTAGGAACATGGAATGTCCTGGACCAGATGGCAGCCACCTGTGGGACCCTGGGGACCTGGAACATTCTGAACCGGTCAGCTGCCCGTGAAATGCTGAGGACCTAGAACGTTCTAGATCTGAGTCCAGACGTCCCAGGGGGTGTTCTAGAGTGTTGTGGGACTGTAGATTTGTTCCCACTACTGCAAACCCACCCCCAAAGATGCGTGGAGGGATAGGCATGACCCTGAGCTGTCAGAGGGGGAGGATCCTGCCACACTGCATCAGAATACACCAAGCCTTGACATTCCGGGTCTGTCTTCATTGAGATCTGGAGTTGGTATCCAGCCACACACCTCCAGGCCTCAGTTTCCCCACATGCCACGTAGGCCCAGCAGACAGAAAGACCTGAGGATGCTCTGTAAAGGCCTCGCTTGGCGATCAGGGTTCTGGATGCTCTGCCCCCCACCCCCGCCAATGGTGTAGACAGGATTCTCTGAGAGTAGTCTCTTACCGGGGACCTGGGTCCTGGCCTAGAACCTTCATAAAAAGTCCCAGGATCAGGGAAAGACTTCTGCTTTGAAGAACCAGGCCAAGAATGAAGCAGGACACCGAGGAGGACCCGCTATGTTCACGCACATGCGCGTGCACATTCGTGAATGACCCACCCACTAGGCGGGCGGCTCCCAGAACCCCCTTGCCTCCTTCTCCCCACTAAAGGCGTCTTCCCGCGCTTTTTCGCTTTTTCTCATCTGTGTAGTATTCTACAGTGTGATTCATCCATCCAGTCTGGGGCTCAGGGTGCATGCTGTGGGCATCAATCTGACTGGCAAAGGGTGGCAGGTTGGGGGACGAACCAGCATCCCCCGTGAGCCCTGGGGAAGGTGGCCGTTTTGAAGAAGGGCAGGAGAGGGAGAGGTCCCCTCTGGTGGAGGCCTTGAATGCTGCAGTGAGAGTCTGTAACTGCAGCCCGGATGCAAGGGCGCCATGACGGGGTTCAGGGTAGCTGAGGGCCTCGTTCCTGGTTCTGGAATCTTCCAGCTGCCGGAGAAACCTGCAGGGCCCCGGCTAGACCGGCTGAGATTGTCCGAAGGCTTCGGTTTCCCTTTCTTTAACACACATAGCTCAGAGATGAAATGGGTCCCGACAGAGAACCATGTCTCAACCACAGAACTCCTATCGCTGCTTCAAAACCCACCAAAGATTTTCTTCCGCCGTGGTCGTGGGCAACTACTGGTGTTGTCTCACTCTGCGACACTAGTGAAGGTCCTCCCTGGGTTGCCCCAAATCGTACCCACAGGAGATGGTGTTGGGTAAATGTAAAGAGGAAGAGGGGCCGGGGAAGGGGCGGAGGTGGGAGCTGCAGAAGGTGCAGGGGGAGGGCGGTACCTGGGCGGGACAGATGGGGGAGGCAGGAGTGCCGGGAGACCCAGCTCCGACGCGCAGCGAAGGCACGTGGTGCGGGCAGGGACGGTGCTCCGTGGTCCTTTCTCCGTCACTGTGGGGTGGAGGGGGGACCCCGGGAGCGCTGGAGACTAAGGTCGGTGATGGGGTGGGGGCGACAGAGCCGGGCACACCCCCTCCCTTCCCCTGCCGTCCTCTCCCCTCCCCCTCTCTCGTCTCTAAAAGATTATATTTAAATCTCTTTTGTGCGCCACGAGATCCGAACTCGGAGGCCCCCACCCCCCCCCCAAGAGGCGGTTTCCATGGCAGCGACAACTGCCGGCTTCCGCGGGCTGAATCAGTGTTGCCATGGCAACCCCATCTTCATCTGCCCAAGGTGCTAGGGAGGATGGCAGAGGGGGAGGGCTGGCGGGGGCGTATGGGAGGGGCCGTGGGGGGCGGAGAGGCTAGATCTGGGGGACCCCTCCCCTGCTTCGTCCCCCCCACACCCCTCCTGTGCGCCCTGACCCCAGAAGCGGAACTATCCGGTTCAGATCGCCTCCCCCCCACCCTGGGGTGGGGTGTGGTACCCAGGTGCAAAGGGGATAGGGTTGGGGGGAATCTGGCTCTTTTGGGGGGCAGGGAGCAGAGCAGGTAGTGCGGGTGCCTGTGAGGGTCTTAGGGGAGGAGATGGGATCCCAAAGTGGGGGCGAGAGGAGAATTCTGGAAGGGGAAGGGACCGGAGGAAGTCGGAAGCACTGGAGGGGAAGGGGTGTGGAGAGGGGTGGCAGGGAGGGGATGGGAAGGGGAGGAGAGGAGTGGGGGAGGGGGGAGGAACGAGGTGGTTGGAGAAGGGGAGAGGTGAGGGGTAAGGAGGGGGAGGGGAGGAGGAGGGATGGGGGAGGGGAGCTGTGCACTAGGAGGGCTAGGGCCTCTCATCTTGGGGGTCCAGCACTGGAGGGAAGGGTGGGTGCAGGTGAGGACGTTCAGGGGAGGAGGCCAAGGTGGGGGGTGCGGGGATCACTGGGCTGGTCCGGAACTGTCAATCAGGTTGGCGCAAAGCGTAAAGGGGTAGCCTGATCTGACTCGGGTGGGGACCCCACTCCCTGCTCTTGTGCCTTCTTGGGCCCCTCCTCCCTTACCCCTAGAGTGGGGTGATGCTGAGCTCCCTGTGTCTGGAGAGAGAGCAGAGGCAGGAGGCAGCGAGGAGCCCTGAGGAAGGGGGGATCACTGCTGGGACTTTTGAGTTGAGTTTTGACAGTTGAGTAGGAGCTCACTCGTGCGAATGTCCCAGTCAGGAGGATGACTCCGTCAGGGGCAGGGGACCCATCCCATCAAGTGCCATTTTCTGGGGTGGGACGCCCAAGAGCCCAGAGCAGTTGGTCCAGGTATCACTTGGCTACTGAGCAGTAACAAACACTCCCAATCATTATACTTGCTCGTGGTTCTCTGGGCTAGCAGAGGCAACTGAAATTCTTCAGAATGTGTCCTCCTGCGAGCCATCAGCAGCTAACCCAGGCTGGCTCTCTAGGACTCTGTGCAGAGAGGAACAAGCTATCTAGCACCGAAGGTGGCAGCTGTGGCTTCACTTCCAGTATGTTCTGTACTGGAGGAAGTCACTCAGCCAAATCCAGACTGACTTCTTGAAGACAGAAATCGCAATGTGAAATCTACACCCAGGGCTGGAGGAAATATTGTCATTTCCAAAGACAGTCCTGGTGGGGGGATAATTATCATTGGGTTTTGAAGGCTAGCTAAGAGTTTACCGGCACTGGGCTTGGTTGCTTGGGTGTGTGCCAAGACAAAGGGGAACACCCGGCGCCTGCGCCCCACTCGGTCCTCTGCCACCCTGACTCTGTTTTCCCTCTCCACAGATGGCGCGGCCGATCCAGGTGAAGCCGGCGGACAGTGAGAGCCGTGGAGGTAGTAGTAATTTCCCCGTGGCCGTGGCCTCTGCAGCCTCAGGGTTAGGGCTCTGGCCTGCTCCGTCAGCTCCCCCGGAGTTCAGACACCCCACACCTTTCCTGTTCCCTCACGGGTGCCCGAGGGCTGCAGACTTAGGGCGTGGGGAGAGGTGTGGGCAAAGCTGTTGGGACGCCCTGTGTACGTGGGAGCTCGGTAAAGCCCAGCATTGCCAGTCCTTGTCACTCTATCTGTCTTGGCTGTCAATTGGGACAGGTAGTAGACCCCTTCTCTCGCGATTCTGACTGTACCCCAGTCTCCCGTCTCTTCCTCCCTGACGCCCCCTCCCCTCGTCTCTACTTCCTCGCTCTCTCATCCCCGAGCGACGGGGAGCGACGGGCAGCAGGGCAGCCTGAGCAAAGGTCCTGGGGCAGCACGGGTCAGGGCTGAGGGGCCCGTGGGCCTAGCGCAGGCTCAGCGGGGCCGTGGGCCGGGGGTCCGCCCACAGGGGACCGGAAGCTGTTCGTGGGCATGCTCAATAAGCAGCAGTCGGAGGAAGATGTGCTCAGGCTCTTCCAACCCTTCGGCGTCATCGATGAGTGCACAGTGCTGCGCGGACCCGATGGCAGCAGCAAAGGTGACTGGCAGGCGATGGGGCGGAGCCTCGGTGAGGGGAGGAGCTTGGAGGGTCCTGGGCGGGGCGGGGCTTCGGTGAGGACTCTCCCTTGCGTGGTGGGTGTGACTTTAGGAAGAGCTCCGCCTGAGGTGGGCATGGTCTGTGGGAAGGGGTGGAGTGGGTGGGGTGGGTCTGGAGGGGGATGGCAGGGGCCTGTGGGGAGGGCTGAGTGTGCACCGCAGATGGTCATTCTTGAGGATTTTCATATCCTAGTCCTGAAGTGGAGGGAGGAGAGGGGAGCCCAGCACACGGTTGTCTTTAGGACCCTGTGTAGGAGCTTGGTACCGCCCACCTGCTTCCTGGTACCTGTCACTTGGTATTTTTAACTGTGGCTTGCAAAAAGAGTGGGGCTGGAGGGGGAGGCGGGGTCGCCGGCCCCATCCAAGTGTCCATTCAGTTGGGGCTGTTGTGTCCCTGCAGCTTGGTCCTCGGGACTACGGCCCAGGCCTCTCAGCTTCTCTCCCTGAGTGTCTCAAGTTCTGTCTGTCTTCCTGTGTCTGTCTGTCCGTCTGTATGACTGGCAGACTGATACCACCCTGGATCCATGGTGTATGACCCTGGCTGAGGTACATCTGCCTCGGTGGCCACCACATGACTCTGTGTGTTCGTCTGTCTGACCGGCTGCCAGGATCCACAGGTTCCAGTACACCCTCTGCATCCTGGAGGTCAAGGCTGGTGACCCTTCAAACACTTGTCTCATTCATTCTAATGGGACCTTCTGGGGCCCAGCCTGCATCTGAAAGTGTGTGTGTGACTGCCTGGGTCTCAACACAGAACCTGGCAGCTGAGCTGACTTCCTACTCTCTGATCACATGGATGGACAGATGGACGGACGGACAGATGGATGGATGGACGGATGGGTGGATGGATGGACGGACGGACGGATGGATGATGGATGGATGGGTGGATGATGGATTATGGACGGATGGATGGATAGACGGATGGGTTGGTAGATGGACGGATGAATGGATGGGTTGGTGGACGGACGGGTGGACGGACGGACGGACGGACGGATGGATGGGTGGGTGGATGGATGGATGGACAGCAGACAGACTGACCCAGTAGTGGTTGGGAGGGTGGGGAATGCTGGGTGAAATATGAGTTAATAAGTGGGGGCAGATGACTGACATCCTGTTAGTCTGAATCCACTGCTGACATCGACATCTCTGTCCCCGAAAGATGACTGCGTGTCTTGTCTGTTGGGGCCTCTCAGCCCTCCCCAGGTCCGTGTGGACGGACTCCTGTCTACTGTCTTTCATGAGCGGCAACCAAGGACTCTGTCTCCCCTTGTTCCCCACCTTCTCACCCTTCAGTCCCTCACCTCCACCTCCCTCCCTCCCAGGCTGTGCCTTCGTGAAGTTTTCTTCCCACACAGAGGCGCAGGCGGCCATCCATGCCTTGCATGGCAGCCAGACCATGCCGGTGAGTGAGAACCGCCCTCGCTACCATGGCGGGTGGAGGAGATTGGGTGACCAGAGTGATGGGTGGTGGTGGTGTTACCCCCTCTCAGACTACTTCAGACAGGAGGGCAGAGGCTGTGCTCAAAGCTGTACGAGCAGTGTCCCAGTGCATTGTGGGACAGCTGGACGACGTGTAGAGACCAAGGACCTCATTCTAGGGCAGTGGGGACCCACAGTGGGCACCAAGGGAGGGAGGTTGCTAGGCTATTTGCATGGATTCTCTTAGGTCAGGTCCCCACTGGGTGGCTGGGGGCTGCTCTGAAGGAACTGTGTGGAGACAATGGGGGGTGCTGGAGACTCATTAGGCCAAGGGGAAGTGGGGGCCAGGTGTTCAAGGTCCCAGGTGTAGAATTACTCAGGTATGCCCCCAAGTCTTCACTATAGGTAAGCTGAGTCCCTGGCCTTACAGGAGCGGCTGTGTCCCTAACATGGTTGAGCAGGTTCAGGTCACCTCCAGGCTGACTCCCTCACAACCAGAGCCAAGGAACGGGTTGTCTGTCCAAGGGGATTGTCTACAAGCCTGGCTAGGAGCATCTGGGTCCAGTCACCAAGAAAGACCCGGCTGGATACTGGTCCTGGACTAAACTCTGGATTCTGGCCCCCAGTTCTTCATATACTGATCCCTGAGCCCCCACTGAGCCCCAGTTTCTGACTTAGTTTAGGAACATGTGTGATCCGTGCACTGTCAGCCTTCATGGCCCCTGGCGATGGGGAACCTCAGCTGGTCCCAAGTGTGGGCCACCCCAAACTCCTCCACTTTCCCTCTCTGACCGGATATAGTTATAGCTAGAACCCCCAACACACTGTGGTCCCATACGTGAACCCTGGACCTGCATGCTCCACCTCACTGTGGCTGTGTGGCTACCTCGCAGACCCCATGGCCACGTCACTGCACTGCCAGGCCCAGGATGAGAGCCCGACGCACATCTTGTGTGGTCCTGGCTCTTCTAGTTGTGGATCAAGTCATAGCTGGTACCTCCACTCTCATCCATGGGGTGCCCCCGTTCTACCGCAACACCGCACACTCTCCTTACAGGGAGCCTCCTCCAGCCTGGTGGTCAAGTTCGCCGACACAGACAAAGAGCGGACCCTGAGGCGCATGCAGCAGATGGTTGGCCAGCTGGGCATCCTGACTCCATCCCTCACCCTGCCCTTCAGCCCCTACAGTGCCTACGCCCAGGCTGTGAGTGATCCCCGCATGTGGGCACCGAGTCTGGGGCTCAGCCACACCCTATCATTCATTCCAACTGACCGGGATCTGGTCCTGGGCGGGGCTGAGCCTCACACCCAGCAGGGTGAACTGAGCTGCAGTCCCAGGCTGAAAGCCTAGGTCTTGACACAGCCACCACCCTAACTGACCCCCTAATCCCAGATGTACCCCTACTGTGGGCAGAAGGCTAATATCTCCACTCAATTGGACCCAAATGGCTGGAGCCTAGATCCCACCATCCCTAAATCTGCTTTTGGTCCAGCTCTGGCTAAATCCTCAAGGCTGATCCCAGGCTGAGCCTCAAGGTCTACTTGCCTTGTTCCTGGGCAGATCTGACCTTAATCTGTATCTAGATATTGGAGTTCTGTTTCTAAGCAGAGTTTTTAGTCAAGGCCGAGCCAGGATCCTGTGCTGACCCAGGTCTCATACCCTAGACCCATCTGGGATTCCAGGCTAAACCCTGATCCATAACTGAGCCTCAGTTTCTAACTTAGCCAGGAACCGAGACTGAGTCCTGATCCCAACCTCAGTCCTAATGCCTGGCTGATCCCTGATCCCAGAATGAACTTCGACCCAAGTATTAGCTTCCATTTCTGAGCCCCGAATCTCGGCCTTTTCCCCAGGCCGACTGCTAATGCTTACTGAACCCTCTCGCTGTGACCGGCTTTCCCCAAGCCCAGCTTGAGCCGTGCACCCAGCGGGGTCCTTCCCTACTCCCGAGCCGTGATGGGGCCGATCCCACTCACACCATCTCTTCCCCAGCTCATGCAGCAGCAGACCACGGTGCTGTCCACCACCGGCAGCTACCTGAGCCCCGGCGTAGCCTTTCCTCCCTGCCATATCCAGCAGATTGGCGCCGTCAGCCTTAACGGTCTGCCTGCCACGCCCATCGCCCCCGCCTCCGGTGAGAGCAGCTTCCCAGAGGCCTCGGGACAGGCGGGCAGCACCCCCACCCCGTATCTGACCCTCTCCCCCTCCTCAGGACTGCACTCGCCCCCACTGCTAGGCACTGCCGCTGTTCCTGGCCTGGTGGCACCCATTCCCAATGGCTTCCCAGGCGTCCTGCCCTTCCCTGGGAGCCACCCTGCCCTGGAGACCGTCTATGCCAATGGCCTCGTCCCCTACCCAGGTAACTCGCAGTGCCTGGAGTGGGCACAGCAACTGGGGGACACACCGAGGTTCCCCACAACATGACATTCGGGGCATCTAGACAGGTGAGGGAACAGGAAGAGGCCGAGAAGGAGGCCACATGAGAACCATGCACCAAGCCAGCTCTGGGTTCAAATTCCATTTCAGCAATCTAGCCAGTTTCCCTAACTGGAAAAATGGGATAGCTGAAGTCCAGAGCTGGCGGGGGGAGGGGGTGCAAGGAGCATTTGGCTAGTATTAGGCTCCTGTCTCTCCTTGTTTGCTGAGATGTAGTCCAGGCTGGCTTTCAATTTCCCCGTGAAACCCAGGCTGTGCCTAGACTCCCTCTGAAGCTCAGGCTGGTCTCAAAGTCACTCCTTAGCCCTGGCTGGTCTTAAACTAAGGGCAGTCCTCTTGCCTCCACCTCCCAAGTGCTGAGGTGACAACCGGGGCCGCTGCACCTGACTTAATTCTTTCTTCTGTAGTCAGCTAAGATTCTGGACATTGTAGAAATGGGGCAAGTTGGGCCTGGGCTGCAATGCTAATGACCCAAACTAGGAACTGGGTGCACTATGGGACCTTGGGGGTCTCCACAGGTTGAGGTGGTCTGGGCAGGGGATAGGGTATGGGGGATGACTCCTTGGTGCGGAGGGGTGATGGGCACACAGATTCATTTGGTTTCTGTCATTTGCTTCCCGGGGGCCCTGGGCAAGCTCATATACACCTGTTTCCCTGGCTTGCTAGCTGAGGGTTAACACAGAAGGGAAGCGCAGTGGTTGTGCGTGTTGGGACTCAGTTCCTCCTCTGCCCCACAGCTCAGAGCCCCACTGTGGCAGAGACCCTACATCCTGCCTTCTCCGGAGTCCAGCAGTACACAGGTAGAGGCAGCCCCGCCCTGACCCTGTAGCAGACAGTCCTGGTCAAGCCTGTGCCAACTGTGACCACTCACCTCAGGGTCTCACGCCCTGCCCGAAGCCCTTGTCCTTCGCTCAGTCTTAAGTCTGGGTCCCTTAAGCCTGGTGCTCTCTCTGAGTCAGGGCCTGACCACCTCCCCAAAGCCAGGGCTACACCTGGCTGTTCTCTGGATATAGCCCTGTCCCACCCAACTTTGTGAATCTGACCCCACCTCTTGAGACATAAGCCCACCCAGTGCCTCGCCCGTGAGCACCACCAACTAGGTTCTTCAGAGGTTTCCATCCCAGCCCTCTACTAAGTCATGGCCCTGTTCTCCATCATGACCCCCACCCCGTCTGTCTTCAGCTCTAGTCTCTACGGCCAGGGACCAGGACATGGGGGCAGAGCTAGGGCCTGAGGAGTGGGCTCAGGGCACAAGGAGGCGGAGGTGCAGGGCCCCAGCTGATGAGGAGCCAGGATGAAGGGCAGAGGCATAGCGCAGGGCAGGGACATAGAGCAAGGGGCAGGGCCTACTGCTCAGCCATGGACTAGTCCCTCTAACTATGGCCTCATTCCTTGTTTTTTTGCTACTATGGTTCTGCCTATAGTTCTACCTTTGTTCGGCCACACCCCGGCCCTGGACCTCATGCAGCCTCTGCTCTGGCCCAGCCCTGCTTGTCCCAGTAAACACACACACTGACACTCCCCCCCCCCCGCGCCCCAGTTCTGGCTGTGCACTGGCCGGGTTCTGGCCCCAACCAGCGTTTCCCACATTACTGCCTTGCCCCCCTCACCTCTAGCCCCACCCCATCCACGTTCTCACCCTTCAAGTCCAAATGCCATCCCTCAGTCATGCCTCCACTCCCACTATACACCCTCCCAACCCACTCCTCAGCCCCGGGTCCTGCCCCTTCAACCCCGCAATGCCCTCTGCCCTGGCCCCACCACTCAATGCAACCTCCACTCTCTGCCTGGACCCACCCTTTACTTCAGCCTCGCTCTCAACCCTGGCTCTGCCCCCTCACTAAGCCCCGCCCCTAACCTGGATCCCTCACTTCAACCCCGCCAACTACCCTGGCTTTGCCCCTCACTCAACCCCACCCGCTGCACTGGACCCCTTCACTTCAGCCCTGCCCACTACCCTGGCTCTGCCCCTCACTCAGCCCTACCCTCTGCCCAGGACCCTTCATTTAGCCCTGCCCTCTACCCTGGACCCTTCACTTCAGCCCCGCCCTCTGCCCTGGACCCCTCACTCAGCCCTGCCCACTACCCTGGCTCTGCCCCTCATTCAGCCCCGCCCTCTACGCTGGACCCCTCACTCAGCCCCGCCCTCTACGCTGGACCCCTCACTCAGCCCCGCCCCCTTTCCCGGACCCCCTCACTCAGCCCTGCCTCCTGCCTCTGCTCTCTGCAGCCATGTACCCCACCGCGGCCATTGCGCCAGTGGCGCACGGCGTCCCGCAGCCTCCGCACCTCCTGCAGCAGCAGCGTGAAGGTGAGGCGACCCCTGCCAGCCCCGTCCTCATCTGCACCGCTGACCTCGCCCCTCCATGGAACGGCGGCCCTTGCGGTTCCCATCCCCTATGGACAAGCGAGGAAACCCCATTTTTGGTGCGCGTTTGTGTGAGGAGGCATCTTGGGTAAACTGAGGCCTTCCCAGTGAAGCCAAGCCTATGGAGGGCCTGCGGGAGGAAGCAGGAGTCCGGAGTCCATGGAGGTATCTTGGGTAAACTGAGGCCTTCCCAGTGAAGCACGGCCTGTGGAGGGCATGCGGGAGGAAGCAGCAGTCCGGAGTCCCGCAACCTAGAGGCACTCTCATCGTCTTCTGGCTGGGCACTGTGGCCAGTGCCTCAGTTTCCCTATCTGCTGCTCTGCTCAGGTGTCCTGCCCCCGCCAGTGTAGGCCAGGAGGCATTAAGAAGCCCCTGGCGTCCCCTCCTTTATCCACTGCCTGTGGAGCAGGAGGGCCTGGGGAGAGGTGAAGCCTCAGGCCTGCCCTGTGGCGCGTGTGCCCGAGAGGAAGGACCTGTCCTCAGCTGTGATGGGGCCTCACTCCCGGCATGGAGGAGCTGGGCTCGGAGCCTAGTTCTGGCCTTTGAGGGACAACCGATGTCCCTGGACTGTTCCACTGTGGGCCACATCTTGTCTCCCAGACACTGTGCGGCTAAAGCCACCAGGAGGACATTTTTATCTGACTGTTGGGAACTTCCTCCTTCGACTCCTGGCCAGGATGGCTCAGCAGGAAAAAACGCTAGCCATCAAGACACTGAGTAGTTTGGTCCCCAGAGCCCACATGGTGGCGCCTCACGCAGGTTGTCCTCTGACCTCCACACAGGCACTGTGGCACACGCGCTACAGCTAAAATTAGACAGACAGACAGACAACCTCTATACCTCCCAGCTACAGCTCTGGCTCCATCGTCTAAATGAATTTTTTTTCTCTCTCCACGTGTGTGTTGCACACATGTGTGTGTTTGTGGGTGTGTTTGAGACTAGGTCTCACTGTCTAGCTCACACTAGATTCATAAACACAGCAATCTTCCTGCCTCAGCCTCCCAAGTCTCAGGATGACTGACATGCGTGTGCCACCATGTTGGCCTCCAGGCTTTGAAATGTTGTCAGGGGTGTTTTCGACAGGACAAGGCCCACAGGGTCACTGCTGAAGCCCCCGCAGCCTCCCCCATCGCCCCACCACCTGCCTCTGCTGACCTGGCCTGGAGGCGGAGGCTGCAGGGCATGACATGGAGTTTGGGGAGTCAGTCTGGGAGGGTTCAGGGTGGGGAAGGAGAAGGGATCTGGGTTTGGTCTGTAGTGAGCTCTGGCTGGGTGAATGGCATATGGGAGGGATCAAGGCTCTTCGGGCTCAACCTCTGCTCCTCACCATTCTATCGGGGGGTCTCAAGAAGCCCCCCACTGCATCCACAGCCAGAGACAAGGACTGGACCCCAACCCAGGGGGGTCCACCTCCTCTCCTTGGGGGCTTTATGTCTTTCTCTCCCCCACCTACAGGTCCCGAAGGCTGTAACCTGTTTATCTACCACCTCCCCCAGGAGTTTGGAGACATGGAGCTGACGCAGATGTTCCTCCCCTTCGGCAATATCATCTCCTCCAAGGTGTTTATGGATCGGGCTACCAACCAGAGCAAGTGTTTCGGTGAGTGGACACGCCTAGAATCCCCAGTGAGGGGCTGGGGGCGTGGTCAGGGTGGAGCCCCGCCTGGAATCCCCAGTGAGGGGCTGGGGGCGTGGTCAGGGTGGAGCCCCGCCTGGAATCCTCAGCGTGGGGCTGGGGGCGTGGTCAGGGTGGGGCTTTGCCTAGAATCCACAGTGAGGGGCTGGGGGCGTGGTCAGAGCGGAGCCCCGCCTGGAATCCTCAGCGTGGGGCTGGGGGCGTGGTCAGGGTACCGTGCCTGCCTAGCATGTATAAGATTCTAGTAAATTCCTCAGTACCACATCAGTGTTATAGGAAGAAAACAAGACTGTGGCCCCATATCACATGGGAAGTTTACTGGGCTGGATGGGATGGAAGTGAGGTCCCCATCCCTAGGGACATACCCGATGCCGAGACCACTGCCCCTTACCAACTCCAGTCACTTTGTCCCTTCAGGATTCGTGAGCTTTGACCACCCGGCCAGCGCGCAGGCGGCCATCCAGGCCATGAACGGCTTTCAGATCGGTATGAAGAGGCTGAAGGTGCAGCTGAAGAGACCCAAAGACCCAGGACACCCGTACTGACCATGCCCACAGCCCCTCCGCGCTGTGGGCCTGGCCCCAGGTGAGCCGCCAGGCGGCCCTGTGCCCTGCCCAGCCCTGGTATCATCTAATCGTCCTCCTATCCCAAGCTCACTCTCCCAATCCTGGGGGCGGGAGTGATGCACCAAGAGCCCACCTGGGGATAAAACCCTCCCCCGTCACCTTGCGGCTTGGGTGGCCCAGAGGGTGGAGTTCGCAAGGGGAGGTGGAGAGGAAGCTAGGCGCTCCCACCAAGGGGGCTTCCCAGGGAAAGTTCACCCCAGAGGTGGGTTTGTGGGTCTGGGGTGCAGGGTGTGGTGGGGCTTCTAGCCAGTCCTCTGAAGCTGTTCCCCAGCCGAGAAGCCCTAAAACAGAGAGGAGACGTTCAACACACACCCAGGTCTGGGTCCCTAGGGCTTGACTTTGGAATGTTTGGCCCAGAACTGAAGCAGAGGAGATGGGGACCCCGTCACAGCCTTCCAGTCCGCCACCTCTGTCCCCACCAGCTCCCACAGCTCTGTCTTCTAATTTCATGTCCAGTGCGTATGCCACTCACCAACTCGCAAAACAAACAAAAAGCCAGATCTACCCCAAACAAACAAAAATCCAAATTCCAGTTCCCATCAAAGCCACATTCTCAGCACATTCTCTGGGACTGAACAAGTACACGGTCTCACGGAGGTGACAGCTCGGCCACCAGCAGCCGCCACCTGCATACCGCCCAGGAATATGTTCACTTCTTTCTTCTTTTCCTTCTCTCTCTTTCTTTCTTTCTTTCTTTCTTTCTTTCTTTCTTTCTTTCTTTCTTTCTTTCCCCACCTCGCCCAGGGTCTGGTAGAGCTGAGCAGTCTTTAGTCCTTCAGTGTTTTTTGTTTGTTATCTGGGTTTTGGGGTTTTATTTATTTTATTTTGGTTTCAATTAGGAAATCTGTCAATCAGGAACAAATCCCCAGGACACCTGCCAGGTCTTCACTTTTCACCCAGTGTCCTGGGCTAAATGTCCCCAAACTGATGGTGACTGTCAGAAACTGTGGTTTTGACGACACTGGGGTTTTCTTGCCAGGACAAAAGTGAAGCGGGGCAAGGTGTTCTGTACCCCACTCCCCTCCCTTCCACTGTTCCCTAATGCCTCCCCACATCTTCCCTGGGTTGAGTGGTTCCGCTTCCAACTACCCCAGGACTTTTATGTAAATTACAGCCAAGTTTGGACACCAGCCCTCCCAGTGACTCCCCCTTCCCCATTTGTCTCCCTACATAGGCCCCCCAATCCCAAAGCCACCAAGAGCCACATGGGGCACAAAATGTTCCACGGCATGTCATGGGGGGGACAGGAGTCTGAGCCCGGGTCTGAGGGGTCCATACACTGCCAATCTCCACCCACCCCTGGACTCGGGAACACACACACACACCCGTCCGACTCGGTGGCTTTCCAGGCCAGCTAGTACCCCCTTAGCCAGAACCCCACTCCCCGTTCCCTGTAGCCGCGTGTGAGAGCACGGAGCATAGACTATGTATTTTTGGAGTATGAACCACAGGGGCCAAACGGCTCTGAGCCGGCCACGCATGGGACCAAGGACAGAAGAGGCCGGCCGGCTGGAGGCCGCCCCCCCCCCCCCCGACGCCAAACCAGGACCCTGCCAACACCATATACCTCCAGTTCTTGGGGTCCCCACGGCTGCTACCACCTCCCGCGTCTAGGGCTCCCCTCCACACACACCCTTCCCGCTTTCACAGCCTTACTTGGGTGACCAGGTGTCCTTAGCTTCCCACTGGGGAAGCCTCCTGCCCCCAGATTGCCTGCCAAGTGTCCCCTCCCACCGCCCCCAGGTGCCCCCCACTGGCCCCTATGTCTCCCCACTTTCCTCCTTTCCCCCCACTGCCTCCAGCTGTTCCTCCCATGTCCCCCACTGCCCCCTGTGCCCCCGACCGCCCTTCAGGTGCCCCCCTCCCCCATCCTCCAATCACCAGCCTTGAACTGAAGGTCTCTACCGAGGTCGCCCCAAGTCGGTCGGACGTCGCCACACAGCCCGCCAGACCTGGTTGCTGGCGCCGTGGACTCTACACTCTGATTTATTTTCTCTCATTTTTGCTGTGGTCCTTTTCAAGACCACAAGGAAGGGCGGGGGGGGGGGGTGGAGACTCACTAATAATCCGCTTCTGTTTCCTAGCTGGGGGATTGGGAAGACTTTGGTGGGGAGCGCCCCTGTATATTACCCCCTGCCCACGCACGCACCCACTGCTAAGCACAGAATCCTTAGTTTGGACATCCCACCAGGGGGAGGGGAGTCCGGATCCCTTCCGACGTGTCCAAAAGCAAAACAGAAGAGATTTTAAAAAAATAAGGTTAAAAAATGCAAAAACAGATTTTTTTCAAAAGAAAAAAACCTTTTTGTTTCTACCAACATGTTTGTTGACTTAGCCAAAACAAAGGGGAAAAAAGTAAAAAAAAAAAAATCCCTCCCGATTCTGCCCACCTTGTTTCGCGTCCCCGGTTCTGAACATTCCTACAGTGAGACTGTGTTCCGTCCACGTGCGCGTGTGGCCCCAGGGTCACCCGCAGAGTACGTGTGGCGTGCGCTGGCGTGCGCACCGTCATTCATGTTTACGAGCTGTAAATACATTTTTATACTCCACTCGAGAGACCCTATGTGATTTGTACGACGGCCTTTATTTCTGCTACAACGAATTTCGTGAAATCTCAACTTCAGACTGAATTTTGGAGACAGCAGAGAGAGGATGGGGGCGGTGGAAGGTGGAGAGGAAATGCGAGCTCTAGTCCCCCTGCCTTCTGTTTGTGTGCGGAGGAGCTAGGTCTCAACGTCAAATCACCTCTCTTCGGTCTGGAAAAGAAAAAAAAAGCTAAAAGTTTATTTAATAAAAGTTTTACTTGTTAGCAGCGATTCTCTCTCCCCGTGTTTTCCTGTGTGTGGCACATGGCAGAGCCATGTTCCTTGTCTGGTCCTGAGTAATAGCCCAGTGTGTGAATAAAACACTCTTATGAGCTGCTTCATGCCGGCGCACACCCTTAACCCCAGCAGTCGGGAGGCAGAGGCAGGAGGATCTGTGAGTTTGAGGCCAGCCTGGTCTACAGAGTGAGTTCCTGGACAGCCAGGGCTACAGAAAAAAAAAAAAAAAAACCCTGTCTGGAACACACTCCCCCCCCCAAAAAAAGATAAAAAGTTTCTTCCCATTTATCTTCATCTGGGCATTTCTTCTGTCATTTGGAAATGTGGCTCAAACGTCTATGAACATTCACCAGCAAGTTTCTTTGTGGAATTGTTTCAGGTGACCTGAGTGACCGAGAAGTAAAACTGGCCCTGCCCAGAATCCCCCAGTGAGGGGCTGGGGGCATGGTTAGGGTGGAGCCCCGCCTAGAATCCCCAGGGAGGGGCTGGGGGCGTGGTTAGGGTGGAGCCCCGCCTAGAATCCCCAGGGAGGGGCTGGGGGCGTGGCTTTGCTGGTCACTTCAGACAAGAGGGCTTTTGATGAACATGCCCTGCGCTCACTCCACCTTCTCCTGAACACCCGGAGTTTGAATCCAGATAAGAACCCCTCTTGGCTGCGGAGCTAATGAGACTCAGTTTACCCCCTCTGAAGAAAGCGGATTGATGTGTCAGCACTTCGAGCCTGCGGCAGAGGCAGCAGACAGCGTATCTGAGCGATGGAGGGAGGATTTGCTGAGCGCCTGTTGTGTGCAGCACACTGGTCTGGGGCAATTTGTGGAGGTCGTGTGACAGCAAAGAATAACCATGCCCAAAGCTTTAGCGGGTTCCCTAACGTTTGCACAATCAACGCCACCTCCACCCCCTTCTCCAGCCCCTTTCTCCCAGGCGCCTTCTTCCCAACCGGAGGAGCAGCGACTGTGTCCAGGGTGGGCCTGTGCAGGCGGCACTCACCCTTCGCCCTTAGAAATAATGTCATCGGGCCAAAATAAACGTCCCCTGGGAGAGACGGAGGCCGGAGGCCGGTGGGATGCAGACCAGCCTGGGCAGCACCATGAAATCCGGTCTGAAGACAGAATAACAAAGTGGAAAAGACGAGGCTGAGTAAAAGAAAATAAGTAAATTTTAAGATAAATTTCAAGGTGAAATTAAATTTTGAAACAAAGCAAATTCATTTCAAAAGATAATTAACTAGCTTTTCAGATAAACGACCTACAAAATGCAGGCGACAACCCACACAGAGTTAGGTCACCTGTGGCCATGGCTCTGCCTTCACAGCTACGAATCCGCTATGACATCATCAGGGTTGTGTGGAGGTCAGAGGTCAGAGATGAATGTCCAGGTCTTTCTCGGTCGCCCCACACTCTTTTTTGTTTGTTTGTGTTTTTGTTTTTTGTTTTGTTTTGTTTTACGAGACGGTTTCTCTGTGGCTTATGAGGCAGTCCTGGAACTAGCTCTTGTAGACCAGGCTGGCCTCAAACTCACAGAGATCCACCTGCCTTTGCCTCTGCCTCCCAAGTGCTGGGATTAAAGGTGTGTGCCACCACAGCCCAGCCACTCTTGTTTTTTTTTTCTTTTTCTTTCTTTTTTTTTTTTTTTTTTTTTTTTTTTTTGGTTTTTCGAGACAGTTTCTCTATGGCTTTGGAGCCTGTCCTGGAACTAGCTCTTGTAGACCAGGCTGGTCTCGAACTCACAGAGATCCGCCTACCTCTGCCTCCCGAGTGCTGGATTAAAGGCGTGCGCCACCATCGCCCGGCCACTCTTTTTTTTTTTTTTTTTGAGACAGCGTCTTCCTGAGCCTGCAGCTCATCAATTAGCCCAGGATGGCCCGCAAGCCCGAGTTCTCTTGTCTCTGACTCCCACAGCCACACCTGGGTTTTGACATGGACACTGGGGATTCGAACTCTGGTCCTCATGCTTCACCGGAGCCACGCCTAACAAGTTCCTCTTGGTCTCTGCAGGGTCTCCCAGTCCCCCTATTACTGCCTCTGACCCTTAGTCTGGTCAGCCAGAGGGAGGTCGGGTGTCCCCCGACTCCACCCCCTCTTTCTACAGCTGGGGAAAGTGAGGCCCAGATGTGAGAGGGCTGGTAGGTAGGTCTCTCTGTTCCCTCCCCATGGCTCTACATCTGGGGTGACTATGGGGGAAGCTGACCACAAGATGCCAAGGCAAATTACAGCTGGGGGCGCGGGTGTGCAGCTGGGGGTCTGGGTTTCGACTGTGGGTGTGTGAGGCTGCACAGGGATGTGGCTGCAGAGGGACATTGCGACTGCGGGGGGGTGAGGCTGGGGGATTGCGGGTGCGGGGGCTGAGGCTGGGGCATTGCAGCTGCGGGGCCTGAGGCTGGGGGACATTGCAGCTGCGGGGGGCTGAGGCTGGGGGGGCATTGAGACTGAGGGGGCCTTGCAGCTGAGGGGGCCATTGCAGCTGCAGGTTGGATTGTGGCTGCGGGGGAGGGCATTGTGGCTGCAGGAGGGGGCATTGCGGCTGGGGGGTGAGGCTGCAGGGGGCGTTGCAGCTGCAGGAGGGGGGCATTGTGGTTCAGGGGTGAGGCTTCAGGGGGTCATTGCATCTGCAGGGGGTGAGGCTGCGTGGGGGAGATTGCGCCTGGGAGGGTCAGTGAGGCTCCAGGCGATGGTTTGGACTGGGTGTATGGGTTTTGGGGTGTGGTTGCAGGCGGGGTTGGGGTGATTCAGAGGGGTGAAGCGGCTGTGGGGGGTTGGGGGACTCCCGGCTCCTTCCTTCAGGTTGCCAGACCATGTGATATGGAGAAGCCTCTGTGGTTACCAGCGGATTGTCCACTGTTAGCAAAGCCCTGCTCCATGACTCAGTCCAGAGGGCAGAATGCTCATTCTGTGGCTGGTGCCATACGGATGCCCGAGGATGTGGCACTTACCCCCTCTGAGACTCAGTTTCCTTTTCTGCAAAGTGGGGACAAAGAGGGGAAACGCGAAAAAAGAGCAGCTGCCGGACCAGAGCACAGCAGCTGTACACCCTGAGCTCCAGACTGAACTCTGGGCCTCCCCATCCTGTTAGGACCAGATGCCTCACGCGGAGAAGAGCAGGCCTGGGGCGCTGAAGGATGCACCGGGGCCCTCGGGTGCTGAACAGAAGACAGGAGAACCCGGACGAAGGACGAGCCCTGTGCCCAGCATGTCCCTGTCCCTCATCTACCCCTCACGGAAGAACAGAGACCAACTCGCCAGGGCCACTTCTCCCCTGCTGCCTTCCTGCTGCGCGCAGAGCCAAGCCATGCAGTCCTTTGAGCCACCGCAGAGCCCTTGTCCTCTGTGTTGGGGACATCGTTGATGTTCCATACAACTGTGAGAATAAGCAACGAGACTGAGTCCACCGCCTCCGCAGCCATCTCTGCCGTGACTCTGGGAGGATGAAGAAAAATACAGAACACCAGAACGTCGACGGCGCTTTTGGGGAGGAGGGCATTTTTATTTTTGAGACAAGCTTTTGATAGGTAGCCCAGGTTAGCCTCAAACTTACAGCAATTCTCCTGCCTCAGCCTCCTACATGCTGACATGACAGGCCTGTGCCACTACACACTGGGCTAGTTCCTACTCTCACCATTTAAACACAGGCGTCTAGAGAGGCCAAGTCACCCACTCAAAGTCACACAGCCTGGGCACACCCCCCACCCCACTGCCTTCCCTCACCGAAATCCCTGGACGTGGAGGAGCCCTTGGTGTTCTTGGTCCAAGTTCCCAGCCTGTTGAAGGCGGGAAGGCCCTGGGGCGCCCTGGCCCAGCTCAGCAAGGGCAGGCGGGGGCAGCGGTGGTGCTTCCGGGCGGGGGGGGCTACGGAAGAGGGGGGGCTCATTCACAAATCCCAGGCTGCCGTGATGGCAGCCGCCTGCCTCTCGGGCTGTGGGTGGCCTCTGTCCCCGCCCTCCAGCTCACCCTCCCTGGCCGTGTCCCCCCTCCCCTGTCTGTCTCCGACTCACTGGGCTCCTTGGGAGCCGAGCACCGGGACCTCCGGGGACATTGTGGCCCAGCATGGAGGTGCCGGGGCCCCCCGTGTCCGGGAAGCCGGGGGAGACGTCGGTCAAATGGCAGCTGTGCTACGACATGACGGCGAAGATGTGGTGGATGGTGAGTGCTGGGGGCCCGGACCCCTCTGCGCGCTCACAGTGGGGACACAGATAGGGGAAGGTGGCCGAAGCTGCTAGGCCTCACCCAGGGGCTTGTGACCCGCCTGAGCCCCTTGGTCCAGGCGGGAAATGTACCCACTCAGGGCAACGATGTGGCAGGATTGTCTTTCTGTCGGGTGGATGTCGCCCTACACTAGGAAAACTTCTGGAAGCTTCTGGGGGGATCCAGGGATGGATTCAGCCACAAGAGAGGGCAGCCGCATGGCCTGGTTCGTCCAGCTGCCCAAGATCCACTAGGTTGACTGTCCCCTCGGTGGGCCTCGGCCATGTGGTTCCGGGTCACACACTGCTCTGTGACCTTGCGGTGTGTCCCACCCCATCTAGGCCACAGCTTTCTCAGCCAGGATGTGGTCTGTGGCCAGGACTTCTGGTGCACCTAGTCTTCTGCGGGTCCTGGGGACAACTGGGTCTTGAGGTGGGAAGAGGGGCCTCATGGCCGGTACTGACCCCCCTGTAGCTACTTTCGGGAGACAATGTACGCAGTAGGCGATCCTGATCCCACCGTGCTCCGTCAGCATTTATTGAGCGCCTACTGTGTCCTAGTCTTCTGGAGGCCTCAGCTCTCCAGACCAGAACTCCAACGGGGTCCGAGAATTAAATAAGGACGGATAGAAATACGTAGGGTAGAGGGAGGCAGGGGACTGGGGTGGCCCCGCAGAGGGAAGTGGGGTGTTCTCAGATCACAAACTAGGGGAAGCCCAGGCACTGAGCTGTCAAAGCCACACAGAGAGAGGGTTGGGGTCGGAGTCGCGAGATCTGGAGATGGTAGAAGAAACCCAGTCCCAGCGTCTGAAAGAAAGAGACAAGGGATCTCTGTGAAGGACAGCCTGGTCTATGCTGCAGCAAGTTCAGGACAGCCTAAGCTACACAGTGAGATCCTATGTCAAAATAAAATAAAATAGGGGCTGGACAGTGGTGGCACACGCCTTTAATTCCAGCACTCAGGAAGCAGAGGCAGGTGGATCTCTGCGAGTTTGAGACCAGCCTGGTCTCCAGAGTGAGTTCCAGGGCAACCAGGGCTTCACAGAAAACCCTGTCTCAAAAAAATTTTTTTTTAAAAAAGGTAAATAAAATATAAATAAATAAAACCAGAAGCGGCTGGAGTGTGCGTGAGTGGCAAGCATCTCCCCTTCATGTGTAAAGGCCCTGGAGCCACTGAAAAATAGAAAATAGAACCCAGCCTGAGGGGGAGGGGACTCAGGGTTGGGCCGGTCAGCATGCTGTGTGCGAGTCCTCTTGCATGGAAGGATTGACCCGTGGGTCGCCGTCTATCACCCATACCTTACCTGTAAGGTGGAGCCTGTCTGTCCTGAAGCTTTGTGATTGGCCCTCGGGTCCGCCTGTACCCGCCTGCTGGGCTGGGGTGGCTGTTGCACCTTTAACTGGAGCTCCTGGACTTGAACCTGGGTCTGCGAGCTGCAAGACAGTCACCTGACCGACCTAGAGTCTCTCCACTTCACACATTGGCGACAGGAGACCTTGGAGGAGGTAGCCTGTCCCGTCCACCCTCTAACAGCGACCCTGCCTCAGTTTCCTTAGCCACTAGCGTAGGGGATGGGTGAGGGACTCAGTTTCCATGAAGGGCTCTCCAAGGGGTGAGTCAGGAATTGTGTAAAAGTCACGGAACCAAGCAGGAGGGTTTGTGGTGAGATTCCAGAAGGACTTCCCCTGGCCGCCTTGATTGGCCACCGATTATGTGTTCTGAAGAGAGGCACCCGGTCTGCCTGGCCTGGCTTGTTAGGGAGATCAGAGATCCAAAGTAACCAATGCTTTTGCCAACCTCAGATTCAGAGCGCTCTGAGAAGGGTGAGGATAGGAGCGCGCGGGATTAGGAAGAAGCGGACAGCAACGAAACAGAAACCCAAGGGCGGGGGGACCCAGTGTGCAAAGGCCCTGGGGCAGGATAGAGCCAGGCATTGGGGATGAGCTGGGAGGAGGCCCCTGTGACTTCAGCCCTTGCTTGCATCCAGGGACCCAGACCGAGGAGGGGGTGGGGGCAGAGGTCGAGGCCGGCTGCATTGCAGCCCACAGAGCCGAGGAGGACTGCACACAGGTGGCTGTCTGCTGCCTTCCGCTGCTGGTCTGCGCCACCCACCACCTCCTGCGCCACTATGCAGCGCAGGGTCCCTGGTCGCTGTCTCTCCAGCCTGCGCCCGCCAGGCCGCCGCCCACTCTGCCCACATCTGAGGCTCCGCGGAGCCGGACAGTCTGCTGCAAACCACGGAATGTTCCCCGGAGCGCCCAACGGGATGTTGGGGGACAGAGGGAGGCGGGAGACCCAGTTGAGAGACAGAGCAAGGCCAAGTCAGGGCCACGGGGCAGCATCGGATCTGTTGACACCCACAGCCCCAGACACAAGAAATGGGGATGCTGTGAAACACTGAGAAAAACTCGGAAATGGAGCCGTGAGGGACTGCTCTCTGTCCACAAGGATGGAACAGGAGGCAGGGATTTGAACCCAAGCCTCTGAGGAAGGAAGGAGCTGAGAAACCACGGGGTAGAAACTAGTTAGACACAGTAGAGAAGATTTCATGAGTGGGGTGGGTGGATGGGTGGATGGATGGATAGATGGATGGATGGACGGATGTGTGGACGGATGGGTGGACGGATGTGTGGATGGATGGATGGATGGATGGATGGATGGATGGATGGATGGATGGACGGATGTGTGGATGGATGGATGTGTGGATGGATGGATGGATGGATGGATGGATGGATGGATGGATGGATGTGTGGATGGATGTGTGGATGGATGGATGGATGGATGGATGGATGTGTGGATGGATGGATGTGTGGATGGATGGATGGATGGATGTGTGGATGGATGGATGGATGGATGTGTGGATGTGTGGATGGGTGGATGTGTGGATGGATGGATGGATGGGTGGATGGATGAGTGGGTGGATGGATGGATGGATGGGTGGATGGATGGGTGGATGTGTGGATGGATGGATGGATGAGTGGGTGGATGGATGGATGGATGGGTGGATGGATGGGTGGATGGATGTGTGGATGGGTGGATGGATGGATGGATGTGTGGATGGATGGATGGATGGATGGATGGGTGGGTGGATGGATGGATGTGTGGATGGATGGATGTGTGGATGGATGGATGGATGGATGTGTGGATGTGTGGATGGATGGATGTGTGGATGGATGGATGGATGGATGTGTGGATGGATGAGTGGGTGGATGGATGGATGGATGGGTGGATGGATGGGTGGATGGATGTGTGGATGGGTGGATGGATGGATGGATGTGTGGATGGATGTGTGGATGGATGGATGGATGGATGGATGGGTGGGTGGATGGATGGATGTGTGGATGGATGGATGTGTGGATGGATGGATGGATGGATGTGTGGATGTGTGGATGGATGGATGTGTGGATGGATGGATGGATGGATGTGTGGATGGATGGATGGGTGGATGGATGGATGGATGGGTGGATGGATGAGTGGGTGGATGGATGGATGGGTGGATGGATGGATGGATGGATGGGTGGATGGATGGGTGGATGGATGGGTGGATCAGTGGACAGATGAATATGTGAGTGGTGGATCAATTTGTCGTTATTTCTTGTTGACTGATCGTTGTGCTCAGCTTCCCAGCTAAAGCATTTTCTCTATTTGCTGGTGTTTAGAATCCTATCACTCAGTCCCGCTGTGGAGGAGCACGCCTCTAATCCCAGCTCTCTCAGCAAGCAAATGCAGGTTGATCTGTATGAGGGTGAGGTATAGCCTGCTCTACAAAGAGAGTTCCAGGGGAGTCTGGGCTGCACAGAGAAACCTTGGAGGAAATTTTTTTGTTTTGTTTTGTTTTTCAAGACAAGGTTTCTGTGTGACTTTGGAGCCTATCCTGAAACTAGCTCTTGTAGACCAGGCTGGCCTTGAACACAGAGATCTGCCACCGCCTGGCTTTTGGTGGTGGTGATTTTAAAAAAGGAATCAAAGAGTAAGCTTGCACTGTCCTTGTTGATACACTTTCCGTCCCTGAAATTCAGTCCCAGACTCCACACGTGGAAGGGCAGAAGGGTGCCCAGGACAGTGCCTGCTCACTCTCTGGTTCTTGCTCTGTGGATCGTGTGGTTGGCTGCACTGAAGGCCCCACCTGCTGCCACGTCTGCTCCCCTCGGCTGCTCCTCCTCTCTCTGTCGGCTATGGGCGCTCTCTGAGGTGATGCCCCCCACATTGGGCTCAGGACCCACCACAGCGAAATCAGTGGAAAATTAAATGCTGCCTGTGTGCTTGGGACTGGCTTCTAATGACCTGTTCCTGGGGATTGTTCCCAGCTGGTGCGGCCGGGGTTGGGGCTCCCCCCCCTGCCACCCAATTTGAGGGGCACTGGCAATCTTGCAGCTGCAGTAGAGGCTGCATGTGATACAGCCCCTGGCCTCGGCGGAGTTGGAGGCAGGGGATGCTTCACAGGTTCTGGGGACGGACCCCCTTGGACTCCACCACCCCAGTTCTCATGCTCTCCCTGCCTGTCACCTCCAAACCATGACATCTGCCCCCTGTCTGCAGGGTCTACACTAACTTATACATGTTCCTTTGCCTGGCCCGGGGCTGTGTGTCTCTGGGTAAATTGTGATCCTATTCTGTGCCTGTATCCATGCATGGAGTCAGGTGCATGAACTGGGTTGTGGGGCATCCGCTGCTTATTGGCTTTTTTCGTTCTGACCTTCCAAAAGAAACCTGCGGATTATTGAGGAACCCATATGTGTGCACTCGTGGACCTCAGTGGTCAAAACGCCTGCTTGGTACCACATGATCATGGCGACACAGGCCAGCCTTGGCTATATAGTGAGTTCCAGGCCAGCCTGGGCTACGTGACACTGCCCGATTTGGGAGCCCCAACCCATTCCAAGCCGAGTACACAAAATGCCACCAGAGATGCTCCATGGATGTTGTGTATATAAAATCCAGAAATCAAAGGTGTGGAGCCAGGCACAACTGAACCCAGCATCGGTGTGCACTTCCCAAGACTGAGAGATAACATCTCCTGCAGACTGATTTTATGTTCAACTGGGGCATCCTGCACCGGGCCCCAGCAGCTACATAAGAATTGGTGTGTCCTATCCGGGGAGTATAGAGCGCTGCCCACTCAAACCTGCGGCCATGGTGCAATGCCGGATGAGGACGCTAGAGGGCAGCGCAGGACCGTGAGCCGCCGTCCGCGACTGAGGACGCTCGGTGTTCAGGGGGGGACGCAGGTGTCTGTGGGTGACGCAGGTGTCTAACTGTACTTCACTGTAGGGGACGTCAGGTGACTGTTTAACTCACGGGCATTTGAAAAGCAGGTGACTGTCCGGTTTGGAGCCAGTTGTCCTACATTGTTTTTTTAATGCATGGTTAACTTTTTAAAAAATTTTTATTATTATTATTATTTTATGTTCACTGGTGTGAGGGTCGGATACCCTGGAACTGGGGTTACAGACAGTTGTGAGCTGCCATGTGGGTGCTGGGAATTGAACTCAGGACCTCTGATGAGACTAGTCCCACCACCCCCATACTGTCACCATCCTTTGCCAATGGACACAGAGTCCATCTTGGCGCCAACAGGTGGACCCCTGCCTGTTTGACACATGATTCTGCACAGATGAAGAATTCCTCATCCAAGCTGCTTAGGACAGTTTACTGGGTGGGGTGGTACTCACATGTCGTGTTTCCAACCCCAAAGCAAGCTTCTGGGTTGTTTGCTATTATTTAGTACCAAGTGTATACACACATACAGTCATTTAGCTCCTGCCTTACTCCTGGCTCTGAACTCATTACCCACACACTCAGGCTTTGCAAATCCATTTCCCAGGGACCAGGCCTTGGGTTGATTCAAGGTCCTAACAGGCCTCATGGCCGGCCCTGCTCGCTGTTGAGCCAGATAAGACGGTTCCCAGGGCGTCGAGCCCCTGTGCCCAGCCTTCCTACCTGGAACCTGGCCAGCTGGACTCAGCCTTCTGTACAAATATCCCCCGCAGAGGATGGGGGAGGGTGGGGAGGAGGAGGGCAGCCCCCCTCCCAAACGCCTTGCAGAAACCCATCCCTAGCCAGGCGGTGGTGGCGCACACCTTTAATCCCAGCACTCGGGAGGCAGAGGCAGGCGGATCTCTGTGAGTTCGAGGCCAGCCTGGTCTAGAAGAGCTAGTTCCAGGACAAGAACCGAAAAGCTACAGAGAAACCCTGTCTCGAAAATCAAAAACAAACAAACAAACAAACAAACAACAACCCATCCCTGCTGCTGTTTGTTCCGCTCTCAGGTAGTGAGGTCCGGACACTCTGGCCAGGCCTCCAGAGGACACAGAGCCCCAGACCACACCTCAGTGCCCTGGCCACTCCTTCTCTGTACCCCTACAGTGACCCCCTCAGACCGGTCACATCTGAGCCTCAGTTTCCCCCCAGAGGAAGCATATTTAATAGCCTTGAGTCCAGTCTCTGCAGAGTGTGTATTTAGTGCCAACTGCACTCCTGATGACCACCTATGTGCCTGGCATGCCAGGCTTGCCCAAACAAGGGTGCTGAAAAAGACATACAGTAAGAATTCACTTAACCCCAGGACGTGTCAACGCCCATCCCCACCCCTTGGTAGGACACCTGGGTGGAAGTGAGCCTCCGGCCTGCTGTAACGCATGGCAACCCAGGTGCAGGTTCAACATGCTGGTCATTCGCCAACCAGAAGTAACAGCTGCCCCACAGTAGGACGGGCCGGGGGGGGGGCATGGGGACAGAAGTGAAGCCCTGGGACTGTCACACAGGAATCCAGGTGTTTCTGTACCCTGAGGACCCTGTGTGAGGCCTCAAGAGCCCCATCTCCCTCGTTCCAGGGCTTAAGAACCTGGAGAATGATGGTCACTGCTTCTGACACCTGTGCTTGGTCCCCCTTGACCCACGGGAAGCCAAGGCAGGGAGATCAGGAGTTCAAGGCCAGCCTGGGCCAGTTAAAGGCACAAACCTTAAAAATAAAAGTGGACTGGAGGCGTGGTCAGGGTGGAGTCCCGCCTAGAATCCCCAGTGAGGGGCTGGGGGCGTGGTCAGGGTGGAGCCCCGCCTAGAATCCCCAGTGAGGGGCTGGGGGCGTGGTCAGGGTGGAGCCCCGCCTAGAATCCCCACTGAGGGCTGGGGGCGTGGTCATGGTGGAGCCCCGCCTAGAATCCCCACTGAGGGCTGGGGCGTGGTCAGGGTGGAGCCCCGCCTAGAATCCCCACTGAGGGCTGGGGCGTGGTCAGGGTGGAGCCCCGCCTAGAATCCCCACTGAGGGCTGGGGGCGTGGTCAAGTCAGACTGGGTTTCTCAGAGGTGAGGGGTTACTTTTCCTGAGAGCAGAGCTGCAGCTTGAGCCCGCCGTGGGTTGCCATCTGCCCCTCACTCCTCAGCCTGGTGCCCGGTGGTCCCCAGAGGTGGAGCATTAACGTCACCGTGTCTGTCCTCAGTTCCCTTAGGAGCTTCAGCTTTTCCCTCTCTGGGAGCTGCCTCAGCCACAGCGCTGCTGCGAGTCTGAGTGCCAGCTTCCGCCCCTGGGGCAGCCCCCCCAACTTCCTGCCGTGGCTGCTTACCTCAGTGCCAGCCCCTGCCCCGCCTGCGTCCTCCAGGACCATCGGATGTCAGGACAGTCCACACATGGGGATACTGAGGCACAGAGCGTGGCTTTCGGGTGGCAGAGCCACAGGGGCTGGGGCCAGGGGAGTGAAGGCCCCATGGCATCTGACTGTCATGTCAGCACCTCCTGCCTCAGTTTCCCTATGCGGGGTGAGACGCCAGGCGGACGTGCCTGAAGCTGGCGAGGGGGAACCCCGGAAGAGCGCTGGGCGGACCCCGGCGTGTGCGGGCAGCTCTGGGGCTGCAGGCGGCTCTGGTGCCTACGCCCAGGCGTGTGTGCCAGGCCCGCCGGGCAGCAAGGCCAGGAAGATGTGCTTGGCTCAGCTCAGCTGCCTCCTTCGCTGCAGAGAAACGTGAAGAGAAGAGGGTGCAGTTGCTCTCTGGCTCCAGACACCCCCAAAGCTGGAAGTTCTACTAGCTGTCTAACTCGAGTCGTCGTCCCCCCACTTTCCAGGTGGTTTAGAAAATTCCAGAGGGAGGAGGGGTCTCACAAAGGAGGTCAGAGAGTCCTTGCCTCCTGGCCCACTCAGTTTTCACGTGTGAGCCAGGGTGATCTGCTTGCTTCAAGCAGCCAGAGCGCTGGAGAACACCCGGCCTCAGTTTCCCTATCTGGAAAAGGGAAGCAGTGGTGCTGGCGAAGCCGGGCGCACTAGCTGACATCCCTCCTCAACCACAGGGCAGATTCGGCCCAGCTTCCGCTCAGGGAGGCTCAGAGGCAGTGACCCTCAGAGTCCACGCCTTTAATCCTTGAGCAAGTGAGGGCAGCACCAGAAACAAAGATGAAGTCGGCGACGTCAGGGGCAGCTGCCAGCCCGACCAATCAGAGGCCGCGGAGCTGCACTCTGACCAATCAGAAGCTAGGTCAGAAGGACCCCAGCCATCAGCCTCCCCCGAGGATCCGGGTCCCGCCCCCAGGTGACAGGCATGGGGAGGAGCTCGTCCGCAGAGCTAGCCTGAGGCCGTTCCCCGCCAGACGCCCGGTTCGGATTCATTCACACTCAACTCTGCTTTTGAGTCGAAAAGGCTCACGTAGCCCAGACTGACCTCCAACTGTGTAGCCCAAGGATGACCCTCCAGCTGGGGTGATGGGGACCCCCCTACCCAGACCTGCGGGTCATCTGAGGCTGAGGGAGGCTGAGGACTGTGCTGGGGGACTGTAGCCGGTGATAGCTCATGCGCCCACCATTCACTCCTGAAACACGTGTGCCCACGCCTGCCTCCCCAGCCGCGAGGCTCACATACAAAGATCTGGAATTGAAGGTCAGCCTGGGCTACACAGTGCATAGGGCAGCCTGGGCTAAGTGATCAGAACTTGTCCCCCAAACCGAAAGCCAATAGAGAAGGTTCCGGGAGTGCGGTTGCGGGGTGCTTGCAGCGCGTGCGCAGTTAGAAAAGTCCTTCAACCACCGAAGAGTTTGGCCTCCCACCCTGTCGGTCTTCTCTTTTTGTAGTAAGGAGTTTGAAGGTCACAGGGTCTAGCCAAATTCGAACCCCTGGCCCAGCAGTTCTTTGCTGTGAGACTTTGGTGCCATTTGTCACCCTCTCTGTAAAGACAGAATCAACCTGAAACTTGGTCTTCGGCCCAGGCTGGCTTTGAACCTAAGCTAATCCTGCTGCCTCAGGCTTCCCAGTGCTGGGATGACAAGTGTCTGTCACGACCGGGACATAGTTGAGGGACACAGGAATCTCCTGCCTCAGACGTGAAAATATTTACTCTCTGGTTTTTGCACAACAACGACAGAAAGTTGACTGACCTCAGAACTAATGCGCCATCATGGAGAAGGCATCTCGGTGCCCAAATGAGTTGGTATTTGAAAGACCTGATGGTTCAGGCCTGTCATCCCAGTGCTCAGGAGGTGGAGACAGGAGGATTGGGAATTCAGGGTCATCCTTAGCTACCCATGGAGTTAAATGTGTGGTCTCATGGCTATCCTAGGCTACATGAGACCCTACCTTTAATAAATACATAAAGCCTGGTGGCGGTGGTGGCGCACTCCTTTAATCCCAGCATTCAGGAGCAGAGGCGGAGCAGAGGCAGGCGGATCTCTGTGCGATCAAGGCCAGCCTGGTCTACGGAGCGAGTTCCAGGACAGCCAGGCTACACAGAGAGAGACCCTGTCTCACAAAAACAAATACACAAATAAAAATGAAATATCTAGAAAGGGCTTAACAGCGAAGAAGCGAATGCGCTCTGCGGACACAGTTACCCCACCGGCCCCGTATACAGAGGTGCAGACTGAGGCCCACGCCATTACCGGGGACTGCAGAGCACATCAACCTCCACAGTGGGCGGCGGCGCCCCACGGTTGTACCCCGACTTGTTTGCACCTGGCTGCCCTCCGCTCCAGGCACCCCACCCTGTCTGTGCCTGCTGGGATTAAAGCTCTGTAGAATCTACTTTGGCCTAGGACTCACTCTGTAGCCAAGGCTGACCTTGAACTCCTGACCCTCTGGCTTTACTTGGCGTTGGGGGGGGGGATTGAGCCAGTGCTCTGCCCTCTCTGGGCGATTCTAGGCTGGGGGTGTGCCCCACCTGACCACGCCCCTTCTTACCCTCTCACTGAAGGGATTCTGGGCGGGGCTCCATCATGACCCCGCCCGTGGCCACGCCCTAGCCCCTCACTGGGGGATTCTAGGCACTGGCTTCTTCCTGACCACGCCCCCAACTTTGTTTTGATTCAAGCCTCTTCACCCTTCCTGACCACGCACCCCGCTGCTGGTCTTGAGCTTGCCATCCTCCAGCCTCATCCCTGCCTGGCGGCTCCTCCATGCCCGCTTCTCTGCTCTGGCTTCTGTCCAGAGATTGGGGCTCAGACTGGGATTAGTCAAGAAGGATTAGAGGTGAAAAGAGAAGGGGGCGGCTCCTAGCCATCAGGTGAAGTGCCCCGCCCCCGTCCTCCCCACCAGACACCACCACTGAGCCCTAGAGATGGCAGTGCCGGTGGTGCGCTGCTGGCTTCTCCATGCTGTTCCACCTCAGGGAGGTGAACCACCCTCTCTGAGCCCCAGGGACTCCGCTGCACGGGAGAGCGGGCTTGGAGTGGGAAGTAGGTCGGGAGTAGCGGGAATCTCCCTGGGGAAGGGATGAGGGAAGGTAACGCGTGTCAAAAGTCCTGAGCAAGTGCAACTTCTAGGTCAGGCTTCTGCCCGCAACCCGGGGCCCGGGTGAGCAGCGGCGGCGGACGGCGGATGCTCGGGGAGGCGCTGCGGTGGGGCAAGGTACGCGGCACTCGGATCCCCGGGGGCGGGGGCCGCCTGGCCGGAGCTGAGCCTGCAGCCCTGGCACCTGTCACTCCCCTCCACAGCCCGGAGGCTCTGGTAGGTGTCGCCTGCACGTGTGTCCGCGACCGCGAGTGTGCACGAGCGCGCGCGCGCGCGCCCGCCCGCCCGCGGGAGGCGGACTGGCGGCTGGGGATGCAGGCGCGGACGCTGGAGCAGTGGCAGCCTCGGTCTGCAGCCGAGGACCGACCGGAGCCCCGGCTGTGGGGGGGAGAGGCGGCGGGGGGCGGGCCGGGGGAGGGTCCGCGGGCGGGGCGGGCGGCTCCCCACGCGCCTCCCCACGCACCTCCCCACGCGCCTCCCCGCCGGCCGTCGCCTCGCCGCACCGCGCCATGGTACGTCTCCGCCCCCGCTCCTACTCCGCGCGGGGTCTTTCCTGGGGCGCCGCGCGTGGGGTCGGGCGTGGGGGGGCTGCGGTTTCTGGGAAGAGGAGGGAGAAGGACGGTCCGCGTCTTCCTCCCGCCCTCCCTCCCTCGGGGGCGGAGCCGGGGCCGGGCGCCCAGGGGCCCCCGAGCGCGGCGAGGGTCCCCGGTGCGGACGGCGGGGGTGCGCGAGCGGCTGTGCCGCGCGCCCCTCGCCCTCCCGTCCCCCCCCTGCCCGTCCCCACCCGCGTCCGGGGCTCTCGGCGGCGGCGCGCGCAGCTTAGCGGAAAATGGCCGCTGCCCCGGTCGCCCCGCCCACCGCCGCCGCCGCAACCCCGGCTCCGCGCTCGAGAGGCCGCCGCTCGGCGGGCGGCGCGGGTGCGCGTGCGCGTGCGCACGGGAGGAGGCTCCGCGGCGGTCGGGGCGCCGCAATCGCGTCCTTGGCTGCTCGGGAGGGGAATCCCCGCGCGATTTTAGCGGCTCCTAGCATCTTCTAAATATAGATCCGCGCGGCCGAGGGCCGAGCCGCCAGTCGCCGCCCCCGGGGCTCGCACCGCAGCAGCAGACGGGCGGGCGCGCACACACGGAAAAGGCTCTCCTGGGGACCCCCAGCCCTGTCACCGCCCTGTCTGTCGTGGGAGCCTGGCACAGGCCTGGCTGGATGGCCCCTGTGCCGCTGCAGAGTGGTGTCCCCGGTAGTGACACCTCGGAGGGTGGGCAAAGAGAGAAGCACTCTGGGAACTTTAGTTCATTCTCGAAACTTTGTTTTGGGGAAAGCTCGGGGCGTGGTCACAATGGAGCCCCAACACAGAATCCCCCAGCGAGGGGCGTGGTCAGTGATGGAGCCCCGCCTAGAATCCCAGTGAGGGGCGTGGTCAGGGTGGAGCCCCGCCTAGAATCCCCAGTGAGGGTCTGGGGGCGTGACCACTGGCCTAGTCTGCAGAAGGCCTGAGGTTGGCCCTGGAAGAACCAGAATGCTACAGAAACATCCACAGGCATAGTCTGCTGTCCCTGGAGGGTCCCCACTCACCTCCCTCTTCTGCTCAGAGCCCAGTTGTAGCCATTGTGCAAGTCACACAGTCGGTCCTTTATAAAGGATCCGGGCAGACTTTTAAAGTTGCCTGTCTTCCTGGCGGCTCTCAGGCGTAGGCAGCAGATCCTGAGCAGCTCAAGGCCGGCCTGGGCTACAAGTTACCCTGTCTGAGAAAACCCAACACAAAAAGAAAGTGAAACTCCTCTTTGGGGTTCAGTTCTAAGGCCGGTCTGCAGCTGTGGGTCTCAAACAGGGGGGCTGCCCTGGGACTTGTCACTGCCGCTTGGAGCGCTTGGAAGTCAGGGAGTCTGAAACACCCTGTCCCAAACTCCACAGGGCTGAGTTGGCGACCTACCTGGGTGGCCCTTGGAGGCGTCTCCTGAGAACAACCACCTTCCCCAGCTATTCCAGGTTGTCACCTGAGTAGGCTATGGAATGTTTGCCCCTGTTCAGTTGTTGGTGTTAAGGTTCTTTCATTTATTGCTTTTTTTTTCTTTTAATTTTTTGTATTTTCAGACAAGGTCTCATTCTGTAGCTCTGGCTGAGCTGGATATTCACTATGTAAACCAGGCTGGCCTTGAACTCACAGAGAACTGTCTGCTTCTGTCTCCTGAGTAAGGGGAATTAAAGGTGTGCGCCCCCACACCCACCCAGCTTGCTGTTAAGGTTCACATTGGTGGTCACCCCCTCTCAGTGCCTCTGTGTTAGGAACAACAACAAATGTATTTTTTTCTAAGATAACATCAGAATGTGTAGACCAGGCTAGCCTAGAACCCGAAGAGATCCGCCTGCCTCTACCACCTGAGTGTTGGGATTGAAGGTGTGTGCCACCACCGCCTGGCTTAATTTTTATATTTAGTTTTTATTTCTATTCATGTGTCTCTGTGTGCCACTTGTGCAGTAGAGACCAGAAGGGATGCAGGGTATTCTAGACCCGGACTGACTTCCGCATGGCTGTCTCTCTGGTCACCTCACGTTTTGTTTTTAACAAACGAGCCATGCACTAGGATGACTACGGAGGTTCAGTCTAGCGTCCACCTGAGCCGCTCGCACGCCCGCGGCATACTGCCCCTCACTGCAGGTGTGTCGGACCTACTGTGTGCAGTCCTCCGTATGGGGAGGTGCCCAGGATGAGCTCACTCAAGCCCAGGCTTTTACATCCATCCACTCTCTGTGGTGGGTTGGCTGGTGTTTCTGGGTGCCCCTCATGTGTTGGCTGTTGTTGGGGTCCCCGACATTCCTGGGAACTGCCACCCCAGCCAGTGGCTTCCTTCTTTGGGTCTCAGTTTCCTTGGTGTGACATTGATAAGGGCTCAATGCCTCTTCTTAGGGTCCCCCGCCGGTCTCCAGCCATGCCGAGCCTGCGCCTGCTGCATCCCTAGTCCTTCGGTCCTGGAAGAGAAATGGCTGAGAATGTCCTGGTCCTGTAAAAGCACTGTGGACACAGGGGCCTGGCTTGGCCAAATGTCTCCTTCAGAAAGGTGGCCTCTGGCTGGGCATCCCAGGAGGGTCAGCTACAGAGTGAGTTCAAGGCTAGCCTGGGCTACATGAGACTCTGTCTTGGAAGTAGTAATACTGGAGGAAAAATGTGAAATTGGAGTGGGACTTCCTTGTGCCTCAGTTTCCCCATATATGAAATGGGCAGCCTTAGCCAGGCGGTGGTGGTGCACACCTTTAATCCCAGTACTCAGGAGGCAGAGGCAGTCGGATCTCTGTGAGTTCGAGACCAGTCTGATCTACAAGAGCTAGTTCCAGGACAGGATCAAAAGAAATGCTGCTTACAGCATTTCTCAAAAAAGAAAAAAGAAATGGGCAACATAGACACCAAGCTAAGCTTGGGGCCTGGCTGCTGGGAGCTCAGGTGGCCTAGGTTATGCCACTTGCCCTTTAGCAAGCAATAGCTTCAGCATCTAGCCTGGGGTCCTGCAGGGCATCTTCCCTGGGGACTCCCAACTACCTCCAGGCCACTTGCTAGCCGTTTAAGGGGAGACCCCCACCCTGCTCCCCTCTTCCCGGCTGTCACTGGCTGGCTTGGAGATACAAGTGCAGTATAGGGCAGGGAGGCATAGGTGGGGATGTAGGGGGCATCTGGGCACAGGTGGGGTGTAGGGGGCAGCTGGGACACAGGTGGGGTATAGGGGGCATCTTGGGCACAGGTGGGGTGTAGGGGGGCATCTGGGCACAGGTGGGGTGTAGGGGGCAGCTGGGACACAGGTGGGGTATAGGGGGCAGCTGGGGCACAGGTGGGGTATAGGGGGCAGCTGGGACACAGGTGGGGTGTAGGGGGCATCTGGGCACAGGTGGGGTATAGGGGGCAGCTGGGACACAGGTGGGGTGTAGGGGGCAGCTGGGGCACAGGTGGGGTGTAGGGGGCAGCTGGGGCACAGGTGGGGTGTAGGGGGCAGCTGGGACACAGGTGGGGGTGTAGGGGGCATCTGGGAACAGGTGGGGTGTAGGGGGCAGCTGGGACACAGGTGGGTATAGGGGGCATCTTGGGCACAGGTGGGGTGTAGGGGGCATCTGGGCACAGGTGGGGTGTAGGGGGCATCTGGGGCACAGGTGGGGTGTAGGGGGCATCTTGGGCACAGGTGGGGTGTGGGAGGCATCTGGGGCACAGGTGGGGTGTAGGGGGCAGCTGGGACACAGATAGGGTGTGGGAGGCATCTGGGGCACAGGTGGGGTGTAGGGGGCAGCTGGGACACAGATAGGGTTTGGGAGGCATCTGGGGCACAGGTGGGGTGTAGGGGGCAGCTGGGACACAGATAGGGTGTGGGAGGCATCTGGGGCATAGGTGGGGTGTGGGGGCATCTGGGGCACAGGTGGGGTGTAGGGGCAGCTGGGGCACAGGTGGGATGTAGGGGGCAACTGGGGCACAGGTGGGGTGTGGGGGCATCTGGGGCATGGGTGGGGCATAGGGGGCATCTGGGGCACGAATGGGGCGTGGGGGAGCATCTGGGGCATAGGTGGGGTGTAGGGGGCATCTGGGGCACAGGTGGGATGTAGGGGGCATCTGGGGCATAGGTGGGGTGTAGGGGGCATGTGGGACACAGGTGGGGTGTAGGGGGCATCTGGGGCACAGGTGGGGTGTAGGGGGCAGCTGGGGCACAGGTCAGGTGTGGGAGGCAGATGGAGTGCAGGGGGCATACGGGGGCACAGGTTGGTGGGGAGCCGGGATTCAACCCCATCTTGCCCTGAACCCGGTTGCTGTGTCCTTACAACCCGAGCGCAGATGCACAGATTTGGGGGGACCGGACTAGGGGGTCCGCAGGCTACAGTTTGTTTGTTTGCTGTCGGCGATTTCTTTGAAAGTTGGATGCGGGCGACTGAGAGGGAGCGGGGGCGGGCGGGAGGCGGCGCGGGGCGGAGAGGACGGCGGAGGGAGGAGCGGGAGGAGCGGCTGCAAAAATGACTCAGTAAGTTCGGCGGCCGCTCGGCCTCTGCGCCTCCGGTGCCAGCGCCCCGGGATGTATTCCTCCCCGCTCTGCCTGACCCAGGTACGCACCCCGCGCCCGCTCGGCCCCTGCCCGCTCCCCGGCTCCTCCTGGAACCGCAATTTTGCGGACTGGAACCTCCCCTCCGCAGCGGGGGTGGGAAAAAAAAGGCGCGCGCGTCTTCCTTACCCACCCCCTTCCAGGCCAGGATGTTCCTGGCATGGACCTGGGGTGCGGCAGCTCTTGAGATAGGGGATCCCCTCCCCATTAAGCTTGGATGTGCACTTGAAACCTCGTATTCTGGACCCCCACTTTGATTTGAATTGCCTAACTGTTCTTGGGACTCTCCCATCCTTCCCCTCCTGGCTGGATGTGTGGGGGAGCTGGCGTCCTCCCCACAGCCCTCACCCTTTTGCCCCCAGGAAGCCTGGGGTCTTCTCCAGATGGAGAAACTAAGTGGATATCTGCAGAAAGCCCCCTCCCACCCGTGGAATAGATCTTGGGGTTCCATGCTGTACCCATGGGTTCAGTGACTGTGCGGGAACGGGACCCCCAGCTGTTGTTCGCGGTTTCCCAGGTGGCCCCCCCAACTGGCCGTGGCCCCCTCCATTTCAGGCCCACGTGTGCGCCCGGGGGGGAGGGGCACACGAAGTTGGCGCGCAGGGGGGAGGGGTGGCCTTGCCAGTGTCCGTCGCGGGTCCCCCCTTCCCTGGCTCAGCCCCCCCAGGTCCGCATTGATTCTTGAATTATTGAGCCGAGCAGTCGCTACCAGGCGGCTGGCGGGAGGAGCAGAGGCCGGGGCTGGAGGAGGAGGAGGTCGAGGCAGGGGACTGGCTCACACTGTGGGCTGCGGACTAGGTGACTAGGCCAGCACCTGCCCCACTGCTCCCCTCTGTCTGGGTTCCAGCATCTGAGGGGATGGGAGGAGGGGGCATATCCATTCTGCCAAAGACCCCTCCAAGGAGCCCCCTAACTGTCTCTGTCCCCTCTGGGATCCCAGGCCTTCTTCCTTTTCCAACTCTACAGCCCTCTTCTGATTTTTTTATTTTTATTTTTATTTTTTTTTTTTTGCTGTACAACTCCGGCCTCGGTTTCCCCCGAGAGAGAGAGAGAGAGAGAGAGAGAGAGAGAGAGAGAGACAGACAGACAGACAGACAGACAGACAGACAGACAGGCATAGTGGTCTCCAAACTGTTAAGTATGATGCTGGAGGATTGTAATTGTCCAGTGTCCTGAGAAGTTTGTAGGGGACTCAGTTGTTTTTGCCAGGGAAGGCCCAGGTGGATGGTTTCAAGAACAAGTTCTCTGGGGTCCCCTGTTCCTGCCAGGTTCTACTTGGCAGGTAGAGTTCTTCAGTCCCCAGGGGAGGCCCCTGGACTGAGGGAACCCCAGCCTGCCCTACCTAGGGTTCCCTGGTGACCTTGGTTAAATGCCTGCCCCTCCGCAGACCTCAGCTTCTATTTCAAGCCAGATTTGGGGAGGGGGCACCCCTACCGCCTAGGGCAGGCATCACTTGGTTGCTGGCCAGACCGACAGTTCGGATGGGATTGCTGTGTGTCCCCGGGCAAACTCTGAGGTCTCTGTGTTGACCGTTGGGCTTGGTGGCTGAGAAGCCTGAGGTAGACGTGGCCGGCTGGAAGGCCGCCTGGGCACGTGGAATTCCCCATCCTGGCCTTCTGGAGTCCGGCCTGCGTCCAGGTTGCTGCTGGGAGCTGGGGGTGGGGGCAACCCCAGTGCTGCTCCTGCCCAGGGAACTTGCTGTGTGGCCTTGGCCTCAGTTTCCCTTGTAGGAGGGTGTGGGTTGGACAGGGGTGGAGGGGCAGCCTAGGGTAGCAGGCGAGAGAGGAGAGGACAGAGGCAGAACAAGATGGAGGGTATCCCAGGCTGCTTTGGGTTTGGGGTCCCCCAGCCCTATGATCTCACTTACTACTCTCCTGCCCTGGGGGGATACTGGGACTTCCCAGAGTCCCCTGAGCCCCAACTGTGGTCTCTCCCTCTCCACCCAGGCCCAGTCTGGGCAGGAGTCTCAGAAGAACCCTAGAAGCAATGCTGCAGTCCCCGGACGACCCCCCCTGTCTCCGTGTCTGCCTTGACCTGTCTCTGCCTCCTCTGTCTCTGTGTCTCCTGTCTATGTCTCTGTCTCTCCTCACCCAGCCCTCTGAATCGGCTAATTTTAAGCCAGGGTTCAGCCTGAAATAACTCCTTTCTGATCTAACCGGATCCTACCGGGATCCTGACCCGGGGCGGGGTTGGCCCTGATGTCAGCCCTGGTGCCAGGGCTACCAGGTGCCCGGGAGGATTCTGAGAGCCCCCGTGGGTCCCCTGTCCCGTCTGTCACTCTGGGCAGTGACTCAGGCCCCTTTTCACTTTTACTCTCTGGAGGAATCAGCCGTTACTTCCATGAATCCCGAGCTGAGGCGGCCTCCCCCTCCCAATCCCTCCCTCCCTCCCTCCCACCCTCCCTCCCCACGTTAGTTATTCCGGGTTTGGGGCCAAATCCCTGTTGGCTGAAGTTGAGGATTCCCTGGGCCTGGGCTGAGGCCACCTCCCTCCTTCATTCATTCCCTCCTCACGGCTTCGCTCTCTCTGCTGCCATCCTGGCAGTGGGGAAACTGAGGCAGCACACGGCACCTGACAATCAGGGTTCTGTTCCTGAGGGGGTTGGGGGCGTCAGAGAGGGTGAAAACCGGCCCGGTACAGCACGGCATGGGCTCGGTTCCAGTGTGTCCCCGAGTGGACTCCGGCGATAGCGCTGTCTCCGTCCCCGCCGCCCCCTCCTCGCTGCAGAGAAGGTGCCTGTGCCTGGGCCGAGGCCTGTAAATCAGGGTGCTGGATTCTGACGAGTCAGCGTTCTGGCCTCTCCCGCTGCAGCCGCTGCTCCCTCTCCGGCTCTTCCTGCCGCCCTGCACCAGACAGGGGAGCCTCCCGCTCCTTCCTGTCCCCTCCCGCAGAACTCCGTGCAGCCCCCCTCCTCCCGGGTACACAGGGACCCGCCGCCACCGGTCAGCTGATTTACCCCAACCCCTGTGTCCCCAGAAATGCGGGAATGGGAGCCCCTCACATCAGCCCAGAATCCCGGTGACATATGGCCTCAGTTTTTTTTGGAGGGGGTATTTCTTATGTACTACTAGGGCATGACACACAGTAGGAGCTCAATAAGTGCTATCAGACATAGGTGAAGGCATACAGTAGGCATTCTATAAATGTTCATTGCTTAGTAAATGGCTGTTAATGTGTCATCTCACACAGAACAGGGGAGACAGGATAGTGTCCCCCGCAGACAGCCACACCCATTGTCCAGAGTTAGGTAAACAGTAAGCACCTAATAAATGCTGCTGCCCAGGCCTGTGGCTTGGCCGGTAGGCATTTCATAGCTTCCCTTCACCCTGTCAGTTAAGTGACACAGACTTGAGGTGGGTGAAGGCACACAGTGGTGACCCCCAAATGTTAGGGCACATGTGGAGGTCAGAGGTCACCCATAGGCAGAATTTGAACTCTGGTCCCGGTGCTTCCACACTGGCAACCCCCCCCACACACACACACATATACACTCACAACTCAGTCTTAAGTCTGACCAGCCCCTGGCAGCTGCAGGGTTTGATAAGTTAGGGTGCCTGTGTGGGGTGAATTGGAAGAAGGCAGGTAATATAAGATTCACCAGGTATGGTGGCACGCGCCTGTGACTTTGGTATTCAGGCGTCGGAGGCAGAGAGATTATCATGAGTTTGTGACCTCAGACCGAGTAGAGGATCCACAGGGAGCTGGGTGAGCGTGGGGACGGGGCATAGCCCTCCCTGTCTTCCCCAACTCCTCTGCCACCCACCGCTCCACGCAGGACCTCTGCACTGGCTGAGCCCTCGCTGTCCCAGGATGGCGGAGAGTAAGTGCAGCACGGGTCCCCTGGGGACCTGGTGAGAGCTTGCCACAGGCCCCACGGAGTGCGGATCAGGAATCTGGAGTGTGGGGGTAGACATGGCGGGTTCTCAGAGCTGCGTGGTCACTTGTGTGAGGAGGACTGTGGGTTCAGATAGCCCTGGACACCCCAATTCAGAGGGGAGGGTGGGAGTCACAGGACTGGCTCAGCAAGCAGCAGTGCAGGGGCCCGGTCGTGGGAGCGGTCTTGTCTGATACCCTCCTTGGCTGGGAACGAGGGTGGCCACATTGAAGCTCGAGAGAAAAGCTGCATGAAGGAGGGGGCCCTGGGGACAGAGCGTCTTTGCTGTGGAGGGCTCACCGGGCTCTTGTGCAGGTGTCCTGGCTTTGGCTGGTCGGGACAGAGAGCCTGGGCCTGCCTGGCCAGCAAGGACAGGGAGCATGACCAGCAGGTCTGTGACCCAGTCACTGCTGTTTACCCTTCTACCTTGCTGACCAGCCGGGGCCACCAGTGACAAATGGGACTCGGTGACAGGGGTGCTCAGGGTGGATTGGATCTGGGTCGCAAAGCCCCCACTGGCCCCCAGGGTGCCGCCCAAGCCCCTCCACCCCCCGCTGAGGTCTGTGTGACCCGGTTCCTTCCTGTCTCTGATTTCACAGGTCAGTTACCATCCTGACCCACGAAGAGGTTCCATGAGCCTAGCCCGGTCCCCCATCTTCTCCCCAGACTCGCAGCCAGCATGGGGGAGGGCAGGAGCACCCCCCCCCCGAGGTCCAGGCCACAGCTGTTCAGTGACTCACACCTCAGAGGACATTGGCCTGGGGGACTGGGTGGCCCGGCCTGGCCTCCTCTGTCTCACCCGCTATTTTCAGAGGTTTGGTAATAGGTGGCACCTGGCATCCTGGCTCTGGGGTGCGGGGCAGATGCAGTCTTGGGGGGTGAGCCTGCTCAGTGAACTGGGGGGTCCAGAGGAGACCCCCTGATTCAGAACTATCATCAGAAGAAACAGACCAGCCACCTGTGGCCTGTCTACTTGAGGCCGGTGGGGACCTCGGGCAGATCTTGGCAAGGTCTGAGCCTCAGTTTCCCCATCACGCCACAGGTAGCGGGGCTCTGGGGGTGTTCCCCCTCCACGTGATTATGTGGCTCCTGTCCCAGATGTCACCATCCCCCCAGCAGGGAGACAGAATTTTATTTTCCCTCACATCCCCTGTGACGCTGAGGGTCCTCTCGGTTTTTCCTGGTGGACACTGCGAGCCTCAGGATGACCCCTCCCATTCAGGGAAAGACACCCCGTGCTGCTCCCAGGGTAGCAGAGGAAGTCTGAGGGCCCCCCCCCACTGTCTCCATAGGGGACACACCTGGACCTGCGGCTCTCGCATGGTTTGGGCGCTAGTGTTGGCTTGGCCCTGCCCTGTGCAGCTGGGGACCCCTGTAGCTGGCATTTGGGGACGCTTTGTGTCAATAAAGCTTTATTGTAAGCCTCCTGTGCTGTCGCATTTCCCTGGCACACATCAAGGCACTGGCCTCAATCTTGGGCAGTCTTCCCAGAACCTCATCTTCCCATAGGGGACATGAGTGTCCCCGGTATCCCAGCTCTGTCGTTTACTGGGAGCTCTGGTTGCCTGTCTAGGGCTTCATCTCTAGACACCCCCCCTCCATCTGTGGTAGGACAGTCTGGGCCTGAGTTTCCCCACCTGGGCAGCGGGTCCATCCGGCCCTGGGCCTGTTTCCCCACCTGGGCAGTGGCTCCGAGTGTACCCGGCCTCAGTTATCCCGCCTTTCCGCAGGATGAGTTCCACCCGTTCATCGAGGCACTGTTGCCGCACGTGCGTGCCTTCGCCTACACGTGGTTCAATCTGCAGGCGCGGAAGCGCAAGTACTTCAAGAAGCACGAGAAGCGCATGTCCAAGGACGAGGAGCGCGCGGTGAAGGACGAGCTCCTGGGCGAGAAGGCCGAGGTGAAGCAGAAGTGGGCATCCCGGCTGCTGGCCAAGCTGCGCAAGGACATCCGGCCCGAGTGCCGCGAAGACTTCGTGCTGGCTGTGACCGGCAAAAAGGCACCAGGCTGCGTGCTGTCCAACCCTGACCAGAAGGGCAAGATGCGGCGCATTGACTGCCTGCGCCAGGCTGACAAGGTGTGGCGCCTGGACCTGGTCATGGTCATCCTGTTCAAAGGCATCCCGCTGGAAAGCACGGACGGCGAGCGGCTGGTAAAGGCGGCCGCGTGCGCGCACCCGGTGCTGTGCGTGCAGCCACACCACATCGGCGTGGCCGTCAAGGAGCTGGACCTGTACCTGGCATACTTCGTGCGTGAGCGTGGTGAGTGTGGGGGGCACACGTGGGGCGTGGGGTCATGGGGGCGGGAGCCGGGTTTGGCCGTGACGGGGACGTGGCCGTGACGGGGTGTAGCCTGGTCAAAGGCTTGGTCAGAGTCAAAGGAGCTGGGCCACGGCCCATGGTCAGGGGTGGGACCATGTTCAGGGTCATCATCAAGAGCTGGGCCGTGGTGTGGCCATGATCATTGTCAGGGACATCGTAATGTGGTGGTGATCGCAGTTAGGAGCTGAGCCATGGTGTGGCCAGTGTCGTGGTCAGGTTCAGGATCATTGTCACAACAAGGTCATGTTTAGGGGCATGGTCAGGAGCTGGCCCGTGGTCACTGAGGGGTAGGTCCATGGGCTGGGGCAGGGTCTGTCAGGGCCGTCAAGGATCAGCTCCGTGGATGCCTGTCCTTCTTCCAAGTGGAGCTCAAGGAGCACAGCCCTGCTCAGGCCTGGGGGAGGAACAGCCACGAGAGAGGGCTAGCCTCCACCTGATTGGGCCTTGGCGCTTGTGGAATGTGGGGCTGTGACCATGGTGTCCACAGACCTGATTGGCCTGGATCTGAGCAATGCTGACCTGGAGCTGGGAAGGGGGCGGGGCCAGGCTATGGATCTGCTTTGAATAGGAGTTGGAAGTTAAGGACCCAGGCCAGGGGATGTGGCCCTACTTGTGGGCAAGTGCAGTGCGTAGCCATGCCCCTTCTTACTTCAGACTGCTGCTGAATGGGAGGTGCCTTTCACGTGGGCGGGGCCGACCATGGCTCCACCCACTTCCGTCTTCTGCTGAATAGGAGTCCCAGGGAGCCAAGTCTGTGGGGTAGTCTGGCAGGACTCAGGCAGAGGCAGGGGGATGGCTGTGAGGTAAACAAAGGCCCGTGCTCCACCTGAGAGTCAGCCACGCTTCCAAGAACCCAGGCAGCACCCAGGCAGGTTGCCCGGTGATAGCCCATCAGAGAGGACAGCCCTAGGCCGGGTGGGTCACTCCTGGCTGGGTGGATCCACCTCTTCTCTGTACCTCAGTTTCCCCCACCAGTTGAGGAGTCCCCAATGTCACACAGAATAGAGCCAGTCGGGCCTCTCCCAGCCCTGACCTTGAGTCTGGCTGCAGGTGACCTTAGCCTCTGGCCTAGTCCCGCCCCCACCTCCCCCGCCAGCCCCCAGCTGTGTGGACCAGTGGGTCAGAGGCTGTGGGTGACCACCGTGGTCAGGGGCAGGGTGTGGCCTGGAGGTCCTGGGCTCAAGGGTATCCAAGTCCCCATTGTTACCCCTCACCCCCGCCCCGCCTCCTTGGAGCTGAGCTGATAAATTTTCAAAGGCACTTTCTGCTGTGTCAGCACCATTTTCCCTGCATCTCCCTCCCCCACCCGCCTCCTCTGCCCAGCGGCGGGCAAGGCCTCTAGGCCTCCCTGAGATGCCTTCTCACGGGTCACCCTGGTCAGCCACCTGCGTCCCTGGAGGCTGGGACAGCCAAGGTTGGCCAGTCCTATAGCTCGGTTGCCAGTTGGCTGTGTGAATCCTGTCTGTACTTAATTTCTGTATCTATAAAAGAGGAAGCTCACACATAGACTCCAAGGGAGTTGCCAGGAATCCTTCAAAACAAAAAACAAAACCTACCTGGATGAAGATGCAGCCATCCCAGACCAGGGAGGCCATCACTGCCTCAAGCCTCTGCCTTTGCCGGCTGTTCCCGTTTCCCAGAAAGCTTTTCCCTAAGCGAAAATCCTGAGTGAATTTCAAAACCCTGACTCGCAGCTCCACCTCCGTCCAGCAGACATTTTCTGGAGGTCTTAGGTTGCTCTGTAGCTCAGCCAGGCCTCCTGTCCCGGTTCCCATCTCGGCCACGATGTCCAGCCAGGGAGGCAGAAGCCAGAGGGTTAAAACAGAGACCAGCTCTATCCCAGACAGCCTAGCCTGAGCCACCAGCGCCCCCACCCCCAGCCCGGGCACCGAAAGTGGAGTCTCTGTGCCCATCTCTGAGGTCCCCGTGAGGTCCCTGAGAGACACCACCCTGAGCCCTGTCCCCCAGTTCCTCAGGTCGGTCCCAACTCATCTGGCTTCTGAACCAGCAGTTGGGGAGTGAGGGATGGGGGAGGCTGCCCTTGTCCCCCTCCTGCCTCAGGGGTCCCCAGGATGGGGGTCTCTATCTGTGATGCTTAACATGGGGGTTGGCAAGCTTGGATTGAGCTCTTGAGGGGCACAGGGTTAGTATTAGGGGTTTGATGTGAGACCTCTGAACAGTGAGGGTGCAACAGTTTAAATTAGTGAGGGGCTCAGGCTGGCCCTGGGTTCTGTCCTTGGAACCCTGGAGTTCGGGTCTAGCCTCTGCTACATACTAAGTTCAAAGCTGACCTTGTGTCGGAGGAAGAAGTGGGTTAGCAGTGGAGGAAGTGGAGAGAGCACACCAGGCTGGAGGGGTGCTCAGGGACTGCAAAGATTCTGGGGTCACAGGAGCCAGGGAGATAGAGGAGACTGGGGTGCTGGGGTGGAGGCCAGTGGCAGGCGAACGCAGCCCAGGCTCCCAGGCTTGGCCTGCTTTCGGGAAGGAGTCTGGGAAAGCTGGGCCGAAGGAGAGGCGGCTGCCAGCCCGCCGCCCTGCCCCCCCTGCAGCCCGCGAAACCCGAAGCGCGGGCGGGCACTGTGCCAGGGGGGGAGGGGTGCCAGGCCCGCCCAGGCCGGCAGCTGCCAACCCAGATGGTGCCCATGTGCTCTCCATGGCCGGACTCCCTTCCCGCCAACAGCCACAGGGACAGCGTGGTGGCCCCAGCAGGACCCAGAGTGGGAGTGTGGTCGCCTTGGGTGCCAGGAGGTGGGGGCCGTGCTGCCAATGTTGGAATTAGGGCCTGGAAGGGCTCACCCCTTCCTCACTGGGGGATTCTAGGCGGGACTCCACCCTGACCACACCCCCAGACCCTCACTGGGGCATTCTAGGCGGGACTCCACCCTGACCACACCCCCAGACCCTCACTGGGGATTCTGGGCGGGCTCCACCATGACCACGCCCCCAGACCCTCACTGGGGATTCTGGGCGGGCTCCACCATGACCACACCCCCAGCCCCTCACTGGGGATTCTGGGCGGGCTCCACCCTGACCACGCCCCCAGACCCTCACTGGGGATTCTAGGCGGGGCTCCACCCTGACCACACCCCCAGACCCTCACTGGGGATTCTGGGCGGGCTCCACCATGACCACGCCCCCAGACCCTCACTGGGGATTCTGGGCGGGCTCCACTCTGACCACGCCCCCAGACCCTCACTGGGGATTCTGGGCGGGCTCCACTCTGACCATGCCCCCAGACCCTCTCTGGCCCAGTCTTTCCCATCTTTAGGGGAGGGGTCTTTGAAGCACAGATGGTGTCTTTCAAGTCACTGGCTTTCTAAGAGACAGAGCTTAGAACACAAACTCCTGAGAAAAAAAATCAACGAACAGCCCATCCACATGTCCTGTGTTTCCCAGGGTAGAGACAGGTGGAGGTCTGAGGTCAGGGCCAGCCTGGGCTACAGAATGAGACATCTCTAAAATGCCCAGGCTGGGCTCACTCCATTCCGGATTCTTGAACCCCTATGTCCCCACTAGGAAGCAAGGTGGCCCAGGGGCTGTGAAGCCGCAGGTGTCCGGAGGGGAAGGGGAAGGGGGACGCCGCGGCCTAGTCATGGCCACTGATCCCAGCGGACTGCAGAGACAGATGGGCAGTCATGGTCGTCCATCCTCCCCTTGGTGGCGCTGCGCATCCCTGGGCAGGTGGCCGGACTGCATGCTGTGCAGCCCCAGGGAAACCTGAGGAGCATCTCTGGTCTCTGCCACTTCCTTGCTAAGAAAGGTGTCAAATACTATCGCGCCTGCGGCGCCGCCGTGCATACTGGCAGCGTCGGGCAGGCCACCCTGGGGCTCCGAGTCCTTGTCCCCTGCCATGCCCGCCGCAGTTGGCTGGGAGCAGATCGGGACACATCTCCGACCCCTACACAGCTGCCCGCAGCCCTGCCCATGCGTGGGGCTTTGAGGAGGATGGGCAGGACCCGTCTGTGGACATGGGGAGTCATGACAAGATGGGGAAACTGAGGCCCCGAAAACTCCATCTGGCCTCGTTTGGGTTTTTGGGCAGGGTCGCATGTAGCCAGGCTGGACTCAGATGTGCGACTTGCCTGAGGATGGCTCAGATTCCTCGTCCCCTGCCTCAGCCATACAGAGGGGGGACCCCTAGACCAGCGCTGATGTCCCATCCTCTGGTGGGAGTCATTCAGAACACTGCCCCCGCACGTTCTGGAACATCCCACACCGGGTTCTGGACCATCCTGAATGGGCTAAGCCGCAACTGCGGGTTTTGGCATGCCGAGGACCCACAGCCCCTCCAGCTTGGTGCTGATGGGCGGATCGGTGGCAGGACTTCCCACAAGGTCTACACCCTGAAGGCTGAGGCAGGAGTGTGGTCGTGAGCCCCTGTTGGAGTTCGCTAAGCGCCAACTTATCTACACTGCCACAGACAGGGCAGTTATCACACTTAACCCTCCTGAGGGCTGAGGCTGGGAACCGAGCCCAACAGGCAGGATTCGAACCCACAGCTCAGATTCCCAGGGAGTTCCCAGAAGCACCTCAGCCCCTCGGGCCTAAAAGCTGGTTCGGTGGTGGAAGTTTGGGATTGGGGGTCAGCAGTGAGGGTGCAGAGGCGGGGGTGCAGGGCTCAGCGTCTGACTCCAGGTGTCCATCTGTCCTCATGCCCAGTCTGCCCGCTAGGGCCCGCCCCCTGCTCTCCCTTCCCTCCTCCTTCCCCTCCTCCTCTCCCTCCCCCCCCCCCTCCGAGCTGAATGGGCCCCTTGTTCCCGGCCACACCCTCCCCCGGGGTCACTCTGGGACAGACTCAAGCCGCAGACCGCCTTAAAGGGCCAGCGTCAAAATGGGCGCCCAGAGGCTCAGGGTGGCCAAGGCCCCACCCCAGATACGTGGGGGGTGAGGGGTGGGGGTGGGCGGAGCTCCAGATTCAGTGCAGTAATAGGACACCTGCTGCTTCCGGATGCTTTAGCTTGCGGGGTGCTTTAGGCCCCCTGTTTCACTTCCTCTGTGACTCAGTTTCCCCTCTAGAAAGCCAGAGGGCAGTCCGTCTATGGAATGCAGAAGAGGCCTAAAAGGTCACTACATGGCAAGGGTTGCATTTTTTGAGTACCTACTGTATACCAGGCCCTGCTGAGAGAGGTGCAGAGCACGGAGGGGGGGTCATGGTGCCCTGAGGAGGCGCCCAGGGGTGGCCGGTCAGGTCAGTGCTGTGCAGCCTCGGGCTACACGCATACCCTCTCTGGGAGTCGGTTTCAAGAGTAATGGGAACAGAAAGGGTCTCTTTCTATGAACCAGTGGGGACTGGTCACTTCTGGGTGCTGCAGGGAGTGGGGGGTCCCCGGACGAGAGCCGATGGGAGGGGGTCCCCAGGAGAGAGCCGAAGGGAGAGAGGGTTCGGCAGGTGGGAGCTGACAAGAGAGGGGTTCAGCAGGTGGGAGCCCTGGGAGAAATCAGGGACCTGGGATTGCACCCCCTGCGGCAGCCGGGCTGCTGATGTGGCCCAGGTCTGCAGTGCAGACGCCCCGACTGGTCCCTGCCGGATGGAGCTGCCTGTTCCTTACGTAACTGGGTTATGCAAGGACAACGGCCCAATTACATAAGGAGGCGGCCGTGGGGGAGGGGCTTAAAGGGACCGTGTTGCGAGACTCCCGCCCCCAGCCCTCCTCCACATTGATGGCGGGCATCCCTCCCAGCCTCAGTTTCCCCATCTGTAAGTCGGCCAGGGCCTCGCCAGGCTGCCATTGGAGGGGCGGGGGACTCGGGCCAAGCCAGTCTGCCTCTGAAGCCCCTACTGTGTGCCGGGAACTGTCAGTCCATGAATGAGAACGGGGTAGGGGTGAGGGTGCAGCTGAGTGGACAGGTCCCTGGGGCCACAGCCTGGAGGAGCGCAGGACAAGGTGGACCCCAACTGAGGAGACACCTGTGGTGACCTCTGGTGTGAGCTCTGGCATTTGGGGGTCGCCACTGTCTCCATAACCAACCTCATGTCTGTTGCACTCTAGGGACAGGATGAAGAAGGGAAACTTCACACCATGGCAGCATTTATCGCGCGGGTCCTGTATACGCAGAGCAGAGAGGAAGCCCCTGTGGAAGGAGCGGAGGGACCAAGGGGGTGCACAGCAGTTAAGGGCTCCAGGAAGGTGGCGAGAGGGCACAGGGGGAGGGACCCCCCAATGGCTGCTGTTGGAGATGACTGGGGTTCTCGGTGAGCCCTAGAGGACTCTGTCCTGCCTCCCTTTTCCTATCTGTATGTATGTTAGCAGAGTGCATGTGAGCATCACAGGGACCAGAATAGTTGATACCAACTTGGTGCTTAACAAGACAGGAAACAGAGGAAAAGGATTCACACTCGAAGCCAGGGTGCACCAGGCTGGATCATGGGGGCAGGATTTGAACCCCTTGTGTGGTCTCTGCAGAGAGTGGGCCACTGGCCTAGGGACCAGGAAGGTTCTGGCAAATGGGCGCCGGTGCTAAAGGGGTTACAGCAGCTCAGCATCTCTGACAGCTGGGGAAACTGAGGCCCAAGGAAAACCAGAGAGGATCTCCACAAAAGAGTCATTCAAAATTCCCCAGGTGTGGACCCCCCACCAGGCACCATAGCCCTTTGCCTGAGTTGTGGGACCCAGGACTAGCGAGCCTCCCATTCTGTGCATCTACGTTGCCCTGGACTGAAGAGCTGCCCCCACTCCTCCAGCCTCCCATAAGGGGCTGGGGGGTGGTCAGGGTGGAACCCCGCCCATAATTTCCAGTGATGGACTGGGGGCGTGGCTTAGCATCCATGCAGGTCCCAGCTATTATGTCCTGTCAGGGAAGGTGGGCTTGTCTGTCCCCACACCCATTTTCCTCCCCGTCACGGTAGGTTGCTGCCTCTGATGCCCCCAGCCTTCCTCAGGTTCCCTAGTCCTGGGAATGTTTATTCTGTGCCTGTTCTGTGTCCACTCACAAAGCAGCAGCCAGCACTGGCACTGCTGAGTGACGACGGTGTGTGCTTCCTCTGCACTAGTGTGTTTACACATGAGAGGTGACATGTGTGTTTCTCCTCCATTGTGGGAAGCCATGACACAGACAGAAAGGGATCATCTCTTTTTTTTTTCTGGTTTTTCGAGACAGGGTTTCTCTGTAGAAAAGGGATTATCTTGAATCTATTTCTAGTTCAGAGACGCTGGAGTTGGCCTGGAGCCACACAGCACAGGATCTGTCTTCCCACCTCCTGGTCCAGGCTTCTGACCTGTGACCCTGTGGGGTGGTGGAGAGGGACCCTTGGAGTCCCCTGCGGTGGCTTTGGGTGTCCTCAGGGCTGTGGCCTGGCTCTGGCCCCTTGCAGCCACAGATGGATTCCTAGGACTGGCTAGGAAGTGGGGGGGGGGACCGGGGAAGCCAGGAATTCGCTGAGTGTAAACATGGGTTATTTTCAGCTCCTCCCGGCTGGCGGGTGACACATTTGACTTTGGAGAGGACCAGGGTCTGTCTGGTATTTTTAACCTCAGATCTCACAGCCCAGGAGCCACCCTGGTGACAGGGCCACAATGTGTCACTGCCAGACTGGGGGTGAGGCCCAGGCCATGACCACCTGGCCCCATTCCCACCACGACCACCTGTACCTGCCCCATCCCCACCACGACCACCTGCACCTGCCTCATCTCCACCACGACCACCTGCACCTGACCCATCCCCCACCGTGACCACCTGCACCTGGTCCCACCCCCACCGCGACCACCTGCACCTGCACCTGCCCCATCCCCACCATGACCACCTGCACCTGACCCATCCCCACCATGACCACCTGCACCTGCCCCATCCCCACCACGACCACCTGCACCTGACCCATCCCCACCACGACCACCTGCACCTGCCCCATCCCCACCATGACCACCTGCACCTGACCCATCCCCACCATGACCACCTGCACCTGACCCATCCCCACCACATCCACCTTACCCATCCCCCACTGCGACCACCTGCACCTGGTCCCACCCCCACCACGACCACCTGGCCCCACCACCGTCCCCTACCCCATCCCCCACCATGGCCACCTGGTCCCATCCCCCACCATGACCACTTGGCCCTGTGCCCCAACCTGGCACTTACAGTTTAACCCTGGAGGTTGCTGAGTCCACCATGCCCTGTACCAGGGTCCCTTTTCCTGGTTACCCCGACTTGGGGAGGGGTTGGCTCTGTGTCCCAGCCTCCACCAGATGGCCCTCCCCAGCCACAAAATGGCCGCCTAGGCCACAGAAGCATCTGGAAGCCCAGGGAAATGGCCGCCCAGTCGATGATGTCACCAGCATGTGCCTCCTGGGCCACATGCACCAGGTGATGGAGCCCGATGTCCCCTCGGGGTCCCTGGGCTCCATCACCAACCAGAGCAGCAGCCAGGGCAGCCCAGAGTGGCCCAGTGGGGTGGGGAGGACTCTCCGGAGGACTTGGCTGAGAGGACCTGTTGGCGCTGGCCCAGGCCGGCTGGAGCTGGAAAGAGTAGGCCAGCCTGGGAGGTCACCCCACCCGGTTGCCGCCTCCTCGTCCCCAGGGCTCCCCGCGTGTCTACAGTGGCCATCTGGTTGGTCCCCACTTTTATTTATGTAAGGGTGGAGAGGCGGGAGTTTTAAGCACCATCTGCCCCTGTCCGCCCGCCTGTGGCAGGACCAGGGAAGTCCACCTTCAGTCTAGCCTCTGGTCTTCCTGCTGTGACTCCTGCCGATTGGCCGGGAACCCGCTGGAACAAGGCTTGTGTTTACAGCAAGCGTCAGATGTGTGCAGAATGAACTGACACACATTCCCAGCCAGGCTCGCACAGAAACCAGCAGTGGGTGGGCCCCGAATCCCGGACAGAGCAAGTTGGAACAGAACCGGATATGTGTGGGAGGAGGAAGGGGATTTCCAGGCTTCCCGAGCCTGAACATGGCATGCTGGGAAAAGGGAGCACCAGAGAGAGGCTGCTGCCCTGGCAGGACTGAACCTGTGCCGCTGGGGGGGGGGGGGGGAGAGCCCAGGGGCTGCAGGGAGGATTGACTCCTGCTCACGGCCGCCTAGTACTCCCTGCAGCTTGGCCTCGCTCCCAGACGGGAAAAACTCAGTGCAGGACTGAGTCCCTATTTTTACACCTCTAGGGACCTGTGCAGGAGCGTGGTGCGTGGTCACGTGACTATCCCTCCCCTGAGACCTTTAAAAAGGACAGTTTAGTCACAGCTGTGGGACATGACCTCCTGACATGCATGTTCGCAAAGGTCCATCTGTCCATCGCTGCCGACCATTCCCCTGTCCCTCTCCAGCGTTCCTGGAGACTGTAGGAGTCAGACCATAGGGAAACCATCCTGAGTCTCCTGTGTCCTTCCCACCCTGTCCCTGCTTCTGGGGCAGTGGCTGCCCCATCACCCACAGTCTATGTACAAACTTGGGGGAGGTGACATCCAGGTCTGCAAAGGAGGACAGGTGGAACAGGAAGTGAAGTGAGGGGCCAGCAGGTGATGCTGCAAAACACACCTGCCAACCAGTGCAACTTTCCCTCTTGCACAGCATAACTATGGTTCTTTCTTACTGGGGTGTGATTAGGGTAGAGCCCCGCCTAGAATCCCCCAGTGAGGGGCTGGGGGCGTGGTCAGGGTGGAGCTCCACCTAGAACCCCAGTGAGAGGGTTGGGGCCATGGTCAGGGTGGAGCCCCGCCTAGAACCCCAGTGATAGGGTTGGGGGCATGGTCAGGGTGGAGCCCCACCTAGAACCCCAGTGAGGGGGCTGGGGGCATGGTAGGGGTAGAGCCCCGCCTAGAACCCCAGTGAGGGGGCTGGGGGCGTGGTCAGGGTGGAACCCCACCTAGAATCCCCAGTGAGGGGGTTGGGGGCGTGGTAGGGGTAGAGCACTTTCCCAGGATGCATCCCACTATGGTTCATCTCCAAAATTTTACAAGAGATGCTGCAGCTGGACCAGCCCATCTTGGGGATGACCCCTGACCTCCAGGCCCACACTGACTGAGATAACCTTGGGACTCAGAGCTTCCTTAGGAAGAATCCTCCCTCCCTCTCTTCCCATACCTGAGGCCACCTGAAAGCGTTGGAGCTGGGACCCTTCCCAAAAGCTTCCTGCCAGGCTGATCATGCTAATCCCTTCTGCCACAGGGAAAGTAAGGCCCAGCTCCTGACCTTCCACCCTCTTTACCCTCCCCCTCGGGCCTCAGTGGTCAGCTGAGCTCAGCACCTGGCAGGCCCCCAGTCTACCAGGGAGGGAATTATCTCTAGATAAAATGGAAAGAAAGTACAGGGGAGGAACTGGTAACCAGGGCAACATGTGACACTGGAGGCCCCAAGACCACCTGTGTCCTCAGTTTCCCCATCTGTAACATGAGAGGCAGCCTGGAGCCCAGAGGCTGCACAGCACAGAGGTAGCAGAGCTAGGATCTGAATCCCCAGATCTCTCACACCTTGGCATCAGTCACTGCACCTGAGCAGATGTCACCGCGATGTTGTATGGTCCGTACCGCTATGTGTGCTATGGTACTATGCCTGTAGATTGACACACAGAGGCAGAGACACAGGTCATCCTTGAAACAAGAACACCCCCTTTAGTGTGTTCCAGGGTAGCCACGCCCCTGCCAAACTCACCAGAAACCACTCCCCTGCCATCAGGAACTCCTGAGGGTCTCGTGCTCAGAGCAGCTGCAAGCATAACAAGTTGTTTACAGAAAATTCAGGGTCTGGGTCCACAGCCCCCAACACAAGGTCACAAGCTGTCCTCTCTTCTCTTTGCAGATGCAGAACAGAGCAGCAGCCCCCGGACTGGAGTGGGCTCCGACCAGGAGGACAGCAAGCCCATCACCCTGGGTGAGTCCTTGGCAAGCTGAGGCAGGAGGATTATGGTTTCAAGGGTAGCCTGTGCTAAGTAATGAGTGTCTGTGAATAGTCAGCAGAGCTGGAGCCTAGAATCCCCCAGTGAGGGGCTGGGGGCGTGGTCAGGGTGGAGCCCCTGCCTGGGTGAAAGGGGCAGTGCTGTCTCCCATGGGGCCTTTGCGGACCTCAACACCTCCTCGTGGACTGCCATCTTCCAGTCTTTGGGCAACACTTTGCATACATCAGGGTCTTTGGCTGCCATCACAGATTGTGCCTGGGAGTGGGGTGTGGAGGGGGAGCTCGGGCAAAGAGAGAAGCGCCGATGGTGGCAGCCTCCGTGAAGGGAGAGGAACAGGCCTGAGCTAGGCAGCCGCTCCATGCCACGGCTCGTGACCAGGTCCATGACCCGGGAGCTCCCCAGCCTCTTTCTGCCTTTTCCCTTCCAGCCAGAAGGAGGAGGAGGGTGGGGTCCCTGGAGGATCCCAGTCCTCGGGACTCCCCTGCCTCCGGACATGGACCCCGGTGGCCTTTGTACAAACAGGAAACTCCCGGGGGAGGAGCAGAAGGCTGCAGCCACCATGTGGGTCAGCAGGAAACGGTTGGGGGGGGCACTTCCCGGTGGACACCGTAGGGCCAGCCCTGAGCCACATGGCCACTGCTCAGTGAGCGTGACTGTGCTGCCCCCTGGGGGCCGGTCCCACTACTGCTCCGCTCTGGGTTCTTCCTGCTGCAGGCATTGGCCGGGGATGTGGGTGTGTGTACTTGCTGTGGTTGGTGTAGCCTTAGCCCAGACCTGCCCTCACCGCAGCGAAGCCCACCCTGTAGGTCCAGAACCTTCCGTCCTACCCAGCCTCGGTCCACAGGCTCCTCCCGCCCCCACCCTGTGTTGGTCAGGCAGTTCGTGACTGCACGGTACTCTACCGTGGCTGCATCAGAGTGTGCAAGCCAAGGTGGTGTAGACAGGGACCGGCAGGCAATATACTTGCCACCATCATGGGGATCCGAGTTCGAATCCCGAGTATCCATGTGACCGCCAAGCAGCTGTAACCCCAGCCCAGGAGTGGGGTGAAGGTCACATGACCTTCAGGACTCAGACAGGGGCAGAAGCTTGTCACAGGGCAGCGTGGGCATCACCCTGGCTGCAGGTATGGAGGAAGGTGGCTGCTGACCTCTGACCCCTGTGTGTTCCAGACACCACGGACTTCCAGGAGAGCTTCGTCACATCTGGTGTGTTCAGCGTCACAGAGCTGATCCAGGTTTCCCGGAGTGAGTGTCTCCGTCCTGGGGCCCTCTCCGCGGGAGGGGGGGTCGCATGAGGAGCAGGCCCCCCTGACCTCTCCTGTCCTCTCTAGCACCTGTAGTGACGGGAACCGGACCCAACTTCTCCCTGGGAGAGCTGCAGGGCCACCTGGCCTACGACCTGAACCCGGCTGGCGCTGGCATGAGGAGGACTCTCCCCAGCACATCCTCCAGTGGGTAGGTGCCAGGGTCGCTGCTGGCGCATCGGCGTCTCAGCCCCCCCCCTGCAACAGCAGGCCCACGGTTCTCACCCCCCTGCAGCAGCAGGCGCAAGGTTCTCACCCCCTACCCCCCTGCAGCAGGCTCAGGTTCTCACCCCCTACCCCCCTGCAGCAGGCCCACGGTTCTCAGCCCCCTTCCCCCCTGCAGCAGGCCCACGGTTCTCAGCCCCTACCCCCCTGCAGCAGGCCCAGGTTCTCACCCCCTACCCCCCTGCAGCAGGCTCAGGTTCTCACCCCCTACCCCCCTGCAGCAGGCTCAGGTTCTCACCCCCTACCCCCCTGCAGCAGGCCCACGGTTCTCAGCCCCTGCCCCCCTGCAGCAGGCCCAGGTTCACTTGCAGTAACCGTTTGTACTATACACGTGGGCTCATCTTCAGAAGCCTAGTTCCAGTACCCTGTCACCCAGCCCTGGTAGGCCACAAAGGCTAGCCTGAAGCCTGACAAATTCTTCCAGAGATTTTGGGACATTGAGCTGATCACGTGGTATGCCTCTGTTTTCCCCATCTGTAAACCGAGTCTTAGCCCTGGGTTTTAGTGCAAAGACTGGTGTTGCGTCCACCTCTGCCTCCCTCTGGGACTCCCAACCAGTTGACTGGCTGTAGTTCCCTTGATGTTTCCTGATAACACCCCCTACAAACGGGAAGTTAGCCAGTCCCCATCTCCATGGTAACCAGCCTGCATCCTGCATCTCTCCCCCCCCCATCCTTGTTCGCTTAGGAGCAAGCGGCACAAGTCGGGCTCCATGGAGGAGGATGTGGACACGAGCCCCGGCGGCGACTACTACACCTCGCCCAGCTCGCCCACGAGTAGCAACCGCAACTGGACGGAGGACATGGAAGGAGGTAGGGCCTGGCTGTGTGGGTGCAGAAGCAGTTAGGACTACCAATCCCGGCGAGCTCTGCGCTCTCACCCGGGGCAGGAGCTAAGCTAAAAATGCAGGGCCTCTTGGGAGTTGTAGTACGACAGTATATTACTTTCACCTAGACTAGATTTCTAGCAGGAGCTGTGCAAGTGCCATGTATAAGAAAGAAAGCAGCCCGGGTTGTAGGGCCTCCTGGGAGGGAGTTGTGAGTTCTCAACGCTCTTTGATTCCGGTGCCGGAATCACTGCCTCCCAGGAGTCCCTGCCGACCCCGGTGTGGGCCGTGTGACCTCAGCCAGTCTCTGGTCTCTGATAGTGTCGGAGGTGCTGGCTTCCCAGAACTACCCCAGGCCAGGGTGTAGCTCGGGGAAACTGAGGCCAGTGGCAGGCGGGGACTCTGGGGACCTGGCCTGGCGCTGGAAGGTCCTGCGGCTGGGGACAGACATGCCATGCTAATCAGCTTAGTGGTCTTAATGAGCCGGTAATTGGGGACAGTCTAGACAGGAAGGGAGGTGAACCGATACCGTCCCGGGGGACCATGGGTAAGATGTCTGACCTGGGCAGTTGGAGGGGACAGTGAGGGCGGGGGCTACCCATGCCCAAGCGAGCATGCTGCCCTTCCCGCGCTGGAAGATGCTGCGGGGCACTTTAGCCACGGTGCTGATTCTTGAGACTCTGACGTCATCCCCTCCAGCCTGCTTCTCCTGTGCTGCCTGTCCCCTACCACCACTCTGACGGGGTGGCAAGCCCAGGGTGGTGACAGCAGATGCAGACAGTAGCTGGTACCCCAGCACTTGGGACGCAGGAGGATTGTTATGAGTTGGAACAGGTTACAAGTACTTGACCTCTGTGGTCAGGACCAGGATCCCTAGGGAATAAGAAAAGCCTTCGAGGATAGAGGAGACCCTCCCCTAAAGATGCCTGTCAGGGCCTGTGTTCGTGGCTGTGTACTATCTCACGGTGCTCTCTCCTGAACCCCCCACCCCCACCCACAGGCATCTCGTCGCCGGTGAAGAAGACCGAGATGGACAAGTCTCCGTTCAACAGCCCGTCCCCCCAGGACTCCCCCCGGCTCTCCAGCTTCACGCAGCACCACAGGCCTGTCATTGCGGTGCACAGCGGTGAGTGTGGTCCCTGGACGCGCGACCGCCACTGGCGTGGCCACACAAGTTCTGCCGGCTTTCCAGCCTTTGGTCCTGTTACTGTAACCCTCCAGCCAGGAAGAAAAGATTAGTATGGTGTGGCGGAGATGGCCTGAGCTGGGGAGGGGCAGGCTGTAGGGAGCACCCCTGTAGGTCCGGGGTCAGCTGACAGTGGCCCTCCTGCTGCTCGGTCATATGTATAAAGTTTTATGGGCACCTGGTCCCAAGCAGCCTCTTCCTGTAACTCCAGCTGTTTGCCCACCACATTGATAAAGCCATCTGCGGGAAGACACATGCGTGACCATCTGCCTGGGGTCAGGATGGGATGACCACCCGAGAGAGGGGACTCGGCCCTGTCACAGGAAAGGGGCCCTGACACCTCGCAGCATGAGGGGCCTGTGAGAGACCCAGACGCACAGTGTGGGCCCTGTGACAGGAAGTGTCTAGAACTTGGGGCTCCGGAGATAGGAAGTAGAATTATGGGGGTGTGGAAGGGGCAGGGCGGTTGTCATAGCATAATTCCAGGAAGAGAGTAGAGATTATCACTTGAGCACTTGGTTTTAAGGGTCTCACTGTGTAGCCCAGGCTGGCCTTGAACTCACAGCAGTCCTCTCTGCCTCAGCCTCCTGTGGTTCTGCGTGTGCTGCCCAGCACACCGCCTGCTGCACCCGTGACCTGGTTTTCCTCTTTTTGCATCCTTTTTTACATTTTACTGCCTGGTTCTCTGTCGTAAACGATTTTAGGACATAGGCTCCACTCACCTGTCATGTGCTCTGCTGGGGACCACAGTGGTGCCCTTGAAAAGCTGAAGTTCAACCAAGACTGAGTCCCATTGACCCCATGGCCACCCTACGCCTCTGTCCACAGGGATTGCACGGAGTCCCCACCCGTCCTCAGCCCTGCACTTCCCCGCGACATCCATCCTGCCGCAGCCGGCCTCCACCTACTTCCCCCACACGGCCATCCGATACCCACCACATCTCAACCCCCAGGACCCCCTCAAGGATCTGGTGTCCCTGGCCTGCGACCCGGCCACTCAGCAGCCTGGACCGGTGAGTGGCCGGTGTGGCCTCAGGGTTGGCATAAGCCCCCTCTGCTGTAGTTGAAGGCACAGTGAAGCCTGGGGGAGGGGGGGCAGCAGCCATCACCCCGGGCAGCCTGATGCATGCAGGCTACAGGGGATCTGGGCACTGAACCCCATTCCACGGGCTCGTAAAATCTAAGACCTAAGGGCATCAGCGTTGGTTTGTGTGAAACGCAAAACATGACAGAGATTCAGATCATTTGGGAGGCTGAGGCAGGAGGATTGCTTTAAGTCTGAGGCCCCTCTGGGCCATGCAGTGACAGAAAGAGCATGTGGGACTTGGGGTTCTCAGATTTGGGGAAAGATGGGTGCAAGGTGCTGCTGACTGAAAGGGTCTGTGGGTGCGGGTGTCCCAGGGGCACATCTGAGCAGGTGTACCCAGCATATCCCAAATGCCAACTGACTTTAGGGCCTGCAGCCTCCCGGACCTGATGTTCCCAGCACCCATAAGTCATCAGTCCCCACATTGGCTGTGGTGCAAAGGCACCTTTCCAAATAGCTCCCATTCTGTGTGACCTTGGGCAAATGTCTCTCCCTCTCTGTGCCTCAGTTTATATACCTCTAATAAGTCAATCTGTGGAAATCCCCCCAGTGAGGGACTGGGGCGTGGTCGGGGTAGGACCTCTGCTTGGTATACAGCAGGAACTTGGCAGTGGCGCTGTCTCCTCCCGCCCTGGGGTTTATTGCCACCCTGCCTTTCCCACTTCCCCAGCTCCTCATCCTTTTCTGCCCCTGGTTGGTGTGATTCTTTCGTCCCTGGGCGCCGAGGTTTTGGCCCCAGATAAGATGTGGCGGAGACAGGTATGAGAAGCAGGGCGTGGAGGCACAGGACCTTCATCCTGACACACGGAGGGCTGAGGCCAGAGGATGACTGTAGGTTCAAGTCTAGTCTGGGCTACAGAGAGATTCTGCCTCAGAAAAGAACACCACCAGCCAACTAGATGATAAATAGATCTGCACAGACACTCCACCCACCCTACACTCTCTACGAGGGGAATCAATAAATAAAGTGTCCTTAATAATTGATGGCGCCCTACGCGGGACACCACCAGCCTGGCCGCGACTAGTCCTGAATTATGCACAACGGCCTTTAATTATTAATATTTCATTCGCTGCCCCAGCCCAAGGCTGATACCTCACCTTCCCAACCACATAGGAACCAGCCAGGATCCCCAGGACCCCAGGGTTACACCCTTGGGAAAACCATGAGGGCTCCGACTGGGTGCAAAGGGAAGGCTGTGTGACCCCCGGGCAGCAGACACCCTTTCTGGTCCCGGTGCCCTAGTGCTAACGGGCTCTGGTCTCTCTCCTCCCCACAGCCTGCTCTCCGCCCGGCACGTCCCCTGCAAACCGTCCCTTTGTGGGATTAGGACGGAGGGATCCTCTTGCGGGACAGGTAGGGGCCGAGAGGCCGGCTGGGGGGTGGGGGGCGGGGCAGAGGGGCCGGCCGGGGGGTCAGGGACAGTCGGCCTGCTGGCCATAGCCCCCAGGGACACCCAAGCCAGCCTCTCGCTCCTGACCCAGGCCTTGAGCCCACCCTGTGGGTGTGAGGTCTCCCTCCGCCCTGTCCACCTTCAGGACCCCCGAGGCAGAGCACCCCGGGGCTGCGGGGCACATAGTTGGGGAACCCAAGGCTCAGAGAGGAGAGACAAACAGCCCAGGGTCACACAGCGCACGGCAGGTAGGGACATCCCCAGCTGCGCCCCTATCCCAGTTCTCCAAGCTAGAGAGTCCAGAGTGGGAGGCAGAGGCAGGAAGTTTAGGGTGCAAGAAGAGGCTCAGAGAGGGCAGGCAAGTTGTCTATGGTTGCACAGTGGTGTGAAGTCGTCTCCATCCACGTTGCTCTGCAGCTGCCTTGGTACCCTCTCTAGCTGTGCAGCTCCCTATCGGTGGCCCAGGGAGCCCCCAATGTGACGGCAAGAGACTGGACAGCCCCAGCTGTGTCATTCGTTCCGAACCTGCCCCTTCCTCAGGCCTCAGCCATCTCCCCGCAGCTCCCAGAACTACCCCCACCATCTCTGGTAGCTCAGTAGGTCTTCGGCCCAGCTACCTGGTCACAGGCCATGGCCTCTGTCTCACTCCTCCATGGGTCCAGAATGCACTCTGACAGATTGATGGCTCCCTCTGCCTTCTCTGGGTCAGGACAGGCAGGGCCAAGGTGGTTAGCCATTGCTGGCTGAAGACGGAGCACAGTGACCCAGGGACCAGGCCTGGCCCACAGAGGACGCGGCCACGCTATGTGGGCTAGGCAAGGACGAGCAGGCGTGGCAGAACGCAGGCCTCATCCCAGGCACACTAGCAAGCCACGGAAGGCTGTGAGGGGGCAGAACTTCCTGACAAGATCCGCACCCCCACCAGGGAAATCAGGAGGCTGCAGGGCTCTTCCCCCCCCCCCCCCCCCGCCCTCGTCCAGGCCCCTGCCTCAGCTCTGGGCCTCAGCTCATTTGGCCCTGTCAGCACTTCCAGGCTGTCTACATTGTTATTCCTGGCTCAGCTTCCTTGGCAGCCTGGCTCCCTCCCTGCCCCCCCCCTACATCTGCACACCAAGACCGTGGTCGGCCCTCCACCCCAGGCCCCTTCATATCTGAGCACACAAATAACTAAAGAGCTGAGGCTCTGGCTGCCTCCCACTGCCTTGGTCTCCCCCTCTGCCGGCTTGGCAGACTGGGGGTCTCTAGGGAGGCGGAGGCGGAGGCCGTGGTCCAGCACCAGGCCAGGGTCACACCCCAGCCTGTCTGGTTGCCAACGGAAACCAGACATGAAGTAAGGGACACGAGCCTGAACTTGGCTGGGTGAGGCTGAGAAAGGCGCTGCCCCTCAGGCCACCCCGCCCCGCCCCCTGCAGGCAGTTCCTGGCCTGTGCTCTCATGCCCCAGGCTGGGACACACACACACACACACACACACACCTCACTGTGGTGACTGGGTGGACTTTGCCACAGGCTAGCCCTGATTTTTACGATAGTGCTCACTGATAGCCCAGGGACCTTGGAGGGTACAGAAAGAAAAATCTGGAACCAGACCATTACAAGCTTGCTCTTGTCTACCCTCTGGGCCCACCCGGCAGCTTCATGGCTGCTGAGGCAGGGGCATGACTGCTGAAAAGCCAAGCCCAGTGTGGCACTAGGGAAACTGAGGCAGGAGGACCACCTCTCTACCCGAGACCATGCTGGGTACACAGTGAGTTCTAGGCTAGCCTGGCCTAGTACTGCGCCACAGATGGAGCCACCCACACGTGCCCCTTTCTCAGGCTCCACAGTGGGGGTGTCAAATTAGCAAGGCAAACAGGAGTGTCTCGGCCACCCACGCACTTAATGCCATACGGAGTCTCTGACATCGCACGGTCCCTGCAGGAGACTTACTTATGTGAAGTCCCTGATAGCACGGGCGTACTTACACCGAGTATCTGACGTCACTCCCTGACGATGTTGCTACCATAGGGTGTACTTATGCTGAGTCCTGTCGTCACAGGCAAACTTACACCGAGTCCCTGACCAACGGTTGTAGGGGCAGTCGGGTGGAGGTGGAGGCCATAGGCCAGCGTCACACTTGGTATTGTGGTCTGCATTCAGGGATGGGGAGTGCAGTGGTGGGTGGAAGGAGGCAGCCTGCTCCTGACACCCAGTTCCTCTCTCTCTCTCCCTCTCTCCGCGGACCACACAGTCCTGGTACCTGGGATAGCGGAGTTGGCCCTCCCACGCCTCCACTGCCGGCGGAGTCCGGAGGTGATGGCCCCCGCCTGCATTTTCAGTGGAAACTTAGAACGAGCGAGAAGCTCCCTGCTGACTCCCAGCTCGACAGAAAAGACAGATACACAGGAGGAGAAAAGGACAAAAGACAAACAGGAAAAAAAAAGAATCTTCCCAACCAAGATGACAAAAGGTGGGAGCCGCGGGTCTCCGTGGTACCTGCTGCTGATGGACGGCCGCCGGCTGCCCTTCTGCACCTGAGGACCCTGCCATCACCCCCAGACCAGACGAGCCTGGCCTGGCACCCACGCCCAGCATCAACAGATGGACAGCGTGTCCAGGGTGGGCCGCCCAGCCAGGCCCCGTCTCCCCAGACCCCTGCCGCCAGCCACCAGCGCCAGCCTCGGGGACCTCCGCTCTTGGTCCCCACCGACGGTGTTTGCCAAAGACAGGGTGCTGGAGGCAGTGCTGGCAGAGGAGGTGGACGTGACCCCCCGGCGCGGGCAGCAGAGACCTGGAGAGCACACGGAGCCGCCCAGCACTGGCCCTGCTGGGGACAGACGGTGCCACAGGTACTTTGGGACCCCCGGGAGGGTTCTGCGCCAGCCTCCGCCTCAGCCCTCTGGTCCCTTCTCCTTGCGGACCTCGTTTGGAAGGACACATCTCTATGCAATTTGTCCCCAGCCCCACCCCAGCATGAGAGGCCTCGCAGCTCCCCACCCCCTGGCCTCCTCCTCTCACACACGGGAAGTATCAGCACTTTGAGAAACAGAGGTGGGGGAGCAGGAACCCCCACGCCGAGGCCCCCGGAGGCGGGAGGTGCCACTAAGTGCCTAACCCCTCCGCCCACCCGCCGACCCCCTCATCCATCAGGGACACAGAGTGGCCGGGGCACCCCCACCCTCGTCCCCGCCTTCCCCAGCTCCTCATTGCCGCCTGTACCCTCCAAGCTAGAGAGATGGGACCCCAGGGGTAGAGCTGGGTGTCCCCAAACCCAGGCTGGGGCCGTGTGCTGTCCCCCTACACTTCTGCCAGTGCCTTACTTCCTGGAGACCCACCCTGGGGTGCCCCACTGCAGGGGATGCCCCCTTTGCACTTTGACCCCCTGATGACATGGGGCCCGGCACAGGGACCAAGAAGGCTGGTGGAAGTGCACTCGGACCCTGGTGGGAGGGCTGTGCGAGTGATGGGGAGACTGGGTGGCGGGTTCCCCATCTGCTATGCGGACTTCACTGACCTAACAAAAGAACACTAAAACGGGGAGCGAGGTCCGTGCCCCAGACCCCGCTCTGTAGCTCCCGTCCACACCCACCCGGGTCCCCATCTCTGGTGGACCGCCCTGGGAGGGGAGATTGCGTTTTTTAGGGTCACTGAACCCACAAAGGCTCCTTTTCCCCAACCCCCCATCTTGGCCTCGTCATGCCTGTGACCCTCCCCTGCCTACGGAGGCCGCAAGCCATCACTGCAGCGGAGCCCCAGGGCCAGGCCTCATCCACCCACTGTCCTCCCGGGCTCGGGGCGAGGCTACTTGAACATACCAAGCCCCCCCAAGACATTTCCCCAACCTTTGAGGCCTCGAACCCCCACCCACCTGTCCGTGTGTCCTCAGGGACCCTCTAGCAGGGGGGACCATTGGGGACATCGCGGGGGTCACTGTCCAGATGTGGGGCTCAGGCCAGTGAGTGTGGGACAGGCTATGCCTAGGGTGGACCTGGTCGGTCCCCTCTGACCCCCCCAAGCCAGCCAGCCGGGTCCCCCAGGGGTCAGGACAAAACCAACTATTTACGTAACTGCATGGTGCTTAAGGCCCCCCGCGACACCCGAGAGTCCCCCGGGGCTGCTGCGTGCATGACAGCTCCACCCGGTCTGCCCCACCCGTCCGAGCCCCTCACCGCCTCTACTAAAAAAGGAAAAAAAGGATACACAAAATATATATATATATATATATATATATATCCTTACCAAAAAAAAAAACATTATTTCCGAATTTGCACGAACTTTTTACCACAACATGTGCCTTGCTCTCCCGAGGACAAGTATTAACTTTTAAATAATATCCGCGCACACAGACGCATGCCCTGCACGCATAGTTACAAACAGACAAGCGATTACATGAAATAAAAAATAAAATCCAAAAGGGTGGTATTTCTATTTGTAAAAGAAATCAAAAGAAGAAAGAAAAACAATTTTATAAAAGAGGGAAAAAAAGGCTGGGCGTAGTGGCACACACCTGTGATCCCAGCTCTTGGAAAGCTGAGGCAGGAGGATAGCTGTGGGCGCCGGGTCCAGCCTGTGCCACAGAGTGAGATGCTGCCTCAAGAAAAAGAAAGGAAGGAGAAGGAACCAAAAAATACAAACAAGAAAAACAATACTATTAAGGAAGTCACAATATTGGTCATGGTTTGCGACCCCGCCCCACCCTCCTCAGCCCTGTCCTTACCCTCACCCCGCGCATTGGGGGAAGGGACTCTCCCTGGTGCTCATTCCCTGCCACCCCAGCCCTGAGGGGGCCCGGAGTCCCCTGCCCGGGGATGAGACTCTCAGGCCCTTCCCCACCAACCCTCCCACCCCAGGGATAATGGGGAGTGGAGTGGGGGTGGCGTCCCGTCTTCCAGCCAACCCACGAAGCTGAGTATATGCAATATCTGTCTGTCTGTCTTTGGGTCCAGCTCAGCTGTGGGACGTCCCAGCAGGGGCAGCGGGGACACAGCGGTCTCCGTCCTACCACTGGGCAGGCCGTTGTCATGTCCGTGATTTCAGTTTTTCTTTCTCTTTTTCCTTTTTGGTTTTGTTGTTTGTGGTTACCTTTGGGTTTTTGATTGTTTTTCTGTCTTCTGTTTACTCTTAAACTTCACCAAAGCTGAGACAATAGCCAGGGGCTAGCAGGGCAAACAGGGGTCCCAGCTCTAAGCCATCCCCCTGCCTCCAACTCCCCACCAAGCAGCGGGAGACCCCAGCACACCTCACCGCCCACCCTGGCCTGGGCAGGGCCTGTCTGTCAGTTAACCCTGTGGCTGGCTTCTGGCTTTTAACTTTGTCCTTCTCCAGCCTGTGTCCTCCACCCCCAGAAAGTAGGAAATCCACGCGATGACCCCTGGGGAACCATCAACACGAGGGGCAGTGGATGAGGCAGTGTGCCTGGTGGCAGGTTGGGGGGTCTGCTCAGTACCCCCATTTCTCAGATCTCCAATACCCACCCGTCCTCAGATGGTGACTTTAGGTGGGACAGAGTGTTAGGAATTTTGGCTTATTTTTCTGCATGTAAAGCTAATACTTTCAAACCTGTCCCCTCCTCAGGCCACCAGCCCTTGTCATCCCCAAACCCAGCATCATGTACTGGTGAGGCCCCACAGCGTACCACTTGGGGTCTAGCCTGTGACCCTAGAAGAGATCTGGGGTCCTGAGCCCTCAAGTCTTGAGCTTGATAATCAGGAATGTCCGTTGTGTTGGGAATGACACCAGGAGGGTGGGCTCCTCCCAGCTCCCCTCAAAGACAGTGCCAGGGTCACCTCACTCCCTTCCCCAGACAAGACACCCCAGGCCACCAGCAGATGTCCTGGCCAGTGGGGTCAGCCTTCCCCGCCGCCTGGCCTGGCTGCATACATAGACAAGCATTGTTAGGAGCTCCTCAGTCCCCTCCAGCGCTGAGCTGTTCCGATGTTCCATTCTCCTCCTGGGCGCTGGCTGCCAGGTCCAGCCACTTATTCTCCCCACCAACTGTTTTGTTATCTTAAAACAGGAGGGTCTAGCGAGGTAGCCCAGGTTGGCCTCCAACTCATGGCAATCCTCCTGCCTCCATTTCCCAGTTATTCTGACAACAGGTGTGCACGGCCATCCCTGATTCCCCGCCCCCGCCCAGGCCTCAGATCCCACTGGTCAGTGACTGTCCTCTCCCTTCCGTCCATCTGTCCCTTCCGACAGGCACCTGTCCACCCATCACAGGGCTGAGGTGGGAGGACTCACAGCAAGTCCCGATCTTGTAGCCATGATACCAAACCGTCATCTCCCAATCAGTGCCTCATACGTCCAATGGTGCAGTGTTGGGGTCCTACCGTGCCTCCCCTCAGTCCCCACTCCTGGAGAGGACTCAGCAGGTGTGCTGGGAGGGGAGGAAGGCACGTACCCCCAAGCCACCACCCCTCCCCAAGCACCCAGCCTTGCTACCCCAGCTTGGAGGACCCAGTTGGATACCCCCAAAACCTCACAACTCATCCAACCTCAGATCCCAGCCAGGCAGCCATGTCTCCACAAAAAGAATTCCCTTTGAGTCTGAGGTCCCCAGTGTGAGCACCCCCGTGTCCCCTGCAGCGCCTGGACAAGCATTGGGTTTGAAGGATTAGACAGGGCGGAGCGCATGGCTCACACAGGTTGCGGCAGGGAGCAAGGGGACGGTTTCTCTCTCCCCTGTCCCCTCACCTTGTTTTCTGGGTGGTAAGGCTGGCCATTTCATTCTCCTGCCGAGATCTTTTGGTTTTATTTTAAGATTTTTGTTTCCTTTCAACTGTTTTGTATTTTACTCCTGGGTTGTTGCATCTCCGACCTTCAGCTTTTCACAAATGCGCCTGCGCGGCCTGTGGCGCCCTCTCCACCATCCTCCCCAAGCAAGTGGGGGTCTGGATGGGGAGCAGAGGGCACCCAGCCCAGCTTCCTCCATCACCCGTGCCCACAGCAGACTCCAGTCATAGCCTCATATATTACAAACTCATTTTGGTTTCTGGTTTTTTGTTTTGTTTTGTGGATGCGCCTAAGCACCATTGTCTGCCTGCTGTTCTGTTTCTCCCTATGCAAAAAAAGAAAAAAGAAAAAAAAAGAAAGAAAAAGAAAAAAGTGAACGGGGGTACATAAAAGATTCAATAAAAGCCAAAAAAAATAAATAAAAGAAAGAAAAAATGTAAAAAAATTAAACAAGCTTAAGCTTCAAGTGTTTCAAACTGTCTTGGGTCTTCCTTTCTGTGCGTCCACAAGGGCTCTGGGCAGATCAGGAGGGGACGGGTTATCCCCCACACCCTGTACACACGCTGTGCCTTCTGCCCACAGCACTGGACGGTGCTCACAAGGCCAGGCCCACTATGTAGCCTCTCCCCTTCCCCCTGCACCCCCCACTGCGGGACCTGCTCACCCAAACACTGGGAAGCAGGCTCCAGCTCTACCATAGCTCTGGACTCTTCCACAAAAGCCTGTGGAACTGTGGTGGCTCAGGCCTGTCTAGAGGCAGGAGGATCAGGAATTCAAGGTCATATTTGACTTCATGGAGAATTTTTTTTTTTTTTTGGTTTTTTGAGACAGGGTTTCTCTGTGGTTTTGGAGCCTGTCCTGGAACTAGCTCTTGTAGACCAGGCTGGTCTCGAACTCACAGAGATCCGCCTGCCTCTGCCTCCCGAGTGCTGGGATTAAAGGCGTGCGCCACCACCGTCCGGCCTTCATGGAGAATTTGAGGCCAACCTGGGCTACATGAGGCCTCGTCTTAAAGAACCCAATCTCTTTACCTAAAGCGAAGAGCTGGGGGTCCCCTGTGACCTCCTTGCTCTGTGGGGGGCTACAGGGAAAGTGTCCCAGGACTCTGTCTCCTGGTCATTGCTGAACAAGGGACTTCAGAGAGGTTGAGGCATCTTCCCAGGGCCACACAGCATAGCGGAGGAGTCCAGGTGAGTCTGAAAGCTTCACAAGAGCCTAATAGGTGCCTCCGCTGACAGACCACCTAGGCCCAGCTCCTTGGTGGCCCGGGACCCTGCACTGGGCTCTGGCCTCCTAAGCCTACACAAAGGGACCAGCAAGAACAGTAGGGTCTTTATTAAGTGAAGGGGCTGGAAGGAAGTATCCCCCGAAAACACCTCCCCTGATGACATGAAGCAAAAGCCCCCTTGGAAAACTGTCCTCAACAAGAACCAGATGACCATGGGAGAACAGTCCAGAGAAGAGAGACCCTGGCTGAGAAAGTGCGGGCCACAGGGCATCCCTCCCAAACACAAATTCCACTAGAGGGCTCAAGGCCTTCTGGGAGCTGCACAGGGGCTCAGGGGCTCAGGGCCATCGGAAAAGAGGAAGGGTACAGTCGGGCGTAGCTGTGGCAGAGGTGAGGGAGAGGGCACAGGCTGACAGTGAGTGAGTGCACGGGGTTGGGAGACAGGTGGACACCTGGCCGGCAGGGCTGGCTTCCTTGTTTGAAGACAGTTTTGAGATCCAGGCGATACTAGTCTGGATTCTCGTGGTGGCTGCGACTGTGGTTTGCAGGAGCTCCCGCAGGCTGCAGGAGACTTCACAAGACTGTTTTCTTGCTTCTCTCGTCATCTGAGGATTCCTTCTCCTCCAGCTCCAAGCCCTCGTTGCTGTGACCACCCTTCTTGTCCACCTGCTTTTTCTGCTTCTTCTTGTTTATTCTACTGTGGGGTTCAGGGACCACAATGAGAGCCTGTCACTGCTCATGGGATTAAAGGGTCAGACACAGTCTCTGGGGCTGCAGTGATCTCAGGGTAACTCACCAGGAAAGGAAACATGAACTCCGTGGAGAGAGACGGGTGATGGACAGATGGGTGAATGGATGGGTGGATGGATGTGTGGATGGGTGGGTGGATGGATGTGTGGATGGGTGGGTGGATGGATGTGTGGATGGGTGGGTGGATGGGTGGATGAATGGATGGGTGGGTGAATGGATGGGTGAATGGATGGGTGGATGGATGGGTGGGTGGATGGATGGGTGGATGGATGGATGAATGGATGGGTGAATGGATGGGTGAATGGATGGGTGGATGGATGGGTGGATGGATGGGTGGTTCAGTGCATGAGTTGATGTTTTGTTGGAAAGGTGTGTGTTTGGGTAGATGTTGGAGTGATGGACATTGTGCAGAAGAAATAGTGTTGTACAGTGGGCACGCAGCCATGTGCTTGGCACTGGTCTGGGCACAGGGCCCCTGTTAGCCTCTCACCCCTCCCTTCCCCCAGAAATCACTCAGTATCACAGAGCTCATCTGCCTGTTCCAGCTCTGTGCCCTGCACCTCTTCCTCCCCTGTATCCAGAGCTTGCATTAAGGATTCCTGTACAGGAGCCCGCTTGCTTGGCACTATTTCTGCCCCAGCTGACCTCCCAATACTGTCTGGCTAAGTGTGGTCACCCATAGGGTACCTTGGCTCCGTGTACTCGTTCTCAGTGGACTCCATTCTGACTCTCACCTCTTCATCATCTGGTCTGCACACATAAAAAGACAGGTGTATGTGAAAGCTGTAGGCTGTTCCTTGCCTCCGCGTACCCTCCTGAAGTCATGAACTCTATAAACCAGGAGGGCTGAACAGAGGGTGGGAAGCAAGGCAACCTCCAGGCTGACCCGGGAGGGACCAAGAGGGTTCAGAGGCCACTGGAGGCGCTGGGTGGGTAGAGATCAGTCCTCACCTGGGTTTAGAGCACCAGACACGGTTGACCAGCATGAGGACAAAGACGATGAACAGGAAGCCTACAACTGCGGTCAGGCCCACCAGCCAGGGTTTCAGGCGGCGCTCTGTGGCTGTGGAGAGGGGAAGGGGTCAGCAAGAGAAAGGCGGGGTCTATGAGAGTGGAGGGAGGGGCCTGTGGGAGAGGAGGGGCCTGTGGGAGAGGAGGGGTCTGTGGGAGAGGAGGGAGGAGTCTGTGGGAGTGGGATCAGTTAATGGAAGAATCAGTTCCCAGAGGACAGGGTTTAGAAAAGTCAGGATGAGGTGGGACTCAGGAAGAATGGGCACCAACAGCTCTCAGGGGCCTCAGAGGCGGGGCTAGTGAGGAAGACAGGGCCCCGCAGGGAAAAGAGAGGGCTTCTGGAGGGTGGGGCTCTTAGAGAAATGACTGGGGCACCCTCATAGCTGCCCTGAGGGGCTCAGAGGCCCAGCTTGCAAAGTGCCATGGCCTAAGCTTGGGGCTCTCAGAGATGAGATAAGGGTACTAGATAGAGCATGGGCCCTGGGGAACACCCTTCACACCTTCTCTTCTTCCTATGCCCTCTGTGTGCCTCAGTTTCTCCTAAGGGAGAACCCAGCCCCAACTCTAGTTCCCAATCACCTCCCAGGGTGTGCTCTGCACCCCAATCCTACCCTGCTGGGCCTCGGCAGGTGCCAGGAGCAGTGCGGCCAGGAGGAGTAGCCTGCCCATGGTGTCCTTGGCCAATGCTGAGAACAGGTCGGCGTCCAGCTGCGGGTGTGAACGACCAGAGGCCCGGGTGGGGTTAAGACAGGGCGGGTGAGGGCGGAGGAAGAAGGGGGAGGAGAACCTGCCACCTGTGGCCTGGCCTCCTATGCCTGCCCGGCTGGGCCTCAGGCCCCGAGGGCAGAGTCTGAGGCTAGTTTAATATTAACCTGGACTGTCCCTTCTCCCCCACCCCACCACCCATCCTGCCCTGGAGATGGCAGCCGGCAGCCCTGCGCCAGCCACGTGTGACAGGTCCCCAGCATCCCCTGACAGAGGTCAGGCCACACCAACAAGCTCTCCCACGCCCTCACAAGTGCATTCAGCTGGGTGTGGCAGTCAGGCTTGTGGCTGGAGCAGCAGGATCGCTAGCTCGGTCAGAACCAGGCGCCTAGGTCGATGTACCCGTGCTCCTCTCCTGCCCACAACCTTGGGCCTCAAGCTGATCAGATAGTGAGCCCCACCTGGGCAAAGGGACACCCCACCCCGGAGCGGCACAGGGGCAGCCACAGCCTGGGCACGTGAAAAAAGATTCTAAAGAAACAGAGCTTGGGTGCCATATCTGTCACCCCATACACAGGAAGCCTGTGGCAGGAGGATGGCCTAGCCTGGGCTCCAGAGCAGAAATTGTGCTGGGGCTGCGCTCATGGGCAAAGCATTCTCCCAGAATGCACTAGACCCTGGGTTCCATTCCCAGTGCCCCAAAAGCCAGGAGAGGCGGCATAGGCCTTCCAGCCCAGCACTCAGAGGTGGAGCCATGAGAAACAGGACTTTAAGGGTCATCCTCAGCTGATACCATCTGTGAGGGTCATCCTCAGCTCATACCATCTGTGAGGGTCATCCTCAGCTCATACCATCTGTGAGGGTCATCCTCAGCTCATACCATCTGTGAGGGTCATCCGCAGCTCATACCATCTGTGAGGGTCATCCTCAGCTACATACCATCATCTGTGAGGGTCATCCTCAGCTCATACCATCTGTGAGGGTCATCCTCAGCTACATACCATCATCTGTGAGGGTCATCCTCAGCTCATACCATCATGTGTGAGGGTCATCCTCAGCTACATACCATCTGTGAGGGTCATCCTCAGCTACATACCATCATCTGTGAGGGTCATCCTCAGCTCATACCATCATGTGTGAGGGTCATCCTCAGCTACATACCATCTGTGAGGGTCATCCTCAGCTCATACCATCTGTGAGGGTCATCCTCAGCTCATACCATCATCTGTGAGGGTCATTCTCAGCTCATACCATCATCTGTGAGGGTCATCCTCAGCTCATACCATCTGTGAGGGTCATCCTCAGCTCATACCATCTGTGAGGGTCATCCTCAGCTCATACCATCTGTGAGGGTCATTCTCAGCTCATACCATCATCTGTGAGGGTCATCCTCAGCTCATACCATCTGTGAGGGTCATCCTCAGCTCATACCATCATCTGTGAGGGTCATCCTCAGCTGATACCATCTGTGAGGGTCATCCTCAGCTGATACCATCTGTGAGGGTCATCCTCAGCTCATACCATCTGTGAGGGTCATCCTCAGCTCATACCATCTGTGAGGGTCATCCTCAGCTCATACCATCATCTGTGAGGGTCATCCTCAGCTACATACCATCATCTGTGAGGGTCATCCTCAGCTCATACCATCTGTGAGGGTCATCCTCAGCTGATACCATCTGTGAGGGTCATCCTCAGCTCATACCATCTGTGAGGGTCATCCTCAGCTGATACCATCTGTGAGGGTCATCCTCAGCTCATACTATCTGTGAGGGTCATCCTTAGCTACATACCATCTGTGAGGGTCATCCTCAGCTCATACCATCTGTGAGGGTCATCCTCAGCTACATACCATCTGTGAGGGTCATCCTCAGCTCATACCATCTGTTAGGGTCATCCTCAGCTCATACCATCATCTGTGAGGGTCATCCTTAGCTCATACCATCTGTGAGGGTCATCCTCAGCTCATACCATCATCTGTGAGGGTCATCCTCAGCTCATACCATCTGTGAGGGTCACCCTCAGCTACACACCAAGTGTGAGGCCGGCTTCACACCATCTGGAGAAAAAATGCTTTTTGTAACAGGGTTTCTTGTGTAGCCCAGGCTGTCCTAGAACTTCCTCTGTAGACCAGGCTTGCCTCGAACTAATAAAGATCCACCTGCCTCTGCCTCTCAAGTCCTGGGATTAAGGATAGGTACCATGACCAGCTTGAAACATTTTTTAGAAAACTTCTAAACCAAAAGATTTAAAACTGTTGTGAGAGCATTTAAGAGTGCCCTCTGTATACCCAGTGACAGACAGCATCAAGGATTGTTCAAATAAATACTGGGCACAGCCAGAAAAGACCTGCTTCCCCCATCCAGTTGCTAAACTCCTCTTGTGTGCCCGGCAGGCCTGGCAGGTGAGGTGGATATGCCTCCTTTTGCTCTGAAGGCCAGGCTGGCCTAGAACTCACCATCCTCCCCCATTATCTTCCTGAGTGCTAAGGATGACAAGCCACTAACGCTGAACTCCTCGGTGCTGTGTGGCGAGCTTCCTGAGACGTCAGCCCGGACAGTTCTCAGTAACCTGCCTCAGTTTCCCGTCTGTGCGGGAGGGTGACATGGGAGTGTATGGGACTGGACCGAGAGAGGGAGGTGGTGCTGCAGAGTTGGACACACTTTTATTTTTAAAGATTTATTTATTATGTATACAGTGTTCTGCCTTCAGACCAGAAGAGGGCACCAGACCTCATTACAGATGGTTGTGAGCCACCATGTGGTTGCTGGGAATTGAACTGAGGACCTCTGGAAGAAAAGCCAGTGCTCTTAACCACTGAGCCATCTCTCCAGCTCTTGGACACGCTTTTCTTTTCTTTTCTTTTTTTTAAAAAAAAAAGATTTATTTATCAACAGTCAGTGGTGGCACATGCCCTTAGTCCCAACACTTGGGAGGCAGAGGCGGATCTCTGTGAGTTCAAGTCCAACCTGGTCTACAGAGTGAGTTCCAGGACAGCCAGGACTACATAAAAACAAACTCTGTTTGTTTGTTTTTGATACAAACAAAAAAGATTTTACTTATTATGTATACAGTGTTCTGCCTGCATGTATGCCTGTGGGCCAGAAGAGGGTGCTGAATCTCAATACAGATGGCTGTGAGCCATGATGTGGTTACTGGGAATTGAACTCAGGACCTCTGGGAGAAAAGCCCGTGCTCTTACCCTCTGAGCCATCTCTCCAGCCTTTGCCACACTTTTACTTTGTATCCAAATTCAGCCTCACTTTCTCCTCTTAGCAGACACTGCTGATGCAAAAGGAGTCTATGCCAGAATTACTCATAACAATTTAAAACTATCAGGGCGTGGGGCTGACCCAGCCTGTATGAAGAAGCCCTGGGCTCCATTTCCAGGAGGACAGAAACCAGGTGTGGTGACCTGTCATCTACCCCCCCCCCCCCCCCCCCGCTCGGGAAGACCATGAGTTCAAGGTCATCCTCTGCTATATATCAAGTTCAAGGCTAGCTTGATCTACTGAAACCCTATCTCAAAGTCTTAATACGGTGGGGTTTGTGTCTATAATCCCAGCACTCAAGCTGAGGCAGGGGGATTCTGAGCTTCAGGCCAGCCTGTGTCATACAACAGACACAGGTGGCCCAGCTGAGGTGGTGGGGGCTCAGGGAGCCTAAGAACGGCCAGGCCGGCCAGCCTCACAGGTGCTGTCCCTCCCGGTCAGTCCAGCCTCCAAAAGTCAGTTTGCACGGGCGGGTCCCGGAAAGCGATGGAGGGGCGGCGAGGAGCCCGGGTGGGGTCCTCCTCCCCGCGCCAGGTCAGGGCCAGCTGAAGGTCCAGCTCTTCCAGGTCTTCCGCGGCCAAGCTCGCCCGGAGCTCCCGTGGGCCTTCCTCCTGGTCTGGCTTAGGGCCAAAGGCCCAGTCTGCAGTGAGGAGACCAGCGAGGGCGTGGCTTGTCCCGCCCACCCTCCCGGGACGGCCCCGCCCCCCGGCCCAGTGCCGCCCACCCGGGCCCACCCCAGACCCAGGCCAGGCCCCGCCTCCTCTCTGGCCCGACCCACCCCCTGAACCAGCCCCGCCCCCTCCCTGGCCCCGCCTCATCCACTCCGGGGGGCCCGTCCCGCCCCCCCCTTGGCTCAGTCCCGCCCACCCCAGGCTCAGCTCCGCCCCTCCCCCATGGTCCCGCCCCACCCCTCCCACCCTTGCCTGCCCCTCCCACCCTGGGCTCACCCCAGGCCCAGCTCCGCTCCTCCCATGGCCCCCGTCCCTCCCGGGCCCCGCCCCTTTCCGGCCCGGTCCTGCCCCCTCCCTGGCTTGACCCCGCCCCCTCCCACCCGACAGACCCACACCGGGCCTCGTTCCCACGCCATCTGCGACCCCGCCCAGGCTGGATTCGCGGAGGGTAGCCTGGCTCACCAGCCAAATCATGAGCGAGGTCTTTGATGAGGTGGCCCACGATGGCGTAGGCCACGGCCACCACCAGGACGGCGGCCATCAGCAGGTACAGGGCGTAGCGAGGCAGGCGGATGGCGTCCAGCGGAGGCGGCCGGTATTCCTCGTACAAGGCCGGGGCCGGGCTCCAGGCCCGTGCCTTGCTCGCAGACCCCGCCATGGCTAGCGACACCCTCCACCGGAGCCCGACGCAGGCGATTAGGGGATGAGCTGTAAGGATTAGGACGGCTGCTATATCTGTGGGTCCCCTCCCTCGATGGCTGTCATGGCTGTGACGCCGATCCGCCCACGCGAGGACAGTGCAAAAGCCCGGGGCAGCCGTGGGGCAGAGGGACAGGGTCTCCCGGGGACCCTGGGTGGCAGCGGGCAATGCACTCATGCGCGCCCTCTGGTGGCCACGGTGGGGAGGACAGATGTAGGGTGGGAGCCTAGGGGGTCAGCAAGTGACAGAGAAACCCGGGTTCAGATCCGAGTTCTGAAGAGTCGCTGCACACGCTGTGGCTGTCCCAGGCTCTGGTAACAGGCATTTCCCTGGGACGAGGGGTTAATGTTACCTCATGTGTCATCCTCCGGCTTCAAGGGGTGAGTCATCCCATAAAATCCCAGAAACTGGCTGTGAGGGACACAAGACGCTGGGTTTTGTGGTGTGTAGATGAGCTTCATGCCTCTCCACCCCCAGCGGAAGACTGGAGGAGAGGGACCTGTGAGGAGCGCAACCAGGGGTGTGCGGGGTGAGGAGGGGCCATGTGAGGGTGGGGCCCCCAGGAGGAGGGACATCTTGTAGACTTGGTCTCCAGGAGGCCGCCCGTGGGCAGGATGAATGGAGGCTTGAGGAGTCCAGGCTGAGTGACCAATGAGGTGGAGAACTAGCTGGCAGCCTCTGTGATGTGAGGACCGGAGTCAGGGCCACCATCTGTGATCCTGGCATCCAGGAGACTGGGGTAGGAGGAGGATTGCCATGAATTCTAGCTCATTGCCTCATTGCACTCCGACTCAAAAAAAAAGGTTGCACACGATAGCGTATGGCGGCCATCACAACACTGGTGGAAGCAGGGAGAATAGCGGCCACCCTGGACCACACGGGACGCAGATGGGAAAAGCACCCGCAGAGTGGGCAGGGCTCAGCGGTTGCAGCACCAGCCGCTCTTGCAGAGCCACCATGTCTAAAGAACACACACAGGACGAGGGCTAGCCCAGGCTAAAGCGCTCATCCCACAATTGAGGACCACACTGCTGAGGCGGAAGTATGACCGAGCATCGCTGACCCACACATCTGTCCGGAAGTGGCACAGCCTCAGTCTCCCTTGGACCCTGGCCACACCCTCTTCCTGGGGAAGGGGACCCAAGGCAGGGGAGGGGAGGGGTCACCCCAGGGAACACGGAATTGTGGGGCCAGGATGGGAACCCATAGCACAGGCTCTTAGCTGTACCTCTGTCCCCAAAAGTCAGACATACAAACAAGGCCATGTCGCTCTCCCCACACCAGGAGCCACCATTTGTCAAAAATAACTTATTTTATTGTGCATCGTCCTGGAGTCGGCTTGTGCCCCCTGATGGCCCAGACATGAGGCACCCATGCACTGCCCCTAACCCCGCGAAGTCAGAAGTATTCACCGACCTGAGACCCCACAACCTTCCCCGGCATCTCAAACCTGACCATTCCCTGGTATCCGGAAGCTCCCACACTGCAGTGCGCCCGTCTGGAGAAATAAAATTATAGCCAGACAGCTCCAGGAGGGAACACTGTGCACCAGCATCTAGAGAGGCAGCTGTGGAGGATGGGAATCAAGGCGGCACAGCTGACTGGCCCCCAAGTCTGGATAGTGGACGCCGCTGGAAGAGTCCCACACGCAGGGCACGGCCCGCAGAACCCTGCCCACTGCGGGATATCACACAACGGTGCCGGGTGCTGTCAGGTCAGGGCGGCGGCCGCAGGCGCTCCAGCCCGTTGGCATACTGGAAGTCGAGGCCGCACTCGTGCTCGTACATGTCCAGCGCTACCTCGCAGCTTTCCCGCACCACACGCTCGGCGTCGGTGATGTGCTCCCGCAGTGCGGCCAGGCAGGCGGGCCTGGCGATGGCACCCAGGGCCTCTGCGCATTCGTGTCGCACCATGGCACTCTCGTTGGTCCGTGCCAGGGTGGCCGCCAGCTCGCCCACAGCTGCCTCGTGCTGTAGCTGGCCCAGCACGTAGCCCACCTCATGGCGGAAGAGAGCGCTGCCGCAGCGCAGACCTGCATGTGAGCGCAGGAAAACGGGTCAGAACAGCTGCCTGGGGTGCCAGGGCGGGGACCTGCATGACCAAATGGTCAGGACCACCCAGGGCAAGTAACCAGGCATTTTTCCAGGCCCCCGCCTGGGCTGCATCGTTACCAGGTCCAGCCTCACCTTCAGCCAGGGCCAAAGCCGCCTCCTCGCCACCCACGTTGCGCAGGGCAAACATGGCGCGGTACCGCTCAAAGAGTGGCAGCGCCTCGTCCAGCAGGGCCTCCCGCAGCCGTCCCACATCCTGCTCGGCTGCAGGGGGTGCCGGGTCCACGGAGAGGTAGGGTCCTGCACTCCCGGCCTCCCCAGGGTGCTGCTGCAACCACTCCAAACGCCCGACAGCCAGCTGGCACGTCTCAGCCACCTGTGAGGGTGGCAGAGGTGGTGTGGGTCCCAAGGCTGGGTGCACGGGGCCCGACTGGCACATTCCCCTCTCCGAGACTCACACCAGGCAAATGGCTTCAGGCTGGACAGACCAAGGGGGCCAAGCAGGCCCTGTAGAAGGTGGGGGACAGGCTCATGCACAGGAGCCCACAAGGAAGAACAAGGCCAGAGAGCAGAAGCGAGCCCGGCGCCACAGGAATAATGGGTAGACTGCGCTGCACAGCGCAGCCGTCGCACGCTGCAGTACTGCTCAGCCGTGAACACGAGGGAGGCTCTGGCATAAACACTGCATAGAGCCACCTTCAGGTCATGGTGGCCAGGGGCACAGACACAAAAAGACACACAGCGTGGGCTCCACGACAGCAACATACAGAGTGGGGATCCAGCGTAGAAAGCTGATTCGTGGGTGAAGGGAGGATGAGTATAAGTCAAATTCTCAAGGCTGGGGACCCAGAGCTGTGAGAGGGCTTAGGGCCGACCCTGCCCCCATCTCTACAGCATCCTTTCCCAGGAGGTTGCCCTGGCAACCAGGCATGGACTCCACAGCTGGCCTCACAGGCAGGGACCAATATCCTCACCTCAACCACTGGGTCCGTAGAATACTGCTTGAGGAGGTCTAGAACTTCCGGGTTACCGATTGCCCCCAGAGCTTCCCCTAAGGAGACAAGTCAGTCATGCAGGGTTTCCATGGTGTCCAGAGGCTGCACATCAGCTTCCCAGCCGGCCAATCAGAATTCTTACCCCAGAGGTTGGCCCGCTGCGGCTACAGCAGCCCCACCCCACCAGAAGTCATTGAACTAGGAGCTACACAAGCCTTGAGCCAAGGGGACAGAGTGTGCCAAGATCCCGAGGCCAGGAACGGGGGCCTCCACCCTTCTGCTCACAGGCCAGCGTAGCCCTCATCACCCTGGAGCCCTCACTGCAACCCTTCCTGCTAAGGCATGCCACGGGGTCGTGCCCTCACTCACTCACCCGCCTCGTGTCGCACCATGGGCTCCTGGCTCCTGTCGCGCAGCACGTCCACCAGCACTGGGATAGCGCGCGAGTCCTGCATCTGGCCCAGGCAGTAGGCCAGCTCGTGCTTCAGCAGGGCAGAGCTGTCCTCGAAGGCCTGGCTGATCCAGGCGATAGCGTGCGGGCCCCCGAGCCCCCGCAGCGTGAACAGGGCCCGGAAACGGGCCTGCAGAGGCTCCTTGGGGTCCACCAGGGTCTTCCCTATCGCCTCTACCTCCTGCTCCGTCACCATGGCGACGGCCTCCGGCAACCTGCCACAGAAAAGCGAGTGGGTGAAGCCCGTGCTGAGGTGCACACCTGCAGACCCAGTCCCGGGGATGCTGAGGCAGGGGATCTCCCCCAAACCTCCATATCCACCACTTCCCAAGGAAGAAGATAAGAGTCCTGGCGCTGTTCGGCCATCTCCGTCACAGGAGGTGGCCTCACGCAGAAGCCCGCTGGCTCGCACGGCTTCTCCCATGTCACAGGCTTCACACAATGCCCACAGGAGGAGGCATGGATGGAAACCAGGCCCCGGGGACCTGGTCCTGGAGGATGACCTCCAGTGACCCCCATCTCCAGGGACTCAAACCCCGAACTGAGAAGAGACCCCCTTCAGGACAGCTTGGATGGCAGATCTGGAAACTGGATCTCACGGCTGCCTGGCTGAGCCTCCCACGACTTCACTTGAGACTCCTCCACAGTCGCCGAAGCCCGTGCGATACATTTCACACTTCACTCCTCCCCTCCGCGCCCCCTGCGCGGCCTGACAGGCGCAGAACCACACACCCGGCTCACAGACACTCTCTAAACATGGGTGAATTAACCCGGAAGCAGACATCTACACCTATGAGATGGGCGCTCTGCAAAGACGGATGCGGAAACAGGACTGACAGGCTGTGCCCAGCTGGAAGGCCCTCCTGGGCTCTGATGCCATCCAGCTGCCCACGGGTTTAATGAGGGAGGCATGGCTGCCCAGCAGGGACACCCAGCACCTCACTGGAGACGCTGAAGCAGGGGGATGGCCGGTCCCAGATCCTGCTTCCAAAAACGGGAGCTGCACGGGCCCGGAGGCATGAAGCCGCTGCTCACACCCCGGCACCCCGGACAGCCTGGCTGCCGCGGCGAGGAGACCACCCTGGGTTACGGGAGGCCCCGTGTCGGGCGGCGAAGAGTCCCCCGGAGGCACTTCCGGGACCCCTCACCGTGCTCTCGGCCACGGGGACTCGACGCTGACTCCGCACACGCAGGACGCGTCGACGCAGATCGCGGTGACGGCGCCACGGACAAGGGGAGCGCTGGTCAGCAGCCGCGGCGAGCGCAGCGTCGCCTAGGCGCCGCCATCTCGGCGACCACGTGACCAGGCTGGGCGAAACCAGTGCTCAGAGCCGGAGGAATGACTTCCGGTCTCCCTCCGACTCCTAGAGAAATCAAAATGGTTTGTTCTCAAAGTGCAACGGCGACCAATACCGACGGAGCATGCGCGAGGCTTCGGGGCGGGGCTCTACCGCAGGGGGCGTGGCCAGTGGTCTGGGGCCGTCCGAAAAGGTGGGCGAAAGAGGGGTTAGCAAGCAGCTCGGCGGGTGAGGGCGCTTGCAGCCAAATCCGACGAGGAGAGTTCGATCTTGGGGGCCACAGGCTAGACTAGCGCCTCGTCATGTGACATGTGCATGAAATCGATGTTTAGAAATTTTGTTTTGTTTTGTTTTGTGAGACAGGGTTTCTCTGTGGTTTTGGAGCCTGTCCTGGAACTAGCTCTTGTAGACCAGGCTGGCCTCAGAGATCCGCCTGCCTCTGCCTCCCAAGTGCTGCCGCCACCACCACCCTGCAATATTTAGAAATTTAAATACAGGGCTGGAGTAATGTCTCAGCAGTTAAGAGATTGGCTGCTCTTGCAGAGGACAGAGGTTCCATTCCCAACACCACACAGTGGACCACAACTGTCTATAACTCTAGTTCCAGGGGATCTGACACCCTCACACCAGTGCATATAAAATAAAATTTTTTAAAAGATACATCATAGCCGGGCGGTGGTGGTGCACGCCTTTAATCCCAGGCTCCAAAAAAACCAAAAAAAAAAAAAAAAAAAAAGAAAGAAAGATACATCATATGTGCATGAAGATGCCATAAAGAAGTTCATTATTACATAGTTATGTAAATTTAATCTATGATAATGACGTTTTAAAAGTAAGAGTAAAGTGAAGGCAAGATTAAAATACACTATATATTGATCAAAATGCCCTCAGCTAGGCCGTTAATATATGGGCTTGTATGATATACTAAATAAATATGGAAAACGGAAGTGTGAGTACATATGATGAAGATACACAATGTATATTTATGGACTTGCCAAAAAAATTTAAAGTAAAATGAACACTGTACTGAGAATGAATCATTTCAAAACATTTCATAGCCAGACAATGGTGGTGCATGCTTTAGATTCCAGCACTCAGGAGGCAGAGGCAGGGGGATCTCTGTGAGTTCGAGGCCAGCCTGGTCCACAGGGTGAGTTCCAGGACAGCCAGAGCTACACAGAGAAATCTTGTCTCAAAACAAAGGAAAAATAAACAAAACAAAATAGAAAATAAGTGAAAGCCACCACCACTCTTCCACTGAGATATTGAATCATCTGTCAGTCCTCTGCGGGAAGGCAGGGCAGGCAGTGAGCCACACTCCTGGCTCAGTCCAGCTGCACCATGTGATTTAATTTCCTCTCAAGACTATGTCTTTAGAACAGCCTTTGCTCTTAGCCTGGGGTTGGCCTGCTGAGCGCTGGGACCACTGAACATCAAAGTTGGCTCCCAGAGTGATATGGTGTATGTAGAGACAAAGGCAGGAGAAGGGCCAGCCTGGTCTAACGGGTGAGCCCCAGACTGAGTGAGAGACCCTGCATTCAAACACGACAGAGAGCAATTGAGGACCATGCCTTAGGTTTCACGTGCACGTGCACAGGGAAAAATAAACAACAAACATGGCTGCCGATGATGACTGTGACACCCGTGGACTGTTCGCCACGGGGCACAACTCAACTCATGTTTACATGAAGCTTCTGGAAGAGCTGGGCTGAGGGGGGGGGGCCTGCAGCAGGGCACAGGGTGGGGTGATACCAGGTGTGATCTGGACCTCAGAACAGCAGAGGGGAAGCTGCGGGCACAGGGGTGCAGGAAGCAGATATGGCTTCTGAAGGAGGCTGGTGCTCTGGTCACTGCTTGGCATGCTGCCCAGGCTGCGCTGGGAGGAACTGATACCGGGAAAAGCTGCACAGCGCCCAGCAGCCATGACTTCCCTTCTGCAGCTTCTCCACCCTGAGTCCAGCATCCCTGTGGCTGCAGGCCTGCCTTCCTCCCAAGGCGTTTTCTGCTTCACAGCTGTTGGTCAGCTAGCAGCCATTAGCTTGTGGCCTCAACACTCCTGTCTCTATAAAGAGTGGGTTTTTGCCAGGCGGTGGTGGCACAGTCTTTAACCCCAGCACTTATGAGGCAGAGGCAGGAAGATCTCTGAGTCTGAGGCCAGCCTGGTCTACAGAGCTAGGGCCAGAATAGGTTCCAAACCAAAGCTGCACCGAGAAACCCTGTCTCAAAACATTAAAAAAAAAAAAAGTAAATTTTGTTTTTTGGTTTTTTTGGATCCTCCTGCCTCAGTGTCCTGGCTGAGAGATCAGAAGCCTGTGTCACTGTCACTGTCTGGTTTGGTGTGGGCACTGTTTTATTTATCTTGTTACATTTATGAGTGAAGTACAGATGTCCCTGTGGTCAGAGGACAACCTGAGGAGCTGGCCTCTTCTATCCTGTGTGCCAAGAATCAGGCTCCCCATGCACCTTTGTCTGCTGAGTCATCTCTGGGCCCTTGACAGGAATCTGAACTCCTGTCCTCATGCTGGCCGGGCAGACACATTACCGCTGAGATACTCCCACACCTCCTAATTTTGATTTTTTCAACTTTATTTTTTGACAACAGAGCCAGGTGGAGACGGGGCTGTGCCCCTCTGAACCCCAGGGAGGTTGTGAATTTACTGTCACCTGTCTTCCCACCCAGGCTCTGGTTGCCCAGACCCGGAGTGAGGTCCTATATGGTGCTCTGAGTGCCCTTGTGTGGTGGCATCTTCTGTGCACCCCTAGGAGGTACTGGCTTCTGTTACCACATTTGGCTCTGTCTTGTCCAGACTCGGTGACCAGGATTTTCTGATAGGGTCGTCGGTCCAGCGTACTGATTTAATCAATCTTAATTTAGGGAGCTGGAGTAATGAATGACCCAGTGGTTAAGAGCACTGACTGCTCTTCTAGAGGACCTGGGGTTCAATTCCCAGCACCCACAACTGTCTGTAAACTCCTAGATCTGACACTCACACACAGACACACATGCAGGCAAAACACCAATACACATAAAATAAAAATAAATCATTTAATCTGGGTGGTGGTGGCACATGCCTTTAATCCCAGCACTCGGGAGGCAGAGGCAGGCAGATCTCTGTGAGTTCAATGCCAGTCTGGTCTACAGAGTGAGTTCTAAGATAGCCAGGGCTACACAGAGAAACCCTGTCTGGAAAAACAAACAAGCAAAAATTATTTAATAACAATATTAATAATAAAATTTAGGGCTGGAGAGATAGCTCAGTGTTTAAGAGCACTGGTTGCTCTTCCAGAGAAACTGGATTTGGTTCCCAGCATCCACGTGGAAGCTTGCGACTGTCTGTGATTTCAGGATCCAACACTTTCATACAGACACACACACATACAGGCATAACACCAATGCACACAAAGATAAAAAATAAATTCAAAAAATAAGACAACAAAGGTATAGATTAGCAAACTTCAGTACATCATCAAAATATTTTTCAACTATCTTGAAAAACCAAAATATGCTGGACAGTGGTGTCGCAGGCCTTTAATCCCAGCACTCGGGAGGCAGAGGCAGGCAGATTTCTGTGAGCTCGAGGCCAGCCTGGTCTATAGAGTGAGTTCCAGGACAGGCTACAAAGCTACAAAGAAACCCTTTCTTGAAAAAAAGAAATAGAACCCCCCCCAAAATTAAATGTATAGATTTTCTTCTTTGTTTTGTTATTTTCTTTTAAAGAGTTCCTTATTTTGTGTGTACGTATGTGTCCACATGAGTTTATGTGCAACTCATGGCAGCAGAGACCGGAAGGGGGCGTCAGGTCTCCAGAACTGGAGTCACAGGCAGTTTGAAGCAAACCGGGTCCTCTGCAGGAGTAGCCAAGTGCGCTAAAACCACTGAGCTCCCCCTTTATTTGCAGCCCCCACCTTGAACTCCTGATCCTCCTGCCTCCTCTCCCCCAGCCCCGGAGGACAGGCATGCTCCACCGTGCGTTTTATTTTTTGGTAGGTTCTGTGCATAGGACCTCATTCGTGTTGGCAAACACATCCACCGAGCTGTATTTCCGTTGTGGTTGTTATTTATTCCACATGTGAGATCTCTAAATGCTCCTGCGTGAGTTAGTGCCCTCCCTCCCGTGTGGTTCAGCTGATGAGGAGCCCATTCTCTTCTTCAGGCACATCTGGGGACCAATCTCAGCATCACAGGTGCGACAGCGGGCACCTTTACCGGCTCCTTCATCACTTGCTGACTTCCCACCTGATCTTCCAGCCCCTGGCACCCAAGAATCCACTTCCCAACTCTGGACATTTCCTGTCATGAAGCCCAAATTGTGTGGTCCTTTGTGTCTGGCCCTGCTGCTGGACACAGTGTCCTTTGGGGTCCCTCTGTCTGAGAAACTATCAGAGCTCTGTCGTTTTTCAGGGCCATGTGGTGTTCCACGGCATGAATGGGGCCTAAAGCTCCCCGCTCCGAGAGTGGACACTAGGTTGTGAATGAAAGGGGGCACCCATGTCCAAGGAAGGAGGCTGTGGGTGGGTGACTGCGCCTCTGCTGGCCTGGCCCTGTGGCTTGGCTGTTCGGTGTTCCGCTGCCAGCCCCTCTCCTATGTGGGCTGCGGATTTCACGACGTGCCCAGCAAGGAGAATGACCCATCTTTCCCCAAAGCCTTGCAGCGTGATTTGCCTTGTTTTGGAACAGGGGTGAGGCACCGGAATCTGAAACCGTGACCGCAGTGTGTGCTGAGCACCCCAAGGCCTTTGCGTAAACCTTTCCCCCTTTGCCCATGGAACTCAGCCCCCCAGCTCATCCTTTGCCATATATATATATGTCTTTAGAAAATTTTTCTTTTTTTTTTTTTTTTTTTTTTTTTGGTTTTTCGAGACAGGGTTTGTCTTGGTCTCGCTGGCCCCTACCTATGTTTTTTTTTTTGAAGCGGGACCTTCTTTTTTTTTTTTTTTTTTTTTGAAGCAGGACCTTCTTTTTTTTTTTTTTTTTTTTTTATTTTTCGAGACAGGGTTTCTCCGTAGCTTTTTGGTTCCTGTCCTGGAACTAGCTCTTGTAGACCAGGCTGGCCTCGAACTCACAGAAATCCACCTGCCTCTGCCTCCCGAGTGCTGGGATTAAAGGTGTGCGCCACCACCGCCGGGCAAAGCGGGACCTTATTGAGCTTTGTTTCGAGCTGTCATCATAATGGCTTCTGGGAGTACTCGTTTAAGGCGGATAATAAAATTCTTTAGAGGCCGGGGTGGGTGTTCTCACTTTCAGGTAATCCTAGCACTTCGGAAGCTGAGGCTGGTGGATTGTTTCCAGTTTGAGGCCAGCCTGGCCAGAGAGTGAAAACTCTCGAAAGATCAAACAATACACAAATGCCTAGTGCGTGCACAGCAGCGTCCGCGGAGAGAACCAAAGTTTCGGGGTGACCCGTCCCCACTTCTTCCTTAAACAGGAGCCACACCTTCCTCAGCGCCGAGTCATCCGCGTTGTTTTCCCCATTCCGCAGCCGTCTCCAGTCTTCCTGGACCGCACTTCCGACCGCGGTTGCCCCGGGCAACGCGTGCCGCCCCGCTTCCTGTATTGATTTGAATCCTGAAGGACGTCCCAGACTCCCGAGCTGCCCCGCGCTGCAGCGCGCAGGCGTAGTTGTACGCGGTGGGCGCAGGCCCGGCACGGAGTGGGCGTGCCCAGGGGGCGTAGCTTCCAGACGCAGCGTGGTGGCGGTTCGGGGGGCGTGGCCCCGGAGGGGCGTTAGATGCTTGAAGGGGCGCGGTTTCAGCTGAGGACGCAGGGCATTGGAGAGTGCGATGCGCGGTGGGCGTGGCTCCTAGGGAAAGCCCAGGTGGCTTTGGGAGGGGAGGCAGAGGGGGCGTGTCCCGGTGCGCCTGCGTGTGGGGGCGTGGCCTGGGCGCGGGGATGCGCTCGGCGGCGGGGCCGGTCGCGGGCGCGCGCGCGGCCTGCGGGACAGACGGAGGGAGGGAGCCGGGTTGCCGCTGAGTGCCGCCATATTAGCGACCGCGGAGGCCGGGGGATTCCCGTGAGCTGCGGCGGCGGGGCCTGGCGCAGCGGAGGGGCCTCGAGCGGGCGCGGCGTGTTCCTGGGCCCGGCAGGAACCGGCGGGAACCGACGGGAACCGGCCGGCGACGGGAGCGAGGCAGGTGAGGACACAGGTGACTGGGGGACCCGCCCCCCAGGCCGACCCCTTCCTTCTCCGGGGCTCCCCCACGTCGCAGCGACCTTCGGTTCTGGCCTCCACCCCGCCAGCTCGCCGCGTCTGTCAGAGCCCTGCATCCCCAGCCCCGCTCCGAGCCCTGCTCCCCCGGATGCAGGGCACCACCTGTGCTGCTTTCCCGCACCCCGGAATGCAAACGCACCCTGCTCCTAGATCAGCCCCGAGTCGCCTGCACTCGGCGACCTCGCCTTGACCTCGCCCTGTCCATCATAGCCCTTCTTCCCCAGAGCTCGCCTCTGAGCCCGGCACTGTCCAAACCCAGGGCATTCCACATGTTGTTACTCTAGACCCTAGGTCAGTCCCGGTGTCACCCCAACCTTCACCTCCGTGCACTCGCAAACTCGGGTCACCCTCTTCCTGCTCCCAGATGAAGGCCTTCATCCCGGAGCCATCTCTCCTCGGTGACCTCGCCCTGCCCACTACAGCTCTCTTACCCTTTTGAGCTATATTACCCCAAATTTAGGGCATTGTCCTCCATGCTGCACACTCAGAACTCTACAGCTACAACCACTCCCCTGTACCCTGTTGACTCCCAAATCCAAATCCCCCTGCCTCAGACACTTCCTACACCCAAACTGAACTTCCAGATCTGAGTCAGTCTCGTAAATCCACAGTCAGAGCCCAGGAGTCTCGGGTACAGCCTTCTGCAGGTGAGGGGTCCCCCAGTGGGAGACTTGACCCGAAGCGCGAGGCAGTCTGTGTGTCCCCAAGCTGACCACACACCCTCTCAGGTCTGAACCTCCTCCCTGTGTCCCTCAGTCTTCTATCCCTGAACCAAAGCCCCTGTCCCCTCAAATCACCTTTGCCCACCCATCTCCCGTCTAAGCCTGACGCCAGTCCCTGTAGAAGATAATCTTTCCTTCCATGCTTCCCGTATTCACCCCCTAGTCCAGAGCAGGTGAGAAGCAGGTCCCCTATCCCGTTCATTCCCCTGGCTGCTGACCCCAGTCCCAGCTCCTCCCAGCAGTCTGAATGAACATGGTTGCCCAGTGAGCAATCACCCAGGACAGACCACGCAGCTGGCTCTGAGCTCTGAGGTAAGGCTTGGAGAGACGGGGGTTTGGTGGCTCCAGCTCTCGTGGGGCTGGAATGGAAGGTGTTAGAAATATTTTGTTTGTTTGGTTTGTTGGTTGATTGCTTGAGACAGAATTTCTCTGTGTAGCCCTGGCTGTCCTGGAACTCACTCTGTAGACCAGGCTGGCCTTAGACTCAGAGACCTGTCTGCCTCTGTCTCCTGAGGATTAAAGGTGTGCGCCACCACACCCAGCAGGTGCTGTAAATATTAGTGGGGTTCCTCTAAGGATGTCTTCAGGGTGGGCTTGGTACTTGAGGAATTTAGCCCAATGTCTTTTGGATCATCAGGTCTTGTGGCTTGTATCAAGGGTGTATTCTCTTTGCCAATACTAGCCCTCTGCTTTCTCGTCCTAGAGGGTCAGGAGCTAGCTGTGCACTGCAGGAGTCCTGGCCTGTTTCATTTCCTGGCGCTGGACGTGGGCCCAGGGCCTTTGCACGTGCTGTACAATAGCTCGCCTCAGCCACGCCCCAGCCCCTCACTCAGATTTTAGACAGAGGCTCCACCCTGACCACGGTGCCTACAGCCCCCAGCCTTTCTTTTTTTAATTTTTGTTTATTTATTTATTATGTATACAATATTCTGTCTGTGTGTGTGTCTGCAGGCCAGAAGAGGGTACCAGACCTCATTTTTTTTTATATATTTATTTTATTTATTTATTATGTATACAATATTCTGTCTGTGTGTATGCCTGCAGGCCGGAAGAGGGCACCAGACCTCTTTACAGATGGTTGTGAGTCACCATGTGGTTGCCGGGAATTGAACTCAGGACCTTTGGAAGAGCAGGCAATGCTCTTAACCACTGAGCCATCTCTCCAGCCCCCCCAGCCTTTTTTTAAAAAAATGCGTGTATGGATTTTTTTTGTTTTTATTTTGATTTTATCTGTATGGATATTTTTCCTGTATGTATGTTTGGGTATATGTATATTTGTGCCTGACAGAGATCAGAAGAGGGTGTCAGATCCCCTGGAACTGGAGTTACAGACAATTGTGAGTCACCTTGTGGGTGCTGGGAACTGAACCCAGGTGCTCTTAACCATCTCTCCAGCCCTAAACTGTGTTTAGTTTGTGTGTGTGTGTGTGCTTGTCTGTATGCATACCGTGTGCAGGCAGTGCTCATGGATGTCCAAGGGGGTGCCATATCCTAGTACTGGAGTTACGGGTACTCACGTGGGTGCTGGGAACTAAACCTGGACTCCTTGCATGTGGTCTTTACCATTGAGCCATCTCTGTAGTCCCATTTAAACATTTTTTTGGTGTGTACATGTGCATATGGTGTACATGTATGTTTGTGCAGGTACACACAAGCAGAAGAGGATGTCACGTGCCCCACCCTGTCACTGTCTCCCTTACAGCCTGGACAGCCAGGAAGCTTCAGCCATCCTCCTGCCTTGGTTGACATGCGTGTGTTTGTTCAGCAGAGCCTGGCCTTTATGGGGTCTGGGATCTGAGCTGGGTCCTCAGGTGTGCCACCCCCACAGCCATGCATTTTTGTTTTGAGACAGGATCTCAGTAGGTTGTCTCAGCTGGCCTGGTACTGGCTGGCCATCCTCCTGTCTCAGCTGCCACAATAGCTGGGACCAGGGGCTTGGAAGGACCTGGGCTGTCCTTAGAAATCGGAAGAGCCCTGTGAGTGTGGGCGGGAGGACACAGGTCTTAGGAACCTGAGGCTGGAGGGTCATGAATTCGAGGTCTGTGTACAGTGGCCCTGAGGATGTAGGTTGGGGACACATGTCCAGCAGGAGGCCACACTAAAGCTGGGTGTCCAGAACCTCTGCTTCTTCCTTGTGGCGGGTTCCTTCCCCACAGCACAGACCCAGGACAGCATTCCCCTGCCTCTGCCTCCTACTTGGCACTTGCCCTTGCTTCCTTCCTGTTGGCTGTCAGGTGCAGCAGGTGGCCCCACCCCCAAGAGCTGTGAGCCATGTCTGCACCCCACATGTCTTCATGTGTCTGTGTATCTGTCTTTCTGTGTGTGCATCTCTGTGTATGTGTGTACTCATGTGTCTGTCTTTGTGTGTCTGTATCTCCGAATGTGTGCCTACATGTGTGTGTCTCTGTGTACTCGTGTGTCTGTGTATCTGTGTGTCTGTGTATCTGTGTATCTCTGTGTGTACTCGTGTGTCTGTGTATCTCTGTGTGTGTGTACTCGTGTGTCTGTGTATCTCTGTGTCTGTGTATCTCTGTGTCTGTGTATCTCTGTGTGTGTGTACTCGTGTGTCTGTGTATCTCTGTGTGTGTGTACTCGTGTGTCTGTGTATCTCTGTGTGTGTGTACTCGTGTGTCTGTGTATCTCTGTGTGTGTGTACTCGTGTGTCTGTGTATCTGTGTGTGTGTCTGTGTATCTCTGTGTGTGTGTACTCGTGTGTCTGTGTATCTGTGTGTGTACTCGTGTGTCTGTGTATCTCTGTGTGTGTGTACTCGTGTGTCTGTGTATCTCTGTGTGTGTGTACTCGTGTGTCTGTGTATCTCTGTGTGTGTGTACTCGTGTGTCTGTGTATCTCTGTGTGTGTGTACTCGTGTGTCTGTGTATCTCTGTGTGTGTGTACTCGTGTGTCTGTGTATCTCTGTGTGTGTGTACTCGTGTGTCTGTGTATCTCTGTGTGTGTACTCGTGTGTCTGTGTATCTGTGTGTGTATCTGTGTGTGTGTCTGTGTATCTCTGTGTGTGTGTACTCGTGTGTCTGTGTATCTGTGTGTGTACTCGTGTGTCTGTGTATCTCTGTGTGTGTGTACTCGTGTGTCTGTGTATCTCTGTGTGTGTGTACTCGTGTGTCTGTGTATCTCTGTGTGTGTGTACTCGTGTGTCTGTGTATCTCTGTGTCTGTGTATCTGTGTGTGTACTCGTGTGTCTGTGTATCTGTGTGTGTACTCGTGTGTCTGTGTATCTCTGTGTGTGTGTACTCGTGTGTCTGTGTATCTCTGTGTGTGTGTACTCGTGTGTCTGTGTATCTCTGTGTGTGTGTACTCGTGTGTCTGTGTATCTCTGTGTGTGTGTACTCGTGTGTCTGTGTATCTCTGTGTGTGTGTACTCGTGTGTCTGTGTATCTGTGTGTGTGTATCTGTGTGTGTGTCTGTGTATCTCTGTGTGTGTGTACTCGTGTGTCTGTGTATCTGTGTGTGTACTCGTGTGTCTGTGTATCTCTGTGTGTGTGTACTCGTGTGTCTGTGTATCTGTGTGTGTGTATCTGTGTGTGTGTCTGTGTATCTCTGTGTGTGTGTACTCGTGTGTCTGTGTATCTGTGTGTGTACTCGTGTGTCTGTGTATCTCTGTGTGTGTGTACTCGTGTGTCTGTGTATCTCTGTGTCTGTGTATCTGTGTGTGTACTCGTGTGTCTGTGTATCTCTGTGTGTGTGTACTCGTGTGTCTGTGTATCTCTGTGTGTGTGTGTACTCGTGTGTCTGTGTATCTCTGTGTGTGTGTACTCGTGTGTCTGTGTATCTTTGTGTGTGTGTACTCGTGTGTCTGTGTATCTCTGTGTGTGTGTACTCGTGTGTCTGTGTATCTCTGTGTGCCTACATGTGTGTGTCTGTGTGCCTGTGTGTGTTAGGCGGGTGTGCGTACGTGTGTGTGTCTGTAGGTCAGGGGTGAGTCCCTCTGTCCACCATGTGGTCCCATGCTGCAGCTTGGGTGTGCGGCTCTCCAGCCCCTTTCTGGAGTTTGTTTTCACTGTAGTCTCACTCTCGCTCAGGAGGCCTCAAACATGCAGCAATCCTCCTGCCTCAGCCTGCCGAAGTACCAGGATGGCAGGTGTGCACCAGCATGTCTGACCCCAAAGAGGTTTGAGGATGAGCCAATGTCCCCGTCCCCATCAGGAATTCCCACTGTCTTCATCAGCCTTTGCTTTAAAAAAGTTTGTTGCTTTTGTTTTGTTTTTTAGGACAGGGTCTCTATGTAGTCCAGGCTGTCCTGGAACTCACTCTGTAGACCAGGCTGGCCTCGAGTGCTGGGGTTAAAGGCCACCACTGCCTGGCTTGAAAAGTTGGTTTTAATTATTTTTTTCCATGTTTTTTTATCTGTTTATGCAGATAATAGCCTCACATTTTACATTTTATTAAAATAGATAGTTGTGGTATGGCCATCGCCTGTATGTATTCTAGAGCTTTCCGTCACCCTAAAGTCCACCCCGTTCCCGAAAGGGATCACCCCAGCCTCTGACCCAAAGGTCTGTTCTGAAAGCTTCCTACCACGGCCTGTGTCATCTCTGCTGGGGATGGGGTGCACACGCTTTGACTGTCTGCTCCTCAGAACTGCCATCTTGTCCTCTCCTGTCCCTAGTGCAGCTGCAAGGAGGGCATGCACGGTGGCAGGGGGAGAGCTTGGTGCTGCATTGCTTGTCCTGGGGAAGCAGCCCACCTTGCTAAGAGATCCTGTAACCCCAGGGCCTCTGGAACTCTGTACTCCATCCCTAAGGTAGCCATGACAGGGAGAGCTGCAGGGGTGGGGTGGGTGGAGACTGAAGTCAGCCTCAGCACTGCGGGCCTCCCTCCCATGAGGAGCGTTCACACACAGGCAGCCACACCACACCGTCATATGGAGACCCACGCGTGGGGCAGCTCTGAAGGACAGTGATGGCACCCAGTCTGCCCAGCTGGCACAGGGAGGCTGAGAGTGACCCACTGCTGGATGAGCGAGTGGGCGGGGGTGAACGTGTACTGAGGGTCTTCTCACTCTGGGCCCATGCTGGGCGAGGCAGTTTGCTCAAACCTCAGGTGTCTAGGACAGCTGCAGTACCCCTGGGGTCCCTGACTGATGGGAGCTGTCACCTCCTGCTCTGCTTGTTTCTCCTGACTGGAAGGCCGCTGTCTGGGCCCTGCCATGTGCCTGCTTCTTCTGTCTGTCACACCGGCCACCGTTAACTACTGACAGTTCTCAGACCTTTTGTGCCGTCCCAGGTCCGCAGGTGTTCCTCACACATGCACACAGGAAGAGCCCGTGCTCTCCCATGCAGCCTTCTGAAAGGTTGCTGGGGGTAGGGTCTTCTGGATGCTCGGCCAGAGCTGTGTCTCGGGGAATTTGTTTTTGTTTTCTTTTTTGGTTTTTCGAGACAGGGTTTCTCTATGGCTTTGGAGCCTGTCCTGGAACTAGCTCTGTAGACCAGGCTGGTCTCTAACTCACAGAGATCCGCCTGCCTCTGCCTCCCGAGTGCTGGGATTAAAGGCGTGCGCCACCATCGCCCGGCTTGTCTCGGGGAATTTGTGGTAATACAGGGGATAGCAAAGTGGAGTGGGGACCCCATTCCTGGACAACAGGCCTGCTTGCTAGCCTGTGTCATTGGGAAGTCCCTGCCTTTGCCCTTAAAGGTATCTTGGGAGCACATGCTCTGGTCAGCATATGAGCTCTGTGGGACATCTGACTGAGGGTCCTTGTGTCCAGTGCCCCTGGTGGGCACTGCTGCAGGACCTGACCGCAGCTCTGCGCTCGGCCTGTCCCCATGTGTGTTTCCAGGGCAGGGGACAGTCCTGACCACATGGCTGCCACCAGTTGGGACAGAGGGAAGAATGGGGCAAAGAGGCCTGGTGTTTTCCTGTGCCAGGGCCTTGGGTGCAGCTGGCTGCCAGCCTCCATCTCCGCCTGCTCTGTGCTGTGGTGCCTTGAGCAGCTCCTGTTGCCTTAACGGGGAGTGTGGAATGCTCCTGATTCCAGGAACATGCGTGCGTGCGTGCGTGCGTGTGTAATAATGGGGCTCAGCATCCTGCAGGGCCCAGCAAGCCCCCCTGGCCACAGTGCAGCATGGTGTGTCCCCACAACTTGGCTGCAGGTGGGGGCTCTTCTTGGGATCCTTGACACACCAGCCATGAGGACCAGTTTTTCAGGATTTGTAGCCCCTAGAGGGTGTGACTTGCTGGCAATTAAGGGTCAGATGAGCTGCACTTCCGTCCTTGGGGGACCTTCCTGGTGACAGGAGCCCAAGGGCCTTCCTGTGCACAGTGCCAAGCAAGAGGACAAGTGTGCACTGGGGGTGGGCGACTGGTGACACCCTGGCTCTTGGTGGCATTGGCAGGGGCTGGCACAGGGCTCCATCACACCCGGTTCTGTTCACTTTTGTGTGCTCTTGGTCCCAGTAGTCACCAAACTGCGAGAAACCCCGCTCACAGCATCCTGGGATACAGCCAGGATCAGGCCCCTGGGGGAGACTGACTCTCAGCAGGAAGGCACAGGACCCAGAGCTCCCAAGAATTAGCTGGGCCAGGCTTGGAGCAGGACCCTGCCACCTGAGGGGAATTCATGAGCCTTAGGCCTAGGCCACGTGGCTGCTGGATCAAGTTTGTATGCAAGGACTGGGGCCACCTGGGCTTCTGGGGACCAGGGAGCAAGAGAAGGCCCAGCCTTTCCCTCAGAGAACCAGGCAAAGGGGTGGGTCTGCCCCGCCAGGCCAGACAGCAGCCGAGCCACCAAGCAGTCAGTGACAGTGCTTCATCGCACTAGGCTCCCACTCCTGCACCCCTCAGCCCCACGCACCACCCCGTCCCCCCCATGTCAGCCTCTCACCTGCAGTGGTGAGGTGACACATTTGAAAGGCTCCCGAGCCTTTCCCTGCCCTCGCTTTGTGTCTTCCAGGCCTGGGTCACGTGAGTAGGCTGCCCTTCAGCATATATCTAACAATGGAGTTGAACTCCTGATCCTTCAAGCATCCTAGCCCCGGGAGCCAAGGCAAGAGGATTGTGTGCTCCAGACCAGCCTGTCTCCCATGCTGGGTGGCTAGAGCAGCAGGCGGCAGCCTGGTCTCGGGGTACCTCCTCAAAGTCACTTTAGCGCCTTCCTGTTCGTGACTGAGTAATGTTCCAGTGCGCGGATGGACCTGCAGCTGGGCAGGCTTCCGCCCGTGGTTGTCTGTCTCAGGTCACACAGTCCCTTCAACTGTTTAAGGGACTAAGGCCTGAGAAAGTGCCAGGCTCCAGGACTGCTGGGAATTGGTGCTGACTGAGGCCCAAGCTTCGGTGTGGGAAATGGAAAGTTCTGGGGAAGGATGCAGAGCCAGTGTTTTGCTTCTGCCTTTTGTGTTTCTCTGTATTCCGTGTGTTTAACGGAATGTTGGGTGGAGTGGGAGGCTCCGGGCTCAGGTCAGAAGGACCCAGTGGTGGGGATGGTGTACGTGTGCATGCATAAGTCATGCTATGGTGTCTAGGGCCTGGGGTAGGAGGTCATGGGAAAGTTGACAGCCCTGCAGCTCTGCACTGGGTACTGTTGACATGGACTGTCCTCCAGGCTATAGGGACCTTTGCCTTTTTGTGTCTCCACTATGAAGTATAAAATCTACATAGTGCATAGACAAAGGGCCTGGTCCTCTGTTAGCAAGCAATAGCCTCACAGCCTGAGGGCTCTGCCCTGGCTGACCACATCCCTCCCACCTCAGTTGTAAGCTGTCTGAGTGGACATCAAGGGTGATGGGTCATAGTTGCTCCAATTGCTGATGGAGGCTAGTGTCCCCAGTCCCCCCCCCACACTTGGCTTGGCACTGGCCCCACCTCCCTATTAGCACTGGTCCCTCCAGGGACTGAGGCTAATCACACAGGCACACACTCAGGTACATCAGGGCCAGTCTGGGACTGCTGGAATGTCAGGACCAGGGTGGATCCTGCTTCCCAGGCTCGGGTGCAGTGTTCTTGACTCCTGGGATATACTCCTTAGGCATGGTGACACACATTTGAAGCAGGACATTAAGATTCAAGGTTATCCTTTGCTACATAGAAGGTTGGGGGCAAACCTGGGCTACATGAGATCTTGTGTCAAAAATAAGATTTACAGCAGTGGTGGTGCATACCTTTAATCCCAGCATCGGGAGGCAGAGTTCGAGGCCAGCCTGGTCTACAAGAGCTAGTTTCCAAAGCTACAGAGAAACCCTGTCTCAAAAAACAACAAAAAACAAACCAAGGAAACAGAGAAACCCAGTCTCATAATAATAATTGTAATAAAGAATTACATAGCAGCCCAGTCTGTCTTCCCGCTTGTTGTGTTCCACGGGGCTCTTACCTTGTGTCTGCCCTGCAGGCTGCCCTCAGCTGCGGGCCCCGCCCCGCCCGCCTGCCCGCCCGCCAGCCATGGATCAGGACTATGAACGCAGGCTCCTGCGGCAGATCATCATCCAGAATGAGAACACAGTGCCATGTGTGAGTGATGGGCTGCACCCATCGAGCCCCCAGGGTGTCACCTGCAGACCCTGGCCAAAGGACCTTCTCTGGGGGTCGCCGCAGTTGAGCCCCCCACCTCTCTCCCAGGTCTCAGAGATGCGGAGAACCCTGACACCAGCCAACTCCCCAGTGTCCTCGCCCAGCAAGCATGGTGACCGCTTCATCCCCTCGCGCGCAGGGGCCAACTGGAGTGTGAACTTCCACAGGATCAATGTGAGGGCTAGACCTAGCAGAGAGCGGGCCAGTCACCCCAAGGTGGGCACAGCCCCCCATTGCGGTGTTCCCTCACGGGGCTGCTCTCCCATAGGAAAACGAGAAGTCCCCAAGCCAGAACCGGAAGGCCAAGGATGCCACCTCGGACAACGGCAAAGGTGATGGTCGGCCCCGCCCACCCCTCCCGCCATAGGCCCCGCCCAGAGCACACCCAACAACCTTCCGCCCTGCCCCTGCAGACGGCCTGGCCTACTCCGCTCTGCTGAAGAATGAGCTGCTGGGCGCAGGCATTGAGAAGGTGCAGGACCCGCAGACGGAGGATCGGAGGCTGCAGCCATCCACGCCCGAGCACAAGGGCCTCTTCACGGTGAGCCAGCGGCAGCCAGAGCCCCATGAGGGAGAGGGCGGGGGGGAGGGGCTGCTCTGTCTGCAGCATCCAGCCCATTCTTTGTCGGCTTTGGGTGCTTGGGGGTTCCCAAGCCCCGAGGCCACAACAGCCACTCCGCACGGTGTCCCTGCCCCCAGTATTCCCTCAGCAGCAAGCGCTCGAGTCCTGACGATGGCAATGACGTGTCTCCATACTCCTTGTCCCCTGTTAGTAACAAGAGGTGAGCCAGGCCTGGGTCCCTGAGTGTCCGGGTGGTAAGAGGGACAAGGGTCTGGGACAGCAGCAAGCGGCCTCCTGCTGTCCCCGCAGTCAGAAGCTGCTGCGGTCGCCACGGAAGCCCACGCGCAAGATCTCCAAGATTCCTTTCAAGGTGCTGGATGCGCCCGAGCTTCAGGACGACTTCTACCTCAACCTGGTGGACTGGTCCTCCCTCAACGTGCTCAGTGTGGGGTTGGGCACCTGCGTGTACCTGTGGAGCGCGTGCACTAGCCAGGTGTGCACCAAGCACCCTCCATGGGGGTTTGACTGACCACAGGCGGTGCAGCCCACGGGAGGGGACAGAAGAAGGGAGTAGTGTGCACAGAGTGTGCCTGTTCCTTCGATGCTCCCCCCTACACAGACACACACCCGCTTCTCCCTGAGGAGACCCCCAGGGACCACTGTGGACGCTGGGACTCTGGTCTCCTTTGCTGGACTCTGGTGCCATCTCTATGCATTCCACCCCATGGGCACTAGCTGGGGAACACAGGTCTGAGGCCAGAGCATCTGCCCTCACTCTGACCTCCTGCCCACAGGTGACCCGGCTCTGTGACCTCTCTGTGGAAGGGGACTCGGTGACTTCTGTGGGCTGGTCTGAGCGGGTGAGTGAGGAAGGGGAGCCCTGCGGTCACCTGTTACCCCTAAAGGAGGAAGGGTGGAACCCACCTGACCCTTTGATCTTTGAGTAAGGCCACTGAGCCGGAGGCTTCTTCCCTGTGCACGAGCCTTGGCCATCTCTGAGACTGTGCTGCTGCTGCTCACTGCAGCCTGGGGTGCAGGGGTGGGCTGTGTCCCCCGCACAAGGCTGGCACAGTGGTGGCCGAACGGTGATGTTGCCAGGAAAGCCCCGCAGACGGTTTAAGCAAAGCAGTATGTCCAGGTAGCTGGGTGTGGTGGCTCCCAAGGCTGGAGGATTGCCCTGAGTGTGCGGTCTGCTAGTCTGGATCATAGAGTGAGCCTTGTTTTAAAACTCAGAACAAAAAAATGGGCTACAGAGACCGTCCCGCCTCTCTGGGCACGAGATGGGTAAACTTCTTGTCCCCATATCCAGCTGATGGCCACCTGGCCACTCCTGTCCTCTAGGGAAACCTGGTTGCAGTGGGCACACACAAGGGCTTCGTGCAGATCTGGGATGCGGCCGCTGGCAAGAAGCTGTCGGTGCTGGAGGGCCACACTGCACGCGTTGGTGAGGACCTGGCCAGCCCAGCCGCACCCTTGGCCCCGGCCCTGCCCAGGCCCGGGCTGACCCGCTGTCACCCTGCAGGGGCGCTGGCCTGGAACGCAGACCAGCTGTCATCGGGTAGCCGTGACCGCATGATCCTGCAGCGCGACATCCGCACACCACCCCTGCAGTCAGAGCGGCGGCTACAGGGCCACCGGCAGGAGGTGTGTGGCCTCAAGTGGTCCACAGATCACCAGCTGCTCGCCTCAGGGGGCAACGACAACAAGGTACAGCTGCTGTCACTCCTGCCCCGCCCCGGGAGGGCATGGCCCTGGGGTCATCTTAGAACATAGAGCTTATGACCCCAGACTTGGCCTGGGCAGGTGCCTGCCCTGGGTGCGTGTTTCTGGGTGGGCCCTTCACAGCCTCGGCCTGCCCACAGCTGCTCGTGTGGAACCACTCAACCGTGAGCCCTGTGCAGCAGTACACGGAGCACCTGGCAGCCGTGAAGGCCATCGCTTGGTCCCCACACCAGCACGGACTGCTGGCGTCTGGGGGTGGCACAGCTGACCGCTGCATCCGCTTCTGGAACACGCTGACAGGCCAGCCCCTGCAGTGCATTGACACTGGCTCACAAGTGTGCAACCTGGCCTGGTCCAAACATGCCAACGAGCTGGTGAGTGCCCACGTGGGCCCGTGGGAGGCAGGAAGCATGGGGGCTGAGACCCTGCCACCTGTGCGCACTGTAGACTGATGCCGGCCTTAGCCGGTCCAGACTCCATGCCCCCCTGAGGGAAGCCCAAGGGCGCCTCCAAACCCTCTGCAGCCCTCACACCTGGTCTCCGTCCTAGGTGAGCACACATGGCTACTCACAGAACCAGATCCTCGTGTGGAAGTACCCGTCCCTTACACAGGTGGCCAAGCTCACTGGCCACTCTTATCGTGTCCTCTACTTGGTGAGTGTCGGCCACTGTTGCTGTCAGCCCCCTGGGGCCCCACGTGGTGGACTTGTCCCTGGCTGGCTGAGCACCGCCCCAGCCTTCCTGCTGTACGCTCCTAAACAGTGTCCCCCTACCCCAGGATGTGGGAAGTGGAGGATCCCCCCCACCAGGCCTCGCACACCACGTGGCCTCTGTCCAACAAAAGTGCCAGTGTCCCGGCTGCCTGGTAGACCCAGCTTGGGAACCCAGGGCTCAGACCCACCGCTGCAGGGACCTTTGTGTCCTGCACCCTCAACCCAGGGTGTGTCCCCTGGCACCTACCTGGCTTCTGCCTGGGTCTCAGAACCTGCCTGCTGCAGCTGAAAACAACCAGGTCCCTTTTGTCCCCTCTATAGGCCATGTCCCCTGACGGGGAGGCCATTGTCACTGGGGCCGGAGACGAGACACTGCGGTTCTGGAACGTTTTCAGCAAAACACGCTCTACAAAGGTAAGGAGGGTGTGTGGTGCCCTCACATGATCACACCCCTTGGGTTCTCAGGGCACACGGTCACTCTTGTTCCCTGTTCCCAGGAATCCGTGTCTGTGCTCAACCTCTTCACCCGGATCCGATAGACCCGCGGGCGGGAAGTGCAGCCCCTTGGGGCAGAGATAGAGCAGCCAGCATGCATGGGCCCTGCTGTCCCCGCAGTCCCCAGGAGGCATCTGATGGGCGGGAGCCGGGCCGGAGACCCCAGAGTCTCATTAAATGCCTCGTTGTGAGCTGTGGAGCCAGTGTCTGGGACAGGGACACGGGGACCCTCATCCACCGGCTGCATCCCGGGACTTCCTGCTGGCCGTCAGCGCTCTCAGATGGACACTTTTGACCTCCCTGTCACCACTGCCCGAGCCATATTGGACACAGCTGAGCAGGAGGCCCGAGACCCCATCAGAGCCCCAAACCTAGTGTCACCTGGACCTGTGGACCAGAGCCGATATGCCCCTCTGCAGCCACCCCAGCCAGAACATCCTGGGAGGTGCTGGCGGGGCCTGCGCCTCGCGCTGACACCCTGACCGTGCTGCCACTCCGTCTGTGTGTGCGCCTCCTGTAACCCATGTGTGTCACCGCCCCTCCCCAGCCAGCTGCCTCGTCTGCCATGTCCACTTCCCCTTGGCCTTCTGGAAGCTTCTCAGGCCTCCCTGACCTCAGACCCCCATCTTTGCTGCTCCTCCCCAGTGTGGTGGCCGTGATGTGTGCACGTGTATATATGTATTTGTGACGCCTTGGGGTCTGTTGTGTGTTTTGTTGCCTTGTTCTAACACTCAGGCCGGAGAAGCCACCTGGCATTAGGACACAGGTCACTGTGGGGTCTGCCCCCTGAGGCTGGGAGTGAGGCAGACATTCTTAGCTGTGCTCCCCAGCAGGGGCTTCATCCCAAGGCAGCGTGGTGGCACAGCCTGTCGGGAGTCACCAGAAACAATATACCATGGGACCCTTGTTGCCACCTGCCTGAACAGAACAGCCTTGTCCATCTGTCAGTCCCAGTACCACACTTGTCAGTGAGGCTGGGCTGGTCCCCAGTGGACAGACAGCTGTGAAGGGTGAGGTCCTACACACTTGTCAGTGAGGCTGGGCTGGTCCCCAGTGGACAGACAGCTGTGAAGGGTGAGGTCCTATCTCTACCGAGAAGCTGCCACAAGCTGCCGCTGTGGTGGAGGAGGCTCAAAACTGCAAGCAAGCAGGTGTGGTCCAGGTGGCTAGGGGACTCCAACCCCAAGTGCCCAGAGGTGACCTTCTGCAGCCTGGGCAGTGGCCAGTTTGCATAAAGTCCCTGGGGCAGGACAGGTCCAGCTTGTTGCAGAGAGGGAATTGATGTTTGTGCTGTGGGAATGACCCCAGATGGACCCTGGTGCCACCCAAGGGCAGCGAGGTGGCCATCAAGTACTTTAAGTTGGTTGTGTTGTTTATTGCAGTAAAAACACAAAACATCCACTGTACTATCATAAAATGAGCTCTGTAACAATCACTGCTAATTCCGGGGCAGTCTCTGACCAAAGGTGCAAAGGCCCAACCACATCCATCACGAATTCACTTCCCTCTGTGGATCCCTGGGTCACAGACATTTACTGTCATGGAGCCCACACTTTGTCCCTCACTGAGTCCCGTGTCCTCGAGGTCCCTCCACACTGGCTGAGTGATGGTCTAGGCTGTGTCCCCACCACCCAGCAGATAGCCCTGAGCAGTGTCTTCCCTGTGGGGTCCAGGACAGAGACAGGTAAGGTGGGCAAGGGCAGACTGCCAAGACCCTGGCAGGGAGGACATGGCTTGCTATTGTGGGGCAGGGAGAAAGTTAAGGAATGTTCAGGTATCCCCAGGTAGGGAGCTGGTGAGAGCCCAAAGCCACAAGTCTCACTTCAGTCCTGAAGGCTCCAGTCTCAGGAAGTAGGCTGAGGTCATGGGGACCATGGCTGTCCACTTCCCTGTTGCTGGGACACCTTTGTCCCTGTCAACAATGGCCCTAGGGCCTTATTGGTCTGCACCTCTGGGAACACAGGGGCAGACATGGAAAACCCGAGGCGGGAGGCTGCCCAGCCCTTTGTCCCCTCGGGCACCCTGGAACTCAACTTCCCCGCTCTTTTATACAGGTGGGTCCCTGCATTTGGCACCTCCCTTCACCCAAGCACCAGCTTGTGCCCCCCTCCCCTGTAACCTGCAGTCGAGTGGGCTGGGATACAGGTGTGCAGGGGATTGGGAGTTAGGCATGTGCACACCCACACTCCAAAGGGAAGCCCCCCCCCCCCGTTTCAGATTGTTGGATTTGCAAGAACTCCCTCCCCTGAGTGGCCACGGTATGTGTGAGAGGTGGCAGCCCTAAGGGGCAGTATGCCTGGCCTGTGCATGTGAGTGATGGGGAGATGACGTCTCCTGTAACCCAGGCTGGCCTCAGCTTTACCATGTGGCTGAAGATGTCCTTGAACTTCTGACCCTCCTGCTGCCCTCCACAGGGCTGGAATATACCACCACACTATACATTCTTAAAGTTTGAGCCAGGATCTTTCTGTGTAACCCAAAGGCTTAGAAAGATCCCCCACCTCACTCAGCATACTGAGCACAGGACGTGTCACCCAGCAAAAGTCCCATTTCACAGGCCTGTTTCACATCGACCTTTTGTGGGCTAAGTACAATCCCAGGGGGTCACCATGGAGCCACCCAAGTCCTGGTTTTGGTTTTGAAACTATAGAGGGTGTACCCTCTTCTCCGTTGCAAGTTCTAGGCCACTCGAGGCTTGCCAGAGCACTCAACTCCAGGTACCATCTGAGAAATTTCCTGCCAAGCAGACCCCGGCTTGGTCCCCTTCTGCCCCCCGAAACTAGGCTCGTGCCTGTCATACAAGCACTTGAGAGGCTACGGCAGGAGGATTGCTGCATGGTCGGGAGATGTGCCTCAAACACAAGCAGGGCATCCTCGGCTATGAGACAATGACAGCTGGTGGGGAAGCGCACAGAGGAGACCCTGGGTGGGTATGGGGTGACAGGGAGCAGCGAGGCAACTGCGCTCAGTGCCCATCCTCCCTCAGCAATGACTACCTGTCTCTGGAGGGTCCCCGTTGGGCACCGGCTGTCAAGCAAGCCATGCGCTGGAAGTTCACGCCCATGGGACAGGACGCAGCCGGTCAGGTGTGGTTCACCGGCCTGACCAACTCGGACCCACGCGAGGCCTGGTACATGCTGCCTGCTGCGCTTGACAGACCGTACCGCGAGGCCCATGCGCGCTGGCACGGCTGCTTTGAGAGTCGCCAGCGTGGCCTGCCGCCCGGTGAGTGTCGCGCCCCCAGCCGCGCACGCCCGTGGGTCCCACGCTGACCCCGCCCTCGCCTTCCCGCAGCTTACACGCAGCGCCTGCGGGAGACGGCCTTCTGGGACCCCGTGCTGCCTGCGCAGTATCTCAGCCCAGGCACGCGCTGGGGGTGCATGCCGTGGAGGGACAGGCACATCCGCGGCAAGGAGTTTGGTGAGTGGCGGATGGGGACAGGAGGGAGGTGGGGCGGAGGTGCAAGCGGGTCACCCCAGCACTCCCGCGGCAGAGGCAGGAGGATCTCTGAGTTCTGAGGACAGCCTGGGCTACACGGTGTCAAGCTTTAAGAGACCCTGCATCAAAACTACAGGGAAAGAAAAAAAACAGTGGCCGGGTGGTGGTGGTGCACGCCTTTAATCCCAGCACTGTGAGTTCGAGGGCAGCCTGGTCTACAAGAACTAGTCCCAGAACAGCTCCAAAGAAACCCTGTCTCGAAAAAAAAAAAAAAAAAAAAAAAACAGCGAAGACCCGGGCAGCAGGTGGGAGGGGGGCAGGGCGTGGCCAGCATGCAGTGGGTCCCCTGCCAGCCTCTGAGCCCAGTCCCGCTCCCCAGTGGTCAACAGGAACCAATTCGGGGTGGAGCCCTCGCGGTCCGACTACGTGCCCCACCTGTCGCCGCCACAGCGGCCGCGCTACACCTCGCAGGACTTCAGGCAACGGGACAGAGAGCGCCCCTGCCCGGCCACCGGCCAGCCGCCCCCGGCCTTCACACCCGCGCTCTGATAAAGCCCTGCTGCCGACCAGTGTCTCGCGCGTCCGTGGGCCAGGCGACCATCCCCACGCATGCAGTCCGGGATGTCAATCCTGCTTTATTCTCCTCGGGTCCCAGCGAGCCGAATGAGGGAGGCCCTGGCCTTCCCGTCCCTGGTCGCTGCGCTGGTCCACGGTTGGGGCGGGACACCCATGGGTCCCCGGGGTTCAAGGAGCATGGCCGGGTATCCTTTCCCTACCCTCACACCATGCTCTCTGACCCCCTGCAGGTGGGGGACCAGGGGGCCAGGGTGTCTGCCTGGTCCTTCGTCGTGTTGCCCTGGAGAGCCAGGTCAGGGCCGGTCTCCGAGGTCCCCTGAAAATGAGGAGCAGGGTGGTGTTGGGGAGGGCGGGTCCCAGGTCGCACCTCCCCCAGCCTCGAAACCCCACCCAAGCCGCAGCGATGGAGACTCACGGGTGCGGATGCGGATGGGCCAGATGAGGAGGCTGCAGAGAGCCAGGGCCGCGGCCACACCCACGCCGCCCGTCACAGTCACCATTACCCAGTGGTAGAAGCCAACGCAGGCCCAGCAGCAGAGCTCAGAGCTAGGGGGCAGACGTTGGGCTGAGGGCAGAGTCCCCTGCACCAGCCCTCCACGGAGCCCATCTCAAGTTCCAGAGGACCCTAGGCCTACACACACCCCAGTAGACACAGAGTTCCCCTGCAGCCCACAGCCCTGCCTTGCCCCGCAGCTCCAGCGCAGGCTCGGTCCTGCCCCAGAGCCTTTGCGCGGGCCCTGACATGGTACCAAGGTCCTCAGGAACCCTCCCAGCCTCCTGTCTGACCCCAACTCCTGAGATGGCATCTTCCCACCCCCACGCTCAATCCCGTTTCCTACACGCCTGGCATTGTCCTGGGCCAGGACGGGTGGCTCTGTGTCCCCTGTAGCCTGGCCCTTAGCTCACAAGAAACTCAGAGAAACGGATGCTGCTCCTGGGGTCTGAGGACATGAACTCACGGGCAGGGGTGTAGGCTCTGCACAGCCATGACGGCCAGCCCGTTGGCTACCTTATCCGAAAAGCTCATAGCACCGTACACGAAGGCTCCACTGTGCTGGGGGACACACAGATTGTCAGTCCCCAGGCCCAGGATCCAGACCACTGCCTCCCGAGGTTCCTCCCACCAGCCCTACCGTGTGTGGGCCGATGAGGTCAGCTGTCATGGCCAGTGAGGTGACCAGGATGGTGGCACAACCCGCACCCAGCAGCACAGCGGCCCCGTAAACGGCCACGCCCAGCTTATCTACCAGGGCCACCCATGCTGCGAAGGCCAGGATCACCAGCAGCCCAGTGAAGTAGGTCATCTAGAGAGGAAGGAGGCGGGGCCTGCATCAGGCCCCCATGGCCGGGCATCCTGTGCCCGACACTCACCCTCTGGGGTCCTCAGCCCAGTGAAAGGCCCACGACAGGCATTGCTGGTCCACGCCAGGGCACCTATTACCAATCAACCTTCTGTTGTACAGCCAAGTCAGACACTACATCCAGGGTAGGCTGTCCAAGGGCCGCAGCCCACCAGGAAGGGTCAGAGAACCCCTGCCACCCGCCCCCTTCCAATCCCCCTCTTCCCAGTCATCACTCACGTTCCTCCCTATGCGCCTGTTGACTGGCTTCATGAGGAAGGAGGAGAAGAAGCCACTCAAGTACATCACCAGAGGAATGGTGGCGATGAACTTCTGGGGAGGGAAAGGCGGCGCCCGTCCAAAGGGGTCTCCCGGGTGGGAGGGGCCTGCCCATCTCCTCCCCACGACCCCGCCTCACCTTGGGCAGGCTGAGAGAGTAGGTCAGGTACATAGCGATGTAGGTCTGGGACAGGTTCACGATGAGCCTCGTGGTCATGTACAGCATGCCCACCTGTGGGCAGATGAGCAGGGGGACAAGCCCAGGGCTCAATGGGAAACCCAGACAAGGATTTGGAGAGCAAGCTGAGGGCTTCCCCAACAGCATGACTCATTACAGCTGACTGCTCAGCAGGCAGGCCAGGAGAAACGACATCTGTGATTAGTAATGTCTGCCCTGGGTGGGGTACGGGAAATCGGGAACATATGCCCCGTATGTGGAATGGAAAACTGAATGATGTCTGCCCCAAGTATGAAAAAGAACTCAGCTGGCCCCAAAAGATCAGTGAGGGAGTGATTAGTCTGTCCTGAGCACAGGACGGCAGCTGAATGGGCACCCCGGCTGTAGAAGATTGGTTCACAATGTCTACTCTAGATGAGACAGGTTGATTAGTAATGCCTGCCCTGGGTACAGACTGTGAGAGCCACTGGTAATGTCAATCCTGGGTGGTGCCATGGGACTGGGCACCCACAGTGTACCTGGTAGAAAGCTGGCTCCCGAAGCCAGTGTTTCCAGAGCAGGAGTGGCCGGGCCGTGGGGGCCACCAGGGGGCTGTGTTCATCAGGTTCTATCTCCCGAGGCCGGGGCCGGCGCCCCTCCTTGGTACCCAAGTGGAAGAGCAGCGAGAAGATGGCTCCCACGCCCACCACCAGCAGGGCCAGGTTCTAGAAAGAACAGCGGGACTCAGCTATGGCTTCCGTAGGCTCGGGGACCCCAGGCCACCACACAGCCCCGACTTACCCGAAACACCGACTTACCCGAAACACCGGCACATCCTGGACTCCCAGCTGGTCACCCACACTGATGTCCTGTTCACCATGGGCAGAGCCCTGCAGGTGCAACAGCAGCCAGGCGGCACCGTAGACCGTGATGTTGGCCACCACCGTGAAGGCATACCTGTGGGTGAGCGCCCGGCTCAGCATGAGTACACAGAAACCATGTCTGTACACAGCAAGCGCTCAATAAATGCTTGCTGCCTATCAGAAATCCAGAATACTTACTTCCCGAGCCGGCAGAGCTCCTGATCCCACAGAGTCCCAGCCCTACCCGTGTCCTTCCCTGAGGCACAGGCCACAGATCCACGGCAGAATAAAGGGTTAAAGGGTCCCGTGGAAACAATTAGTCCCTGGGCCAGTTGTGGTTCCTTTGAAGCAGTGTCCCTAGAGGGTCTGGTCTAATCAGGTGACCTTAGGACATCAGCCTTAGGCTACGACCTGGGGTCACAGACCACTCTGCCAGCATCAGAGAATCACCCAGCCAAAGCTTCTAATCCCACAGCCAGGCTAGTGCACACCCACCCTGCTGGCTACTCTGGAAACTGCAGCAGGCAGGAGGACCACAAAATTCAAGGTCAGCCAGGGCAATGGAATAAGAAACTGACTCAAATTTGTCTTTATAAAAAATGGGTTGGCAGTGGTGAGGCATGCCTCAGGGGGCAGAGGCAGGTGGATCTCTGTGAGTTCGCGGCCAGCCTGGTCTCAGAAGAAAGAGTTAGGGCACCGTGTCCCTCTCTGCGGCTCACCACAGCTGGGGTTGACAGATAAAACTCCCCAGGGATACCTAGCTAGGTTACTGCCCCCCAGCCCCGGGTACCTGAGGGCTGTGAGCTCCACCTTCTCGTGCTCACTGGTCACTAGCTCGGGGATGAGGCTCAGGTGGGCAATCTGCGTGGCAGCCCAGCCAAACTGGAAAATGACGATGAACGGTGCGTAATAGAGCAGGGCAGCCCACTCGGGGGTGGCCTCCCCGCAGCCGAGGCACGGGCTGAAGATGAACGGGAAGGACAGCAGGACGCAGACGGTGCCTGTGATGGCAGAGGGGCAACATGGGGCGGTGAGGGGAGGCTACAGAGCAGGCCAACATGGCAGGCCAGGAGTCTCCTTGAGTGGCCTGTGGCTAAGGATGGGGAGAAAGGCCAAGAATGGGGTCACTCACCAGCTGAGCTCAGCGTCACCCCCCACATCTACAACCTGCACTATGTTCTGCCCCTGAGGACCAGCTGGGCAGGGAGGAGTCCGGAGGTCGCTCCTGGGTACAGGGCAGAGTCTGCCCCTGTCCAGGACATGCTGGGTGTTCCACCCTGCTCCATCCACTCAGAAAGATACTAATGAGTTTAAGATGCTCCTCATCCTACCACGTCCTCCCCACCCAACCCCTGCCCCAGCCCCCAGGATCCGTCCGTCCTGTCCCCAAGCCTTCCCACGGCTGCCCCATGTATCCCACCCTGCACTGTCTGCAGCCCCTGCCCTTGCCACACCCAGACCCAGGGACTCCTCTCCAACCAGACCACAGCCCCCCCCCCGGGACTGGAGCAGGTACCCCCATGTCCCTTCTATGTCCTAGACATTCAGGTCAGCCTGAAAACTCTGAGCCCCAGGTGCATTCATAACAAAAGTTTCTCTTCAGTCCAAAGGGAGACATTATCACTCCACAGTCCAAGCTAGCCTTGAACTCCTGATCCTCCTGCCTCAGCTTCCAGAGTGCTGGGCCCAGAGGCATGCGCCACCACCACCCCCTGGTTCCCTTCACACATTTTTAAGTGGATGAACTTGAATCTGAGGCCCTGTGAGACACACATCCCTCAGAAAGAACCCTGAGCCTCCTTCTTCTGTCTGGCAAACTGGGCTTCCAACTTCCCCTTTCTGCTCGGAGGTGACCTTACCCCCCCCCTCGTGTCTTGGATTGAGAAATGAAACCAACCCTCAGGAAGGGACCAGGGCAGATTCCTAGGGGCTGCCCCAGGGGGCCGTGTGGCCTCTGGACTCTCTCCCGTGACCACACACACCCTGCACTATCTGGGGCCTGGTTAACCATTGCAGCCAGGGCTGGGCGGGTTGAATGCAGGTGGGCCTCAGTTAACCTAAGAGTTCTTGTTTGGTTCTGGGACCCAAAGTGGCGGGAGTTTCAGGTTTAATGAGCACATCTGCCAGGCATGGTGGTGCACCCTTCAATCCCAGCACTTGGGAGGCAGAGGCAGAGCTCCAGGCCTCTGAGCTCCAGGCCAGCCAGAGCTGCCTCTGCTATCCTGGCTTACAGAGTTCCAGGCCGGTCAGAGCTGCCTCCACTATCCTGGCTTACAGAGTTCCAGGCCAGCCAGAGCTGCCTCCGCTATCCTGGCTTACAGAGTTCCAGGCTGGTCAGAGCTGCCTCCACTATCCTGGCTTACAGAGTTCCAGGCCGGTCAGAGCTGCCTCCGCTATCCTGGCCCAGGCGGCACAGAGAAGTTGTCAGTTTGCTCAGGTGCCCACCCGCCTCACCTGCTCAGGTGCTTCCCAGTCTGCCCTCCCCAAACCCAAGCCACCAGCCCAGGCTCAGGACTTTGGCACGGCTGGGCTGGCCTGGTGTCTCCAGGCAAATATGAGCCCTTCTGTGTGTTTCTTCTCTTTGTTGGAAATCGGGTCTCACTAAGTAGCTACCCCCCTGCTTCAGAGGCCTACACCGGCTACTACCACCCTCCTCTGCTTGTCCTGGAATCTTCTGAGGTCCAAAGCCTAGAACAATCCCGAGAAACTAGAAATTCCAGCCCTCAGGCTCAGAATCCAGTTTGGGGCCACTGCTCTGTCTCGCAAAAAAATGTCACCAAGGGGCAGGGCTGGGTTCCACAACTACCACCCCAGGGGCAGGGCCAGGCCCTTCCAGAACAGCTGCCTGGAATTCCAAAAGGAGCAGCTACAATCCCAAGGCCATACTCCCCAATATCCATACCAAACAACAACCAGAGGGGGACCCCAAGCTGGGCTACCCCAGACAGGATGTGAGGGATGAGAGGCAGGCAGTTGTAGGGTGGGGACATGAGGAGGAGGCTAGACCACTGGATGTCAGGGAAGGGAAGGACGTGTCCCAAGATGACAGACTGGGGAAAAGTGAGCAGCGAGACACGGGGTGGCAGGGTGTGGGGGGAGGGCAGACTGAGGATGACAGTTGGGTAGGGGGCGATGGTCCCAGGGTGACTGTCAGAGGGGGAAGGGCCATGCCACAGGATGGTAGTCAGTGGGGAGGATGGACACAAACTGACAGAGTTGGGGGACAGTCCCGAGTGACAGTCAGAGGGTGGAGGACGACCTGGGGTGACAGTCAGAGAGGGGACGACCCGGGGAGACGGGGAGACAGTCAGAGGGTGGAGGACAACCAGGGTGACAGTCAGAGGATGGAGGACGGCCTGGGGAGACGGGGAGACAGTCAGAGGGTGGAGGACAGCCTGGGGTGACAGAGGGTGGAGGACGGCCCGGGTGACAGTCAGAGGGTGGAGGACGACCAGGGTGACAGTCACAGGGTGGAGGACGGCCTGGGGAGACAGTCAGACATGGGGGACAGCCCGAGTGACAGCTCAGGTGGAGGACAGCCCATGGAGACAGTGAGGGGGAGACAGCCCGGGAAGACAGTCAGAGGGTGGAGGACAGTCCCGGGGAGACAGCAGTCAGACGTGGGGGACAGCCCGGGGAGACAGTCAGAAGGTGGAGGACGGTACCTGGGCGGGAGTCTGGGCCGGGAGTTGGAGGACGGCTCACCTGCCAAGTGCCAGGCCTTGCGGGGTCCGCAGCGCGCGCAGGCGGCGCGGTCAGCCTCGTAGCCCACGAGCGGCGTGCAGAGCCCGTCGGCCGCCTGTCCGAGCAGCAGCAGCAGCCCGGCGCCCCGCGAGCTGTAGCCGCGCACGGAGTGCAGGAACAGCAGCAGGTAGGTGAACCACATGCCCGCGCATAGGTCGTTGAGGAAGTGGCCGACCGCGAAGCTCAGCCGCGCGGCGGGGGACAGCGTCCGCGGCGGCCCGGGGCCCGCGTCGCCCGGCGGAGGCGACATCGCGGCCGCAGGCCCCACCGCACAGCGGCCCCGGCTGCCGCGCCGCGCGCCTAGGCGGCCGCTCCCGGGAGCCGCCTCGACGGGGCGGAGCCTCGGAGCGACGGCCGCAATCGCCAATCAGAGCCGCGCGCCTCGGCCGGACGACCAATCAGCAGGCAGGAGCGTTGCCTCGGGGAGGTGCACTCCCGCGGTCCTTAACGCCACCCGCTACGCGTCAGACTTTCATCATCGCGGTTTGTTTCCCTTTTATTTTCTTCGTGTTTTCATTTATTTGACTAAAGGAATTCTTTTTTGTTTGCTTCTTTTTTTTTTAAACGCAGGGTCTCCTGTAGCCCAGCCTGGCCTTGATATCCCTGTGTAGCAGAAGACATCTTTGAACATTCTCCAGAGTCACCAAATTTATCCTTTCAAACTGAAAACTCTGTTTTGAGAGGGTCTCATGTAGCTCAGTCTAGCCTCAAACTCAGTGTGCAGCTGAGGATGGCCCTGAACTCCTGGTCCTCCGGCCTCCCGTCCTGGTCATGGGGGTTGCACCCACAAGTGGGCCTTTTTATTGTTTCTGCTTTGAGACGGGGCCACACTCGTCGCCCAGGCAGCTAGCCTGGAGTCCCTCAACAACCTAGGCTGGCCTCGCACTCTCAATCCTCCAACCTCAGCCTCAGGAGCTGCTGGGATTTCAGGCCTGGCTTGGGGAGTAGAATCATGAGCTCTATTGCCTGCCACCCAATCACGCCTTGGACCCCAGCCAGCTTGCTGCTGGAGGTTGGGGCTCCCTGCAAAAGGCCAGAATGAGACCACATCTGGGTGATCTCATAAACTTCCAGAGATACACAATGAGGCCCTTGGGAGACATATTAGTGCTAATTAATTATTAATTACAGAGAATAGTTGGGTAGAACAGCATAACACCGACTAGCCTTTAATGAGGCTGCAGGTGCCAGGCGCCCCACGTGGCAGATGCCCAGCTTTCACTCCTACTTACTGGGTGGTTCTGAGAAGCACTCTCAAAGAAAGGGGAAGCCAGGCCTCTGTGGTGAGTCAGAGGCACACACGCTTCCAGACCCAGACCATGGAATGTAGTGGGACGAGCGTTCTTGCACCTCCTCCACATGACATTTCATCCCCTTTTTTTATCCCCCCCCTCCCGCCCCCACTTTGGTACTGAGGCTGACCTTGACCTCTGAGTGCTGCCTGACCGGCAAGCTTCGTGCTGCTCAGAGGCTGGAACCTGGGCTTCGCCATAGCTAGGGCTGGCTGGAACCACAGCCCCGCTACTGTGAGGATGTCTCAGTTACCACACAGAGCCTTCCTCCTGGGGCACTCAGAGACATACAGCCTGGTTGTGAATCCCTAAGTCCCAAATGGAACTGTCTCCCGTGAGCCCCTATGCTCCCAACAATAGGTGTTAAAGTGATCAAGGTGTCGTGGCCACATCTTTAATCCCAGCACTTGGGAGGGAGAGGCAGGAGAATCTCTTGAGTTGATGCCAGTCTGGCCTAGGAGTGAGGTACAGAGAAATCCTGTCTCAAATAAATAAATATACAAAGACTTCATTCCAGAAGGCGGAGGATCTGGTACCGGGTCACAGGACACCCAGGGGACGTCCCAGGCTCCTCTGGGGAGGTGACCTGGCCTGGGTTGAGCAGCAGGTAACAGGCAGCTCCAAGCTCTTGGCCGGAGGGGACTAAAAGATAGGAGAGATAGGAGCCAGAGGGGTGGCTCAGGCCGGTCTCTCCCAGAGAAAGCCAGCCTGGGGCTGACTGGTAATTCTCAGCACACAGGTGTGTCAGCTGTGGCTCCCAAACCTGGGCAGAGACACCTGGGATCGACCATACCAAGTGGCTGTTTTAAAGCTGGCTAATCACGCCTAGGGTTTATTTCTGTTCCTGTCCTTCTCAACAACCACCCCAGAGGCCTCTAGCTGCTGACTGGGTCTTCTGTGACCCAGGCTGGCCTTAAATTCCCCCACACACCCCGTAGCCCAGGAACTGCTGGTCCTCTTGCCTCGACCCCCCCGAGTGCTGGGATAAAGGTGACGAAGGCCTTAGCTGGTCCTCCTGCCTTGACCCCCGAGTGCTGGGATAAAGGTGACGAGGGCCTTAGCCACTGCATCTCATAGCCACCACAGCTCATTTATCCAGTTGCTGGAGACAGAACGCAAGGCTTTCCTGCAAGCTGGGACAACGCTACCCACTGAGCTCCAACCCCAGTCTTGGGTTATTTTATTTTACGGACAGGGTCTCATGTAGCTCAGGCTGGCCTGTAATTCCCTCCATAGCCAACCTTAAACTCCTGCCCCGCCTGACCTTCCATCCATCATTGGTGTGAAAGGGCTGGATCAACGTGCTTAGCTCCCAGAGGCTGCTGGCTGACTCTGCAGCAACACGGTGGACCTGGGCTTCTTACCCTTTTGAATTCAGCTCAGATTTTCCTCCCTGGTTGGAGAAGTCACCAGGAAAGTAGTCCAGGGGCAGGGTGAAGACTGAGTGTCAGTGATGGCACTGGGGAGCCGTGACAGGTTTGAGAGCAATGCCTTCTGGGTCAGACAGGATGAAAGCTGAACCCCCTAGGATGTGGGATCTCTGGCCAGGGGAGACAAAGGCAGATAAAGAACCCAACAGACCACGGTAATCCTTCTAAACTCCGGAAGGGAAGGCATTTGTGCCCCAGGAGAGGCTTTGGAATTGGGCAAAGGTCAAAAAGACCAGTTAAGAGGAAGGAATCATCATCCAGACCCTCAGGGTAGGACACGCGGGCTAGGAGTCCAAATAGATCCTGACAGCCTTTGATGTCCCTTGAGCGTCTGGCAGCCCTGGACGCCAAGCCCACGCTCCCATCCGTCCATCCTCTGGCCATCGGATATCCTGGTGGCCAGAATCCAGCCTCGGGGTGCGGGGCCAGCTTTGATGCAGTGGGGGCCAGACCTGCTGGGGGGGGGGGGATTTCCAAGTCTCCATAATGTTCTGAGATCTGAGGGTGAAGGGGAAGGTCAGGTGTCAGGGCAAGCCAGGAGGCCTGTTTCCCTCACTGTTCAATAAGGAAGAGACGAACTCAGAGATCTGCCTACCCCTGTCTCCTGAGAGCTGGGATTGGTGGCACTGTTCCAAGTTCTAAGAAGCCATTGTTTTGCTTGGTTTGATAACCTGGCAGGGATGGGACCCGGGGCCCGCAAGGCTAATGGGCTAATGCTCTACCACTGAGCTTTGTCCCCAGAAGGATGAGGCAGGGGGATTGCGAGTTCAATGGCAGACGGGGCTATCAGGTGTACTGTGTCACATAGGTGGTCCAAGAAAAAGGCTTGCTCCAGAATGTGATTTTAGGTTCTCTGGCAGCCGGGAAGAACGGAAGTTTTTGTACACAAAGGTTGTGTTTGGGGTACAACTTCTTCACACTCAAGCCCCTCCAATCTATTCTATATGTTTCCCTGAAGGATATCATCACAACCACTCCACAACCTTGTGCCTGGATAGGCTTGTGTCCAGAGACAGATGAAAAACGTCAGCAAAAACAGCTCTACAGATCATAGGAAACAGCCATAGTTCTCTACAATGGTTTCTTCAAAGTCTAGGAGTCTTTAAGGAACAGTGATACATTCAACTGTTACCTCAGACGGTGAGAAACAATTGTAACATTTTATGTTTACCAAAGATATAATGACTCTTCTAGATTCCCACTACACTGAGCGATTTAGTGAAACCCTTAATCAAGATGGTAAAAGAAGACCTGGGGCAGGGTCTAGTGGGGTACACCACAGAGGCAGGTGGGTCTGGATGAGATCCAGGAGAGCAAGGGCTGCACAGTGAGGCCCTGTCTAAAACAGGGTTAAAAGCAACAACAACCAAAGTTGTCAGGGGTCAAAGAAAATACCCTAGAATCCCCAGTGAGGGTCTAGGGGTGTGGCATAAGGGTAGAAAGCCTGACTAGTCTCAGCAAAGTACTGGGTTCCATTCCCACTAACAAAAATGAAAATTAAAAATGTAGAATGGGCGGGGGGGGGGGGGGCTGGAGAGATGGCTCAGTGGTTAAGAGTATTGCCTGCTCTTCCAAAGATCCTGAATTCAATTCCCGGCAACCACATGGTGGCTCACAACCATCTGTAATGAGATCTGGTGCCCTCTTCTGGCCTGCAGACATACACACAGACAGAATATTGTATTGTATACATAATAAATAAATTTAAAAAAATATGTAGAATGGGGTAGAGAGATGGCTCAGTGGTTAAGAGCACTGACTGCTCTTCCAGAGGACCCCGGTTAAATTCCCAGCACCCACATGGCAGCTCACAACTGTCTAAAGACCCAGTTGCAGGGGATCTGACACTTCACACCAATGCACATAAAATAAAAAGTTAAATAAACCAAAAAATGTAGAAGAGCTATGCAGACACATCTGTTATTTGAGCATCAAGGAAGCAGGCTCACACACGCACTCCATCTGGGCAACTACTTCTGTCTGGAACTACACCCCCTTCACAAACAGCTCTCCCCACACCCACTGCTGATGTCCCCTTGCTTCACAGGGTGAGAAACACCATAACTCACACCTGAGTCTGCCTTATTTTTTATTTATTTTTAATTGTTATTTTTGAGAGGTTCTCACTATGTATGATTGGACTGGAACTCACAGATCCCCCGCCTCTGCCTCCAGAGTGCTGAGGTGGAAAGCTGCCACTCCCAGCTCTGAACGCTGAAAGCTCTGTGCAGGGCGATGGCCAGGCCAGCTCCTCCCTTGCTGATCCTGGGCCCTGGTGTCCCCTGACCAGCAGAAGCCTTCCTCGGCTGGGCCCTGTGCTCTGTCCTCACTGCAGCCTGCCCTGTCTTCAAGCAATGCTTATTTCTGCTGTCACAGGAAGCCCAACCTTATCTACCCTGCTTCCCCCTGGGGAGGAGGGAGGCTCAGAATCCTCCAACTGGTGAGTTTGGGGGAATCACTTGCACCTGCCATTAAGGCAGAAGTATAATCACATGCCTGCATATGTGCACATCTGTGTGGTCCCTTAGAAACATGCCGTAACCACCACGTGTCTAATGAGTCACTACATTGTGATTAGTCCAATGTTACACCATCACAGGGCTGTGCTTCAGTTTTCTGCAGGGTGGAAGGATGGAGCGCAAGAAGACCCTCACTGGGGGATTCTAGGCGGGGCTCCACCCGGGCCACGCCCCCAGCCCCTCACTGGGGGATTCTAGGCGGGGCTCCACCCTGACCACGCCCCAACCCATCACTGGAGGATTCTAGGCGGGGCTCCACCCTGACCATAACCCCAGCTCTCAGTGTGGATACCAGGTACCAAACTGGTAGAGCAGTGTGTTCTTTATGCTTTTAAACCACTGAGCAAGCAGGGCGGTTGTGGCACACGCCTTTAATCCCAGCACTCTGTGAGTCAGAGGCTAGCCTGGTCTACAGAGCAAGTTCCAGGACAGTCAGAGCTACACAGAGAAACCCTGTCTTGAGAGAGAGAGAGAGAGAGAGAGAGAGAGAGAGAGAGAGAGAGAGAGAGAGAGAGAGAGAGAGAACGAACTCCTACAAGTTGTCCTCTGAGTTCCACCGTGTGCTCTGATGTGTGCGACCCAGCCCCCTACACAAAATAAACGAACATACTCTTTATACAGGAGGACTGGGGAGATGGTCTGTGTGTATTCCCTGACCTGAGGTCGCTGATTTTCTTTCCCATGGAGCCTGGATTTTACCCTCTGCACAAGAGGTACGTTGAACTACATCAGGACGACAAGGCTGGGAGGCTCCTCACTGACTCCCTAGATCTGGGATAGAGGCTTGGTTGGGAGCATTTTCATAAAAACAGCATTTTGAAGGCTAGCCCTGGGCTGGTGAGACGACTCAGCTGGCAAAGGGTCTCGCGGAGAAAACTTGAATTTGATCTCCATTATTTGAATAGAAAAGACAGAAGACCACCATCACCACCTTCTTCTTCTTCTTTGTTTTTCTTTTTTTCTTTCTTTCTTTCTTTTTTTTTTTTTTTTTGGTTTTTTCGAGACAGGCTTTCTCTGTAGCTTTGGAGCCTGTCCTGGAACTAGCTCTTTTTTTTTTGTCACGTAAATTAACCCATTTATTTAGTTGGCTGTGCACTATTGTAGTTAGTAGGCTTGTGTATCAAATGGTAGCACTTTTACTGGTCTTTTCATGGAACTAGCTCTTATAGACTAGGCTGGCCTCGAACTCACAGAGATCCATCTGCCTCTGCCTCCGAGTGCTGGGATTAAAGGTGTACACCGCCACCGCCCGGTGACAGAAGACATTCTACATCTCCTTTGCCAAGTGTGATTTTCACTCTGGTCTTCTGTAACTTCCACAGTTAAACAGAGACTGAAGAGATTTGGAGAGCTGGCTCTGTGGTTGAGTTCCTGTTTCTCTTGCAGAGGACCTGGGTTCAATTCCCAGCACCCACTTGTCTGCTAAACGACTATCTGTTAAGTCCAGTCCCAGAGTCTGTTGATCGTCTTGGGTATGAGGCAAGCACATAAGACATAGACACGCATACAGTAAAATACTCATAAACATAAAATAATAAGTCACTCTTAAAACAAAACGGCAAAAGGGCCTGAAGTATGGCTTAGTGTTGTTTGTTTAATTTTTGTTTGATTTTGTTTTGTTTTTTAAGACAAGTTTCCTCTGTGTAAAAGCCCTGGCTGTCCCTGAGATCACTCTGTAGACCAGACTGGCCTCGAACTCACAGAGATCCACCAGCTTCTGTCTCCTGAGTGCTGGGATTAAAAGCGTGTGCCAATACTGACTGTTTTTTTTTTAACTAACAATTTATTTCCTTTTATTTTATATGCATTGGCGCTTTGCCTGTGTGAGGGTAGTTGTGAGTGGCCGTGAGTCCTGGGAAATGAACTCAGGACCTGTGCAAGAGAATTTAGTGCTCTTAACCACTGAGCCATTTCTCCAGCTTGCCTATCAGTTCGTTCGTTCCTTCGTTCTTTCATTCACCGGTTCTCACGTTCCACCTTGTGAGTTCCGAACTCATTTCTTGCCCACTAGGTGGCAAGCTTCTCCAAGTCCTGTGGCATCTCATAAGCTCCCCCCTCTTTTTTTTATTTCAATGTGGTAAGAAAGAGTACCCTTTGTCCTACTGCAGGGGTTGCCTCTTTGGAACTTAACTCCTTCCTCGTAAACCTAGTAAGAACGTCTCCTCTTAGTGAGGACTCCGATCCTCATTCGGGAACACCGGAGCTCCAGTGTCAGCATGGGGACTTCTGGCCCTTTAAGGAGCTCCGCCTCATAGCTAGCAGCCAATCGCCTCCGATTGGTCCCGAGCGCGTCCGAGCGCAGCCGAACTTGACGCACCCGCCCGCAACCTGCCCGACGCGCCTCCCACGCGGCTTCGTAGCTTTTCAGCCAATCACCGCCGGGCGCGCCGAGACTGATCTGCATGACCCCGCCTCTGTCAGCGTCCTTGGCCAATGGGCGCATTATGCCTGGCCTCATTAGCATATGGGCGGGGCGGCCGCGGGCTCTTGGTTGGAGCGACGCCGCATCCCAGGTCCCGGGAAAGTTTTTTCGGAGGTGAAAAGAGCCGGGAAGTCGGGGCCTGCGCGGGGCGGGGGCTGGGGGACTCGGGGCGCGGCCTCCAGGACTCGATCTCTCAACAAAGGATCGCGGGCCGCCTGACCGAGGACCTCCCGCCCCGGGATCCGCCTCCCCCTCCCCCCCGGGCGCCCTGGGCACTGGCCTGGGGTTCTCATCAGGGTGGCGGGCAGGACCCCCTGACCTCTGCCCGCCTCCGTTCCAGGTCCCGCCCAGAGAGGCCATGTCCCACGGCCCCCGGCAGCCAGGCGGGGCCACCGCGTGAGTGCGCCTTCCCCAGCTTGTCCCATCCTTGGGTACCCCTAGGCATGGCGTGTTTTCACCCCGGGTACCCCCTAGACATGCCCTGTGTGCACCCCACGGGACCCCTGCCCACCCTCGGGTACTCCTGAACCTGGCATTCCCTGTCCCCACTCCATGTAACTCTAGAATTGTCCTATCCCCAACTCAGGGTACCCCAGACATGGCCTCTCTCAGCCCAAGTGCTGCTGGACATGCCCGGTCCCCACCCTCCTGAACCTGTCCCTGCCCCCTAGCTGCCTTTCTCCACTCCTGGGACCTCTGTCATGCCCTGTCAGTTTTCACAGATTTCCGACTCTAGGATCTCTGCTCCCCCAGAATTGCTAGGGTACCCTATGGTCTCCCTCACTACCTCATCTTGTTTCCAAGTTCCTGGACGGCCCCGAACCCACCCGTCCCCAGCTTGAAATCCTTGGGCTGTTCCCGAGGTCTGCTGTGACCCTCGGGTCCTCAAACGTTGGGTCCCCACTCCTCCCTTTTCCTGGGCTCACGTGGGCTCCCACACACTTCTGTGATCCCCAACCACAGGAGGTGGTATGAGGGGATACTTCCGGCATGGAGGATGACCCTGGTTTCCGTGTTCCCAAGGCCTGCGGGAGGCAAGACTCCGAGCCAGCACGGGGCCTTTGTAGTGGCTGTGAAACAGGAACGCAGCGAGGGTCTCCGTGCCGGAGAGAAGGGGTCCCAGGAGGAGGAGGTGAGTCACAGGTTCACACCATAGAGAAGCCTCCCACTGCCTAGCTAGAGGCCGCGCTCCAGCCTGCCTAGCCTGTCAGTGGGCTCGGCGCCACCCCTGGGCAGGCTCAGTACCGGCCCAGGACCCCCTCTTTTGACTCTCTGGAGTTCTGACCCTTGACCTGAAGCCCAGTGCCTGAGCTAGACCCCGCCCACACGACCCAGGGCCACGCCCACATGTCCCAGGGCCCCTCCCAAGTGCACAGCTCCCTCCTGCAGCCTGTGAAGAAGAGAGGCTGGCCCAAGGGCAAGAAGAGAAAGAAGATTCTCCCCAATGGGCCTAAGGCACCTGTCACGGGCTATGTTCGCTTTCTGAACGAGCGGCGGGAGCAGATTCGCACTCGCCACCCGGACCTGCCCTTTCCTGAGATCACCAAGATGCTGGGCGCCGAGTGGAGCAAGCTGCAGCCGGCAGAAAAGCAGGTGGGGAACGAAGGAGATGGGAGAGGCAGATAGGAGGGTCCCTGGGGCTCCCGGCCAGGAAGGCATGCCTCATGAGTGAGATCAGTGAGTGACCCTGCCTCAAAGAACAAGGTGGAGAGTGACCGACGGACTGAGGTCTGCACACGTGGGCACAGTACACATCCCACACAAATCACACTGCTATCACACCAGCCAGGGCCTGTAGGGCATGGGAGTTCAGGGGCAGAAAGGTGAACAGAAAATGCTTGGCGTCAGTTAGACCTTGAGAATGTATATTCTCCAAGAGCTGGAGGGAAGGTGGGAGCTATGGGGGGGCAGGGTCCTGGCCCTGGCTGCCTACCTTCCTCTGGGCTATCCCTAATCTGTGGTTGCTGCCCCCTCCCAGCGGTACCTGGATGAGGCGGAGAAGGAGAAACAGCAGTACTTGAAGGAGCTGTGGGCATACCAGCAGTCAGAGGCCTACAAGGTCTGCTCGGAGAAGATCCAAGAAAACAAAATAAAAAAAGGTGAGGGGCCCTGGGTCTGCGATGAGGTGCAGAGCGCAGATACTTAGTATCAAGACGGGGTCACCGGTGTCCTGAGGATGGGGACCCCCCACACCCCCACCCCCACCCCCGCAGCCCTGACTGACCACGCCCTCCCTTTCCACTAGAGGACTCTGGTTCTGGACTCATGAACACACTCCTGAACGGGCACAAGGTAAGGTGCTGGCCGGAAGTACGTGGGGGAGAAGGCGTGGATGTTTCAAGCTGGTCGGGGCCATGTTCAGAAGAGGAAGTGATCATGACCGTTTCTGGGTATGCTCCAGTCAGAGGCAGGACTCCTGAGGGGCCACAGCAACCCTGGGATGGGGCATGACTCAGTGATGAAATCATGGTCCAGCATGCAGAGGACTCGTGGCTCACACGCGTGCGCGCACGCGCACACACACACACGCACGCATGAACGCACACACACAGAGTCAATTGAAGTGTTTTCGTTTGAGAGAGGGCCTATGTATCCCAGGCTAGCCTGGAGCTCACTGTGAGGCTGAAGGTAGCCTTGAATTCCGATCTTCCTGCCTCTTTCTCCAGTTTGGGGATGACAGGCATGGTGTGCATCCCAGAGCTCTGTGCTGGGCAAGCGCTCCGCCCACTCAGCTGCAGCCCTTCTCGCGCCTAACTGTTGCTGAGGTGGCCACGGCAGCGCACACCTAAGCTCCCGACACTTGGAGCTTGTGGTAGGAGGGGTGTGACAGGTTTGAACAGAGAAGGACCTTGTGTCAAAACACAAGCTCAGCCGTGGTGGCGCACGTCTTTAATCCCATCACTTGGGAGGCAGAGGCAGGAGGATCTCTGTGAGTGTGCAGCCAGCCTGGTCTACAGAGCGAGTTGCAAGACAGCCAGAGCTCAGAGAGAAACCCGGTCTCAAAAAAACAAAACAAACAAAAGAGAACCACAAACGTGAAGAGTAACGCCAATCACAGGAATAAATCTATGCACAGAGTGCTTGCTTGGCGTGTACGGAGCCCTGTTCAGCACGGTTGCCCCTGAGGAGGACTGGGGTTCAATTCCCAGCACCCACATGGCCACTCACAGCCCCTGAAGTTCCAGCTCTGCGGGAATCTGCTGTCCTCTTCTGGCCTCTGTGGGCATACACACAGACGTGCACACACACACACACACACACACACACACACACACAAAACAGAAGTAGGCTGCACTGCCACCGAGAGTGGCCCAGGAGACCCCCCCTCCCGCCCCAGAGTCCCCATCAAACTCATTGCCATGTCCCAGGGTGTGGACTGTGATGGCTTTTCCACCTTCGACGTTCCCATCTTCACTGAAGAGTTTCTGGACCAAAACAAAGGTGAGGTTTGGCAGGTGCTGGTACGTTGGTTGGAGAATAAGGGCTGGAGAGGGCTGGGGGTCAGAGGTGAGGCCATGGATGGAGTGCGTGTCGCGCGCCCTCCGTGCTCTACCCAGCCCTGCCCTGGGCTCTGACTCCCTTCCCGCAGCACGTGAAGCGGAGTTGCGGCGCCTGCGGAAGATGAACGTGGCTTTCGAGGAGCAGAATGCGGTGCTGCAGCGCCACACGCAGAGCATGAGCAGCGCGCGCGAGCGTCTGGAGCAGGAGCTGGCGCTGGAGGAGCGGCGCACGCTGGCGCTGCAGCAGCAACTGCAGGCCGTGAGGCAGGCGCTCACCGCCAGCTTCGCCTCGCTGCCGGTGCCCGGTGCGCGGCCCCGCCCACAGCCCCGCCCACCGAGCCCGCCTTCCTACGCGCTTGACCCGCTCCGCCCTTTCCCAGCACAGGCCCCGCCCCTCGCTGACCCGCTGTCCCGCAGGCACCGGGGAGACGCCGACGCTCGGGACCCTGGACTTCTACATGGCGCGACTGCACGGAGCCATCGAGCGTGACCCCGCGCAGCACGAGAGGCTGATCGCGCGCGTCAAGGAAATCCTGGCGCGAGTGGCCAGGTGCGCGGGCGGGGCGGGGGGCAGGGAGTGCACGGCTCTGCCTCTCGGTCTCCAATCACCCCTTCCCGTCCTACAGCGAACACCTGTGACAGAGCCCTCCTGGACCGGGAGACGCCCGTCCCCACCCGCCAAGGAAGAAGCTGGGGGTCCCGATGGGGCCGCGCCCCGTGCTGCACCTTGGGGTCTCCAGAACCCCCCTCAAATGAAGTGTCAACGCATCCCTTTAGCTTCGAATCCTAGACTCCCAGGTTGCAGAGCCCGGGCCCTCCCTGCCTTGCAGGGAGAGGAACAGAGGAGCCACAGCCGCTCGACTTGGACACACCCCGCCCCAGGTGCAGAGCTTGCCCCCAGGGCACTCACCGCAGGGCCGGGGGTCCCACTGCGCAGGCACTGGGCGACGTGTCACAGCCAGGGGAGGCTGCAGTACAACCCCCACCCCAGTGTCTTCCATCACCCGATCCGGACTTTTAAATAAAAAGAAGTGGGATTTGCACTGAAGTTAATTTTTGCGGCTTGGGGGGAGTGGGCCTGGCCCTTCGCCTGATTCTCTCGCTACAGTGACCTCTGGTAGAGGGTCTCAGATCCTTTACTACCCTCTTATCAGGTGGGGAAACTGAGGCAGAGCTGGGCTGGGGTCTTCCATCGACCCGGCCCTCCTGAGGGTCCTTTAAGGGTTCGAGGGTAGAGTCGGGCTGGCCACTCAGTTCACCCCAGTTTCCAGACTAGGTCCTCAGCAATTTTACTGTCTTAGGAAACAGCACACGCACTTCCCCGGGTCCTCCAGCTGTCAGCTCTGTGTAGTTCCAGAAGTGCACCCATCACCCATGCCCCGTGCTTGGAGTCACGTGTCTGGCTCATTCATCGAGCACGAGAGCACCGTCCCGACGCTGCGGGCCATGCCCTCTTCACGGCTGAGTAATACAGCAGTGTGCATGGGACTGTCCAGTGTGCCCCGGAACTGTCCAGTGTGCCCCGGAACTGTCCAGCGTGCCCCGGGACTGTCCAGCGTGCCCCGGAACTGTCCAGTGTGCCCCGGGACTGTCCAGTGTGCCCCGGGACTGTCCAGCGTGCCCCGGAACTGTCCAGTGTGCCCCGGGACTGTCCAGCGTGCCCCGGAACTGTCCAGTGTGCCCCGGGACTGTCCAGTGTGCCCCGGAACTGTCCAGCGTGCCCCGGAACTGTCCAGCGTGCCCCGGGACTGTCCAGCGTGCCCCGGGACTGTCCAGCGTGCCCCGGAACTGTCCAGTGTGCCCCGGAACTGTCCAGCGTGCCCCGGGACTGTCCAGCGTGCCCCGGAACTGTCCAGCGTGCCCCGGAATTGTCCAGCGTGCCCCGGAACTGTCCAGCGTGCCCCGGGACTGTCCAGTGTGCCCCGGGACTGTCCAGTGTGCCCCGGAACTGTCCAGTGTGCCCCGGAACTGTCCAGTGTGCCCCGGAACTGTCCAGCGTGCCCCGGAACTGTCCAGTGTGCCCCGGGACTGTCCAGTGTGCCCCGGGACTGTCCAGCGTGCCCCGGAACTGTCCAGTGTGCCCCGGGACTGTCCAGTGTGCCCCGGGACTGTCCAGTGTGCCCTGGAACTGTCCAGTGTGCCCCGGAACTGTCCAGTGTGCTCTGGGATGGTCCAGTGTGCCCTGGGTCGGTCCAGCGTGCCCCAGAACTGTCCAGTGTGCCTCGGGACTGTCCAATGTGCACGGGACTGTCCAGTGTGCCCCGGGACTGTCCAGTGTGCCCCGGAACTATCCAGTGTGCTCTGGGATGGTCCAGTGTGCCCTGGGATGGTCCAGTGTGCCCCGAGATGGTCCAGTGTGCCCTGGGTCGGTCCAGCGTGCCCCAGAACTGTCCAGTGTGCCCCGGGACTGTCCAATGTGCACGGGACTGTCCAGTGTGCCCGGGATGGTCCAGTGTGCCCCGGGACAATCCAGTGTGCCCCGGGACGGTCCAGTGTGCCTGGAAATGTCCAGCGTGCCGCAGGCTGTCGTGCGTCACTCTGGCGAGGCCAGCCTGTGCCTGCGTCCTGTTTACACAGCAGTCGGGATGTCGCAGATAATTGTCTCGGATAACTCTGGCTCCTCCGTGAGAGAGTTCTGCCAGGGGGCTGCTTAATAATGAGAGAGTGAGACTATCTGTAAGAACGTGCACAATTCCACACGCGTGGTGCCGAGGAACTGTCTCCCCTCCCCCACGTGTTCCAGCCCTTGCCCCAGAACCTCCAGGCATGACCGTATTAGGAATTAGGGTGATGGCGGGTGTAATTAACTCCAGGGAGGTCACGCTGGGGTAGAGCGGGCACTGTGCCAACAGAGAGTGTCTTTTTGAGAAAAGGAAAGTTGACACAGACCTAGGACTGTCAGCTGAGAAATGACAGAGGTAGAGACAGATCAATAGGCCTGTAGCTGGGACAGACGGAGTAGGGAACGCCTTTCAGAGCACGTGAGGAGGGGGAACACCCCCACTTTAGAACTGAGGGAGGGAGCCGGGCATTGGTGGTGCACGCCTTTAATCCCAACACTCGGGAGGCAGAGGCAGGAGGATCTCTGTGTTGGAAGCCAGCCTGGTACAGGATAGCCAGGGCTACACAGAGAAACCTTGTCCTAAAAAAGAAACAGACAAAAGCAAGTAAGTAGGCAAGCAAACAAAAAATCAACCTAACAAGCAAAAGAGCTGAGGGACAATATTAATTAATTCTGAGTTTTGTGTTGTGTTAAGGCCTCATGTAGCCCAGGCTAGCCTGGAACTCACTGTGTAGCCAAGGGTGATGTGGAACTCATCCTCCACCTCCCCCTCCCCCGCTGGGCCGGTGTCTCCAAGGCCTAGACACTTTCTCTGTCTCTCTCTGTGTCTCTCTGGCTCTCTGAAACCAGCTCCTCTGTGGCACTCTGTAGAGGGAACCTAGGAGACCCGGGCGTCTACTTCTGCCCCCTGCTCCACTTCATCTGGCTCAGGTCTAGTCCACCACACACCTGCATCTCCATCCCAGCACTGGGGAGGCGGAGGCAGGAGGATCAGGAGGAGTTCCAGGCCAGCCTGCACTACCAGGAGACCCTATTTCAAAAGCAAAACTTTTTTTTTAAAGGGGGGGCGGGAAGATTCGGAGGTACGGGCAGCAGGTGGTCTTTGGCATAAACAGGTGAGCAAGAACTCATTGGAGGCTCTGGGGACTGAGCCCCAGAGGAGGTCGCAGCTTGTGCAAGAGCCCTGGGGCAGGGAGTGGAGGGAGGCACGCGTGGCTGAGCAGAGAGGAGGGCGGTAGGCCTTGCGCGGAGCGGGGAGGGGGGCGAGCGGGGCGGGGCTCCCGGGACGCCTGGACTGCGCGGAGCGCCGGAGCCCGGGGCCTCCCCCTGTTGTTCGCGGGTCCCCAGGGAGCTGCGCGGCTGGTCCCGGCGCGGTTTCACCTTCCCGCGGGCTGCTCAAGTTCCCGGATCCGCTTACGCCCGGCTCGGCTGTCGCCGGCCCGGGGCGGGAGGCGCAGGACGCGGCGAACCCCGCGCGCCATGGACAGCGCTGCGCCCCGCGAGCCCGGGGCCACCGAGCCCCCCGCCCGCGCGCGCCCGCGCCTGGTGTTCCGCACGCAGCTGGCGCACGGCAGCCCCACGGGCAGGATCGAGGGCTTCACCAACGTCCGCGAGCTCTATGCCAAGATCGCCGAGGCCTTCGGCATTGCGCCCACCGAGGTGAGGTCGGACCCCAGGCCCCGCCCGGGACCCATCTGCACGCCTCGCGAAAAGCCGGACGAGACCGTGTGGGTGGGGTCCCCACATCCGCCGAGGACCCGACCCAGGCGTCAGGACGCCGGCGTGGCTGGTGGATGGGAATCAGCTCAGTGGGCAGAGTGCGCGAACGGTCAAATTCCGTCGCCCACACGGGATACAGGTGTAGTAGTGTAAGGGCTGTTACACAGTGCTGGGAAGGTGGAGGATTCGAGCTACGCAGTAAACTGGAAGGTCGGCCTGGGCTACACGAGACCCTTAAAACATCACTTTTAATTTCTTGAATTTAATTCTTCGTGTTACGTTTCTAGTTGTTGTTTTCTTCCTTTTTTCTTAATTTTTTTTTTCTGAGACCGGGGTCTCACCGTGTAAATCCGACTGTCCTGGAACTTGCTCTGTAGACCAGGTTGGCCTTGAACACACAAAGGTCCGCCTGCCTCTGCTTCCCGATTACTGGGATTAGAGGCATGCGCCACCACTTAGTGTGTTTTTAGTTTATTGCATGTGGGGAACCAAAGCAGACAGTGGAGGTTGGGGAACAGCTTGTGGGGGCAGTTCCCCCTTCCGCCATGTGGGCCTGGCCAGCTGGCAGCTGTCTCGCCTGCCTGCTCCCGTCCCTTTGTTTGTTAAATTAGGATAAGATCTCACTTTGTAGCCCAGGCTGGCCTGGAACTTGCTCTGTAACCCAAGCTGGCTTCTAGCTTGCAGCAATCCCCTTGCCTCAGCTCCCCGGCTTCTGTGGTTACATTGGTAAACCAGGATGCTTGAGGAAGTCCAAGACTCTCAGGCATCCTCCTGGCTCAGCCTCCTGAGTGCTGGGATGACAGACAGACACCATGCCCACAGTCAGGCCTGCCCCCTTGTTCACCGGTGAGCAGTGGGGGCCACAGCTGTGGCTCATGGGCGCTCTGGCCTCCAGGGGGCGCCCACAGAGCCCATCTACCCCAGAAGAGTGTGCACAGGGTGGTACCTCTGTGACTGATTGTGGTCCCTGTCCTGTCCGGACAGATCCTGTTCTGTACCCTCAATAGTCACAAAGTGGACATGCAGAAGTTGCTTGGGGGGCAGATCGGACTGGAAGACTTCATCTTTGCACACGTGCGTGGAGAGACCAAAGAGGTGGAGGTCACCAAAACAGAGGATGCTCTAGGACTGACTATCACGGACAACGGGGCCGGATACGCCTTCATCAAGGTGCCTGTGGGTGTGTGTGGTGACGTGGGTGGTCTGGGTCTAAGGAGACTTTGGGGACCCTGGGGAGGATGGCCCGGGGGCCCCAGGAGTGACCGATTCCCCACAGAGAATCAAGGAAGGCAGCATCATCAACAGGATCGAGGCAGTGTGCGTGGGGGACAGCATCGAGGCCATCAACGACCACTCCATTGTGGGCTGCCGGCACTACGAGGTGGCCAAAATGCTGCGGGAGCTGCCCAAGTCCCAGCCCTTCACCCTGCGCCTGGTGCAGCCCCGAAGAGCCTTCGGTGAGGACCACTGCGCCCCGGGGTTGCCCCAGGGCAGGGAGAGGCAGGAAACGGTTTTCTGAGACAACAGTCTCGTAGCCCAGGCTACCCTCAACCCAGTATTTAGACAAGGATATCCTAGAACTCCTCATCCCGGCCTGGTTTGCAATGGCTTCTTCGCGGTGTGCCAGGGATGCTCAGATGAGAAGAGGCGGTTGCTTCCAGAAGTTTCTCAAACTTGGCGATGCCAGCAGTGTTCTGGCTGTTTTCTCTGTAGTGTCCCAAGCCCTTCAGGGTGCTGAACTCACTCCTTGTCAGGAGCTCCGCAAGGCGGGAAGCCACAAACTTCCCCAAACACCACTCAGGGTCGCTTAGGGAAAGGGGAGATTGTAGGCGGGGCTCCACCCTGACCACGCCCCCAGCCCTTCAACAGACTTAAGGAGCCGGAGGCAGCCAGAGCAAGACCCTGTTTACAGAAAAGAACAAATATAAAACAGTCCGCACAAAACAGAACACTGTGTCTGCTTTGTCCCGGCAGACATGATTGGCCAGAGAAACAGGAGCAGCAAGTGTCCCGTGGAAGCCAAAGTGAGCAGCGGGAGGGAGACACTGCGCCTGCGCTCTGGGGGCGCTGCTATCGTGGAGGAAGCGGTGAGTTCAGGGTCCGCTAGGAGTCCTATAACTAATGGTGTAGCCACAATTAACACCCTCTCCTTGGAGCCCAGAATGCGGATGGTAGCCCAGGGCTGTCGTCCCAGCACTCAGGAGGGTGAGGCAGGAGGATGATTCAGAGCGGGACCCAGGTCTCTTTCCCAGCTTGTGCAACGGGTACCGGGTACCGGTTGGAAGGCGGGAAAACAGGAATGAGTCTAGATCACGAGGTCCCAGGGGTGCCAACCGTCCCTGGCCAGAAATACAGGAGGGACTGATTGACCTCCAACTTTTCCTTTTTTGCACTTGTGTGTAGAGGCCCAAGTTTAATATCTGTGTCTTCCTTTCTCCCCAACTTTTAATTATAAAATTGCATTCATTACTCTATTACATTCTGTCTGCATAGTGTGTGTGTGTGTGTGTGTGTGTGTGTGTGTGTGTGTGTGTACAAGCGTGCAGAGGTCAGTGGACACCCGGGGAGTCGTTTCTCCCCTCCTCCTTTGCGAGGATTCTAGGAGCTGAAGTCCAACTTTCTCTCGCACAGAGCGCCTAGACAATTATAATTCTGTGTATTAATTGTACTAGATAATGGGTGTCCTTGTGAGATGTTTCACGCGCGTGTCAAGCTTGTTTGAGGGCACCCATTATCCCCCTACCCCTCATCGTGTCTCCCTCTCTCCCTCCCCCCAAGACCTCCTCCTCCACTCACCTCTTCTTTTTCTGTTTTTTGTTTTTTTCAAGACAAGGTTTCTCTGTATAGCCCGAGCTGAGCTGTCCTGGAACTAGCTGGGGCTCAAACTCACAGAGATCCTCTGCCTCTGTCTCCTAGAGTGCTGGGGTTAAAGGCGTGCACCACCACCGCCCTGCCCACACACCTCTTTTTAATGTCACGTGATTTACTTCAGGGACTGAATAGCAACAGCTACACCACTGAAGTGTTGCTCACAGTCTGCCTCCTTGGGGCGGGTCGCCCAGCCCCTCCCCTTTGCTGTCTATCCTCAATCCATCCGGAGGGCGTCACCCCTAGCCCACTCACCCATCAATCCTTAGGTGCGCGGGTCCGGCAGCCCTTTCCCCTAGCAACCACCAAAGGTTTATCAACCCTGGTCCTGCCCGTCTCTCACCCGGCCACTCACCTGTCCGCAGCCCAACGACTTGGAGGTGGCGGCGGCGCGCAGGGTGGATGACCTGCTGGAGAGCTATATGGGCATCCGGGACCCCGAGCTGGGTAAGCAGCGCGGGTAAGCGCGGGGTCCCCGGCGTGGGCTGGGGGCGGGAGTATGCGCCCGAGCTGACAGTTGGTTCCGTCGGTGCGTCTGTCTTGTCTCTCTGTCCATCCCATCCCTCTGTCCGTCCGTCCTTCCATCTGTCCGATCCCGCAGCAGCTGCAGTGGTGGAGACTGCCCGGAGCGCAGCGGGAGCCCAGGCCTTCGCACGAGGCCTGGACGCCGTTCTGGGCGAGTTCGCCTTCCCGGACGAGTTCGTAGTAGAGGTGTGGGCAGCCATCGGCGAGGCCCAGGACGCCTGTGGCTAGCATGTGCGGGGGTCCGAAGCCCTGGGCCCAGCCCCCTGCCGCAACGCCGCTCCAGGACCCAGGACAGCCCTGATACCCAGGCTGGTTCTAGAACCCAGCCCAGTTCTGGAACCCAGGCCCACCCCAAGACCCAACCTGGCTCTCGAACCAAACCCAGTTCTGTAACCCAGGTCAGGCCTGGGGCCCAGCCTAGTTCTAGCACCCAGGTCAGCTCTGAGACCCAGCTGGAATTCCTGCCGACGTCTGGAGCCCAGTTCAGGCCTGAGGCCCAGTCCAGCTCTAGAACTGAGCACAGCTCTGTAACCCAGACCTACCCCGAGGCCCAGGCCTACCCTGAGGTTCAGCCCACTTCTAGCACCCAGGTCAGCTCTGAGACCCAGCCAGGCTGTAGAACCCAATCTAGTCCTGGGACACAGCCTGGTTCTAGAACCCACGGCAGTCCTGAGGCTCAGACCAGCTCCAGAACCAAGGGCAGCCCTGGGGCTGAGCCCTGTTCTAGAACCTACCCTGAATTTGAATTCGAGTCCAGCCCTAGAACCCAGGCTGGCTCCGAGGCCAGACCTAGTTCCAGAGCCCAGGGCGGTTCTGAAGACCACACCATCCCAGAGACCATACCCAGATCTAGAACCCAGGGCAACTCCCAGGTCAAATTCTGTTCTGAAATCAAGGCTGCTTCTAGAATACAGACAGGCCCTGAGGATGGGCCGGGTTCTAGAACTCAGGCCCACCCAGATAGGAATCCTGGCTCTAGAGCCCAGCTGGGCCTGGGGTCTAACCCTGATGCTGGAGCCCAGGTCCCCCGGCCAAGTCCTGCCCCACAGCCCCACTCCAGAACCCAGACAAGTGTTAAGACCCAGCTGGGCTCAGAGCTCCATCCCAACTCTGAATCCCAGCCCAGTTATGAAACAGTCGCCACCACCGTAGCCTGGCCCTTTCTTAACGTTTGGAGTGACTCTGGAGGACCAGCTAGCTCGGGAGCCCAGGCAAGGTCCACCAAGCCGCCGGCTATTGGAACCCAAGCCAGCTCCACTAGCCAGCCATGTTCCCGACCGCTGCCCCAAGCAGGCAGCCAGAGCCGTGCTACAACAGAGTCCAGACTCAGACCCCAGCCCTGCTCCCCAGCCTTGCCCCTCAGCGCCTCCCCGCACCCTGCACCCCAGGCTGGCTCCAGCGGTGAGTCAGAGTCTGAGGATCAACCAGCGGGGGAAAGCCAGCCTGTTGTGACGGCTGGGCCCCACTCCCAAATGGCCTACATCTCCCGTGGGAGGCCCGGCCCCAGGGTGCTGGGCGCCCAGCCCTCCTCATCCAGAAGTCGTGCCGGCTCCAGGGCACTGTCTAACTCAGGGACCCAGACAGACTTCCACGCCTGGCCCAGCTCTGGAGCCCACGTGGGTGTGGCCAGTCATGGAGGGTCTCAGCCTCAGCCACTGGCTGAGAAGGAGCCCAGCTCCAGAGCCCAGTCTAGTTCTGGGGGCAGATCCGGTGCAGGCTCCCGAAACCAGCATCTGAGGACAGCTGGAGCCAGCTGTGCCCCCCAGCTAGACGCAGGACAGAGGCTTGGCTCTGGAGCCCACTGGGTCTCTAGAACCCAATTCCCTCCTCAGGTTCCAGCGTGCTCTGGAGCCCAGGCAAGTGCCGTAGAGGCCTCGCGCCCCAGAACCCAGCCAGGCCCTAGCCCTGGTGGTTCTGGAAGCCGGCCCTGCTTCGGAGCCCATCTTCCCAGCTCTAAAGACAAACCCCGACCCCAGACCCCAGGCCTCGAGCCTAGAATACAGCCTGATCTCCCCGCCCAACCTCAGCCTCCAAGCCCACCACTCACAAGAGCCCCCACTCCTGCCCCAAGCAAGGTGGCTGGGCCTCAGCCTCAAGATGGAAGCCGGGCCACAGCCTGCCCTGGGTCACAAGCCCTCACCACTCCCCAGAAGCCAGCCCTTTCACCCAAGCCCCAGATGGGACCCCAGAAGTCCTTGCGCCCCACCATATGCGTCCCTCCTAGCCCCTTCCCAGGGCCCCTCCCCCACCAGGGGTAGCCGGGCTGGAGTTGTCCCCTGGGCAAGATGGTGGAACCGAGGCTTGGGTTTCAGGAGCCTGGCTGCGAACCTTGAGTAAGAGGATCCGACCACAGGAGGGGGACGGGGAGGCTCCCTGGGGACCTTGGTAGTGAATAAAGCCTCGAATCCCCACAGCCCCATCTCAGTGAGTGGTTTGCATCGAGCTGCGGGGGAGTGGAGTGAGCGGGCAGCACGCTAAGCTGGGTGCCTGCTGCACGCCTCGGATGCATACCACCGGGCCATTTAACCGTTTATTGAGCAAGTGCATTGGGTGGCCACGGGGGAGGGGGGGCTCAGGACCTGGCTGTGGGGACCCCAACGGATGCTTCCAACACCCAAGGTCGATGACCCTTGAGTCCAGACCAGAAGAACATGAAGCTTGGTGTCTCAGACCCAGGCTGTGGCAAGGTGGGGGACGCCCCCACTCAGGCTCTGGGTCTCGCTCGTCCCCACATCCCCAGGTTGTCCTGGGAGGAGTCTGGGGATTCAGGGAGGATATCCCTAAGTTAGGGGCTCCCCTCTTTAGTCCACAGAGCACTCGGGCTCCTGGGATAGCCACGGGCCTGTAGTAGTCACCAAGGATCTGAAGTTTGGGTGATGCTGTCCTTTAGGGCCCACTGGGCGCGGCCTGGGCTGGGGGAGGGTGCAAGGTCAGAGCCCGGATCCGTGAACTGAGCCGTGGGTGCAGGCGCCGAAGCACGGACCTACGAAACAGGATGTAGACCCAGGGGTCCAAGATCTGATTCCACGTGGCCACGCGCAGGTAAATGAGTAGTTGGTGCTCAGTGGCCCGCAACAGCTGCCCAGAGGAGCTCATGACAGGCGGCGTCTGCAGCAAGGTCTGTACGATAAAGACCTGCGGGAGCAGAGAGGGCTGTGCTGTGTGACCTTGGGGGAGCGGGACAACCTCTCTGAGCTGCTGCTGTAGGACCCAGGAAGGAGTACAGGCTTTTGGCTCATGTCCTAGCTGGACGGAGGCAGAGAAAGTAAACTTGGCTCAAAGCAGCAGCGCACCCAGCGCCAGGCTCTGACCTTTTATTCCCTCTCTGTGTAGGCCAAGCTGTCCCGGAATTCACTCTGTAGACCAAGCTGGCCTCGAACTCACAGCCTGCCTTTGCCTCCCAAGTGCTGGAATTAAAGATGTGCACCACTATGTTTTAGTTTTAGACAGAGTCTGGTCAGTTACCCAGCCTGGCCTGAGACTTAATCCTGAGTGCCTGGGCCACACGCCTGCTATTCAGGCCCAGAGGTGAATCTGCTTTGTGCTGGGGAAGCCTGTATACAGTCGGCACATCATAAATGTCTGCTGAAGGAATAACGCCAAAGAAATAAAATAAAACAAAAGGTCTTGTGCCCATGTTATAGCGGGGCTCCTCCTACCAGCCGGACTCCATCGATACAGGAGTCCACGGGGCAGCCAGGGGACACGCGTGGTCCGGCCACGCTATCTAGAACGTGTTTTCCTCTTATTCACCCTTCAAAGTCCTACTCCGGAGTGTCCGAGCCCAGACACATCTTCCTGTGGCCGACCCTAGAGGCCTGGAGGGTGTGAACCGGGGCTGCTCTTTCCCCGCCCGCCCGGCCCGGCCCGGCCCGGCCCGGGAACTCACCAGCAGGGGCATCCAGCACACGGTGGCCACCACCATGATGCCCACCAGCTGCACCATCATCTCCACCTCGCAGTCCCGCGGGCGCTGGCGCGCAGCCTCGCGGCCGTGGTAGACGTGGCAGAGTGTGGCCACGCTCACGGTGTTGAGCAGGAAGGACAGCCCGACGGACAGGCCGCCGAGCAGCGCGAACAGCAGGCCGAAGGCCACGTCTTCGCGCCGCGCGCCCAGCGTCAGGAAGCACCAGGAGCCCGGCCACTGCACCGAGTAGCGGCCGAGCCCCAGCAGCGGCAGCAGCCCGAGTGCCAGCGCCGCCAGCCACACGAGCGCCACGGTGGCCCAGGCGCGACGCCCGGGGGCCGCGGGCCGCCAGAAGGGCCGCGTGATGCCCACGAAGCGTTCCGAGGCCATGGCGGCGCCCAGCAGCAGCGGGCACAGCCCGAAGAAGACCATGGCCACCCCCATGAAGTGGCAGAGGCGGCAGCCGGGGTCAGCCGCCTGCCAGGCGAAGAGCGCCGCGTGCTGCGCCACCACGATGGCGCCGGTGACCAGCAGCCCCAGGAAGTCGGTGAGGACCAGGCCGCACAGCAGCGTGAGGAAGGACGAGCGCGGCGCGGGCGCCCCGGCCAGAGCGCTCAGGGCCAGCAGGTTGGAGCCCAGGCCCAGCACGCAGAAGGACGCGGCGAACCAGGGCGACGCGATGAGGCGCCGCTCCTGCGCGGTGATGGTGGCGTTCATCGGCCTGAAGCACGGCCCGGGGAGGCTGCCGTTGGGCCACATGGCTCCCGAGCTGACCGGGGCGTCACCACCCCATTGGGCGACCTGGGGAGACGAGGTGGATGAGGTGGTGAGCGCCCCGGACTCCTGCGTCCTAACGTCCTGCAGCAGCTCCGGGGTGGGGTGCAGAGCTGGACCTCAGTTTCCCCCTCCATCGCCCCAGCCCAGTTCGGCACCTGCCCCGAGGCCAGCTCACGGGAACGGCCCTAGCCATTCCTCCGCGTCCCTCACGTCACTTTTATAATAAGAAAGGAACCAGAAGCTCTCGTTCCATTTTGGGAACAAGAAAAACCCAAGCTAACGGGAACACATCCCCGGGGACGACGGCAGGGCCACGTCACAGAACCGAGCCAGTCTGGACCTGGCGTCTGTTCCACAGCCTGGTCCTTCCCAGCGCAGGGAGCGTCCGAGGCAGGAGGATGGCTGTGAGTTTAATCTACACAGAGAGATAAAAAGCCCAGACTGGAGACAGGTGGGCACTTGCCAATATCTAATAACAGCCTCAGGCCGATGAGCAGTCCGTGTGATCCTCCTGCCTCAGACTCCTGGTGTGAACCATGTTTGGTCTTTTCCCTTAGTTCTGCCTTTTCGTGTTTAACATTGTTCATTCACATGTGGGGGTGTGCACGGGGCCTGGAGGTCAGATGACAACTTGCAGGAAGCGACCGCCTCTCCTCACTGAGCCTTTGCCAGCCCTTGGTGCTCTCTTTTTCTTCCTCCCCTGAGGCCCCCTCCCTTCCCACTGAGTTCTTGGGTTTTGCTTTAATTTTTGAGACAGGGTTTCTCTGTAGCTCTCTCCTGTCTCTCTGGAGCCTAGTAGACCTGGCTGGCCTGGAACTCACAGACATCCGCCTGCCTCTGCCTAGCTGAGTTCTGGGCTTTTAACGGTTGGCCATTCAGGGTTCAGGAACCCCTGTTCTTGTTCTCGTGTCACTGCAGAGACTCAGTTTCCCCTCCTGTAAAGCCTGCTGATGCTGAGAACGATTATCTTTTATGTCCACTCCTGGTACACAGAAGGTGCTCAATTCAAGCAGCCCAGAATGCTCCAGGCAGACAGGAGCAGTTCCCTGCCTCACTCCCATTTCATCCCCAGGCCACCGACTGAATGGACCTTCCAGGGCCATCGAGGAGGGGAAACTGAGGCTGGTGCCGCCCTGGCTCTGAGACACTGTGCACGTGTTTGAGTTTCTGTGACCCCGGCACTCCACCCCCTACCCCTGCAAGGCAGGTCTACATCAGTGGCTGCTGCCTCCTCTGTCCGTCTTTGGCCCAGCCTTAACTCTGGGTCCCTCATGTTTGCTGTGGCCGGAGCAAGCCCCCCTCTCTGCCCAGTGCTTCAGCCTGCTGAGTTCTGCACCGAGGATGGCGGTTTCCAGTCTCCCCTCTGCCTGGCGCTCCCTCCCCTGGGGTTCAGGTGATAATGGCAGGCTCAAGTTGCCCAGGCCAGACCTGATGCAGGGTCTGGCAGCCTCCCAGGCTGGCCAGCAGCTGGGGCTGTGTGTTCCCAGGGAGCTCTGCAGCCTTTCTGCGCCCTTCGGATTCCGCAGCGGCAGGGAACTCCGGGCCGGGGAACTCACCGAGATCCTCGCCTCCAGCCCCACTGTGATGAGAAGCACAGGCCTCCCTCTGCCGCACCTGACCCCGTGTGCCGAGGATCCTCCTGTGGTTCTGAGTCCTGGGGTGTGGGGTGGGTGGCAGAGCCCAGTCAGGGCGGCTCTGTGTCTCCACTCGGGCCTGTGATGGAGCCTCGTCCTTGTCATGTGTGCACCCTGGGGCATGCTCCCCGTTCCTTGAGGCCCAGGCATTGGTGGCTGGAACTCAGCCACCAATGTGGAATGTGTTGTGTGGCTGGGTTCTAAGCGCCAGGCCCCTCCCCCTCCTCTCAGTCCATCCATCTCCCTCAAGCCTCTGCACCGGCCTCAGAGCAGCCTGGGCCCTCCAAGTCTCCACCCCACGGCCACCGGGCACAGCCTCAGCGTCCCCCGTACAATGAATCCGTACCCCCTCTCCCCTTGTGACTTTCTGCTAACACCAGGATGGGCCAAGCCTTGGTCCTTGCTGTGGCCAGAAGGGTCTCTGCCACTACCCCAGACACCTGGTGTGGTGCCCCACACCCCCCACAGACCCTCAGGGCTCACCACAGGCTGTGTCTCTCCCTCCCACAGGGCTGCCTCCTGTTTGTGCCGAAGCCCAGGGTGCAGGTTTCATCTCTACTGAAGTGTGGTTCAGCGGAGGCTCGGCTTGGGCCTCAGTTTCCTGGTGTTCAGTGAACGGGTACCAGGAGATAAGGCCCAAGCTGAGCCCATGCGTGTCCACACGAGTGTGCACAGGCATACACACACGCTAAGTCACATGCCACAGTCCCCAGCTCCCACTGCCTGAGCATCTTGGACTGGCCTGGCCCAGACTCAGGGAACCGGGATGCCCATGGGTCGCCAAGGGAGCTACATCTGTGCACTGGACCACTGGAACGAAGGTTGCACCCGGGATTCCCTCCAGGGAACTTGGAGACCCCAGGGGATGTGGTTCAGCAGAGAGGTCAATAGGTCTGGGCTCCCAGCGCAGCTCACCTCGGCAGTCCGTGCTAGGTCTCATGGTGGGGGGGGGACTCACCGCAGGGTCAGTACCAGGGTGTCGCGGTGGTGTCCCAGGAGCAGAGCAGGTAGCACCGTTGTGCTTTCCCAGGTCAGGCAGAGAGAGAGCAGGGAGCAAAGACCCCTGGGGAAACCGAGTCACGGGCTGAAGACAGGTCCCGACAGGGGCCCTGGGGCTGTGGGCGGATGGTGTAGCGCTGGGAACCCCCAGGGGCACGAGGCTGGGGGGTTGTGACAGTGAGGCAGGCTCCCACCACGCCCTGTCTCCATCTGTCTTTCTGCCTGTCTGTCTCTCGCCAGCCCCGCCCCCTGCTCTGGCCTCGCCCCGCAGCCGGGTGCTTTGGCTAGGGTGGGAACTGGGCAGGGCACAAGGGTGCTGCGAACAGTCGGTTGTTGACAGGCCACTGACCCAGAGGCCCAGGCCCGTGCGTGCGGGAAGAGCTGAGGGCAGGATGGGGCCAGTCCTGGCAAGACAGCAACCAGGCGTCTTCCAGGAGACTAGGGAGGGCCAAGGTCCGGCTGCTGGGGCCACAGGGCTGGAGAGGGGGCGGCGGGGGAGGGGTGCTGTGGGGGAGGCCAGATGTCAGGCTGCCGCCAGAGATGGAGCAGACTTAGGGACCCCTCCCCCCAGCCCATGAAGTTCTGCTGTGTAGTCTAGTGAGCCGGGCCCTGAAGGGACGGATTGCTGGGCCCGGGCCTGGGAGGCGACCTTGGGCCTCTTTGGCCTCAGTTTGGTGGGGACCAGGATGCCCGGCCTAGCCGTGACCCCAACCCACCCAGTTCCACAGCCAGTCCAAGGTCAGCCGGGCCTCTCAGCAGCCGGAAGCCCCTTCCCTGATGCCCTGCCCCTCACCCTTCCGGTCTCACTCCTGGGGGCTCTCCCGGCCCATCCCATTATTCAGCCATGAACCCTAACTTGCCTCTTTCCTGGTCAGGGGCTGGTTCCAAGCCTCTTGTAGTTTCTTTCTGTCCTCTCCCAGCTGGACCTGTCTTTCCTATCCCAGATTTCTATGGTTAAGGGTTGCCAAGCCAAAGCCAATGTCCTTACCGTCCCCAAAGTTTGGCTAGGAATTAATGCTGTGGGAAAAGGGTTTAGGGACTGGGGTTTTGTGGGGTGAATATGTGTTCTTTTGGTCTGGGATACAAGGTGCTGGCAGGAATGTTTGGTGGGAGTGGAGCCTTGTGGAGCTGTGGTGTGGGGCTATGCTCCCAATGGGGACAGGAATGGGGCAGGGGAGAGGGGTTATGGGACTGACGGGGAGGGCTGACTGGACACTCAGCTGTGTTTGTGTCACCTCCCCACAGTATGGAGGGCACAACGCACAGCAGAGAGGAAGTGTGCGGAGGCCACACATGGCTCCTGGCACACAGGCACACTCAAGGCTCACTGCAGCTGGGGGCTCAGGATGCACCCCCTGTGGCTGTGGCTTCCTCTGAGGCCGGGCCGGGCTGGGGGTGCCTATTCTTAGCTCTGGATGCAGTCAAAGGAAGGAAGAGGCTGGAGCAGGAGCTGGACACAGCTTCCGGGACACCAGGGCACCCGTGGGGTCAGTCTGATCCTTGCCAGGCCCGGTGCCCCCACGGATCCAGTGCTGTGGGCGGGACCTCCTGCCAAGTCTTCTACAAGGCAGGGCACCCCAGGGTCCCCTTACCTCCCTGTCTCCCAAGGCCGGAACCCTGCTGGGGCTGTGCACACAAGAACCAGCAGACCAGAGATCTCATGGTGCAGGTAGCAGAAGGAACGGACCCCCTCTGGTCCACATAGAGAAACTGGGCCCAGCATCCTCATGAATATTAACCTTCATCAGGCGATGAAAGGAGACAGAGACAGAGGAGCACCGGACAGAAATCTCAAGGTCCAAATCAGGAGCAGAAGGAGACTGAGCACGAGCAAGGAACTTAGGACCGCGAGGGGTGCACCCACACACTGAGACAATGGGGATGTTCTATTGGGAACTCACCAAGGCCAGCTGGCCTGGGTCTGAAAAAGCATGGGATAAATCCGGACTAGCTGAACATAGCGGACAATGAGGAATACTGAGAACTCAAGAACAATCGCAGTGGGTTTTTGATCCTACTGCACGTACTGGCTTTGGGGGAGCCTAGGCAGTTTGGATGCTCACCTTAGGAGACCTGGATAGAGGTGGGCGGTCCTTGGCCTTCCCACAGGTCAGGGAACCCTGATTGCTCTTCGAGCACATGAGGGAGGGGGACTTGATCGGGGGAGGGGGAGGGAAATGGGAGGCGGTTGCGGGAGGAGGCAGAAATCCTTAATAAATAAATAAATTTAAAAAAAGTAAAATAACAAAAAAAAAAAGAAAGAAAGAAAGAAAGAAACTGGGCCCAGCATGCAGTGCACCAGCATGCATCCAAGTAACTCCTGAGCTCAGATGCCCCGGCCTGGCTCCCTGGAGGACCCGGAGCCCTGGCTGCCACAGTGTTATCATGAGGATGGCTGGTTTGGACAGGTCTGGGTCCTGCTACATTCTCAGGCCCCTGCCGGAGGCCCCTGGACCTGGGCTGGGCAATGCTTGGTAGCACATCTGGGATGCAGTAAGGTGTCCTTGGCTTCTACTGGATGCAAACCAGGACCTGGGGGTGGCGCCAGCACCTCATTCCCAGAAGGGATGGTCTTGGGCTCAGGTGGGCGGAACAGACTGAGAACTGACCCTCCCAGAGACACTTGGGTGTGGTGTCTACTCAATGGCCTCAGAGCTGTGACTCAGACACGAAGCCATTCTAGAATAAGCTTTCTATTAAACATATCAAAACCACATGGGGTGCCGCGGGTAGAACAAGTCCGTGGAAACAGAAACAAGACAGCCTTCCCACCTAAAGCAGTCCTGTCACAATCTGTTCCAGATGGGCTGGGATCTGGGGGGGCCAGGGCCGGCAGAATGGCAGGGACTGGCGCCCAGAAGATGCAGAGGAAGGCATCCCTGACACTGTCCCCTGGGAGGTGTCCGGGGCCGGCCCTGCCCCGCAGACGTCACCTGCGGTAGCGGTACCGCTTGAAGTGGAACCACAGCTGGAAGATGCCATTGGCGAACTGGCAGCGGAAGCCGTGGCGGTGCGAGTACTCCCACTCACGGCTGACAATCTTGAAGGCGATGTCCTCGTAGGGCGGCCCGGCGTGAAAGCGCAGGATGGCGAAGTCGCGGTTGTCCGCGCAGGCCTCCAGGAAGTACTCCGGCGTGGCACGCTTGCGGATGAGGTCGGGGTAGAAGATGTTAAACTTGTAGCCCTGCACGATCTTGGGCGGCGGGTTGTCGAAGTCGTAGTGCGTCTGGTTGTACTTGTTCCACTCGAAGCCCGTGTGCACGCGGTTGAAGAAGCGAGGCTTGCGCGGCCGGTACTTGTCGGCCCACAGGTAGGCGCGCCCACTCAGAGGCATCTCCACGCTGAACTGCGCCTCGTCCTGCCCCATGCCCTCCCGCGCACGCCTGAAGAAAATGTCCTCAGCGCTCTCGCTCGCATCGCCTGTGGGGGGAGGAGGGGTCAGTCGCAGGGCTCCCGGCCCCCACCGGCCCACTTCAGGCTGCCCCTCCCCCGGTGCCTCGCCCCACCTGTGGCCTGGAGCTGCTGGCGGGACAGCTGCAGGCGCTGCAGGTCCTCGTGCGGCTCCAGCACGTGCGCGTCCAGCGGCAGCTCGTGTGGTGTGAGCAGCCGTGGGCTGTAGCGGCCGGCGTCATAGTCTGCCAGGCTCTGCTGGATCAGGTCTTCCTCCATCAGCACCGCCTCGCCATCCGCATCCACCTCCGCCTCCGTGGCTGCTGGAGTTCCCTCGGCTTCTGCGGGGTCCGCTGAGGGTCCAGGGCTGGGAGCTGGCTCCTCAGCTTCAGGGCTGCATGGGGCAGTGGAGGAGGGGTGAGACCCAGATGTGATGTGGGGGGTAGGGCCCACGCCCCGTCCCTGTCTCCCTCCTGCGGGCCCCTCCCTCACCTGTGGGTGGCCGTGGGCTCGGTCTTGAGGATGGGGAACAGCGGTTCACTCTCCACCCCCTGCTCCTGCTTCAGCTTGAACAGCTTTTGCCGCAGAACATCCTGGTGGCGCTCACGGAGCCTGTGGACAGGAGGGTGGTCACCGTCCCAGTCCCCAGGCAGGGCACATTCCCTGTGTGGCCCCAAGTCCAAGCCTCAGGACAACTGTTAGCCAAACTGTCAGGCAGGGGGCGCTGGGGGACCTGGCCTGCTCAGACTGGGGACATCTGGAGTAAGCAAAGCCAGCCAGCAGCCACTGTGTTTAAACTATGGTGCCAGGCATGCCGGAACAGGCGGGACAACTCTCATGACTCTAGTGGAACTGGCCCTGGTCTGGTGGCTCTGAGGGGTGTTGAGGCCAGCAGGGACAGAGCCTCACCTGGCCCTGGCCATGTGTGCTCGCAGCTGCTGCAGCAGGCTCTCCCAGTAGCCCATGTCCAGGTTGGGGCCACCTGCTCGGATCTTGCCCTCGATGCCCTGGAAGATGACCTGCAGCTGGTTGTATGTCTTCCCCTTGAACACCGACTGCACATCGGAGCTGACTGAGGCATTGACCCCCTCCCGGCGCTCACCTGCAGGACGGGGCTGTTCAGAGTGGGCCTGAGTTCCTCCTGCCCGACCTGCTGGGTGCTGCATTCCACCCCAGTCGGGGACGGGGATGATGGGCCTGCCACCCTCCTGAAGGTGGCCTGCCTGGGAGAGGGGTGGCTGGAAGCACAGCTTCCGGGAAGCAGTGTACCCTGTTTAGATCTTAGCCGCCCTGGGACACCAGCAAGCACGGGCCCTAGCAGGGAGGTCTCGGAGCAGCTGGGAAGACGTCTCAAGCTGCTCACCTGGGCCCTTGCCCGAGGCCTCCAGCTTGCGGAGCTTGGCGATCTCATCTTCCGTGATGGTTGTCATGTCCCGCCAAAAGTCCACGTTCTTACCCTGCTCCAGCTCCATGTACACCTGTGGGGTGGGGCCGTGAGGGAGGAGCATCAGAGGAGGAGCAAGGCGCCATGGGGGTGGGGCAGCAGGGGTAGGCAGAGGCAGGCACCTGGATGTCCTCCAGCAGGTCCTCCATGTCCGCCACCGTGAGGCCATTGAGGAAGGTGTAGGGCTCATGCATCTCCACGGCCAGGTCGTCGTCCTCTGCGCTGATGTATTTGGCCAGCAGGTCGATGGGCTTAGCTCGCCCATCTCGGATGCGGATCTTGGAACTGCAGGAGAGAATAGGGTAGCAGGGTCAGGGCCAGCAGCATGATGGAAGATGACCCTAGGGCATCCTCTTGGGACCTGGGAAGAGTTGACTCTGTGTTCAAGCCAAGCAGCCTCAGGCTAACAGGAGCACCAGGACGACGGGACTGAGCTGGGTCCCCAACACCGTTACCCAGGTCTGTGCTCAGACTCCTCACGTGAGCCCTCGTGAGCCCCCTGGAGCACACCCCCCCCCACCACGGTCTTAACAGACTGCAGAGGGTCTGTCTCAGGAGTCCGCATGTCCCACCCCGCAGAGCCAGGGGAAAAGGGGCAGGGTCTGCAACAGAAGCCGCGAGGGCGCACCGCAGCTTGGCCTGCCGCAGGTGGAAGCTGTCCTCCTGCTCCTCCCAGGTCTTGAAGTGCTCCGCCTCCTTCTCCCGCTGCAGCAGCTCCAGCTCCTGCTCCCGCATGGCCTTCTCGCGCTCGCGTTCCAGCCGCAGCTGCTTCACCTTCTGCAGCTCCAGCCGGTTGTCCTCCTGGATCCTCTTGTTGCGTTCCTTCAGCTCTTTCTCCTCCAGGTGGCTGATGCCCTTCTTCTCCAGAGCCTGTGGAAGCAGCCACACCCACTCAGTCCTCACGTCTACTGTGTTGGAGGGAGGACAGCAGAGTGCCCAGAGGTGGCCGTGGGTGCTCACAGGCTGGAATGGGCAGGGCCTCAGGACTGAGACCAAAGCTGCCCTGGATCCCCATGGTCCATGATAGGAGGGTTCCTGGGGTCGGCCCTTCTCCCAGACACAGCCCCAGGAGCCCCACGTGTCACCTGAGAGTTGTGCCCTAACCTTGTGCTTGCCGACGCTTTCAAAGTGTATAAGGACGTCTGGTACCCTGCGGGGCGTCCCCAGGGCTCAGAGACAGCAGCCGGCAGCACAGCTAAGCCTGCTTGGGTGCACGGCAGGCAACGACTTGGGAGCCAATGTACTGGGGGGCACGCTGTGGGGGCTAAGGCTCCAGGAGCCAGGCTGGAGGGAGAGCAGTGCAAAGGCCGTGGGCAAGAAGGGTCCCTCTCCGGACATCACAGCCCCTGGCTGCTGAGCCTGCAGCACCCACCTTGTTCCAGATGAAGGTGCCGAGCAGATTGTTGTCTCCAAAGGGGTTGTCGGTGTTGGTGTAGCCCATGTACTCCTCACCCCAGCCCATCTTCTCCCGCTTCTTGCGCTCCTTAGCTTCCTTCTTGGCTAATCGCCGTGCACGCTTCTCCTCTGGGGTCTCAAAGGCCTTGAGCAGCTCTTCCTGCTGCTTCCGTTCCTCACGCAGCCGCAGCCGTTCCTGCAGGCTCTGCTGCTGGCTCAGGGCCAGGACAGCCGCCCCAGGGCTCCGAGAGCGCTTCCGAGATTCCAAGCTAGATGCCGATGACCCCGGGGACCGCGAGCCCCGTGCCCGCTCCTCACCCGAGTCAGACTGTGAGGACTGGTCCTGTGAGTGCCATCGGGGCGGACGAGGGCTCCGGCTTCGCCTCCTAGACCTCTGCCGCCGGTCTTCTTCCGAATCTGACCTACAGAGGACACAACAAGGTATACTCCACGCCAGCTGCAGCTGGGGCACCATTGTTAGTGTCGAGGTCACAATGACACCTTGAGATACATGCCCTTGCAGTCTCCCAACCGGCAAATCACTCTGACCACACAAACCAGGCTGCCCTGCATGGTACAGCCGCACAAGTCTCACTACACAGCCTACGGCACAGCCACACAAGTCTCACGGCACAGCCACACAAGTCTCACAGCACAGCCTACGGCACAGCCACACAAGTCTCACGGCACAGCCCACGGCACAGCCGCACAAGTCTCACGGCACAGCCACACAAGTCTCACGGCACAGCCGCACAAGTCTCACGCACGGCACAGCCACACAAGTCTCACGGTACAGCCACACAAGTCTCACGGCACAGCCACACAAGTCTCACGGCACAGCCGCACAAGTCTCACAGCACAGCCTACGGCACAGCCACACAAGTCTCACGGCACAGCCACACAAGTCTCACGGCACAGCCACACAAGTCTCACGGCACAGCCGCACAAGTCTCACGGCACAACCACACAAGTCTCAAGGCACAGCCCACGGCACAGCCACACAAGTCTCATGGCACAGCCATGCAAGTCTCAGGCCTGAACAGAGAGCACTGCAGGAGAGCTGTAGGTTGATGGTGAAATAATGTATTCATTTTCTTTTTTAGGCTTTTCAGGTTTTTGTAGCTTTGGCTGACCTTGAACTCATGGAAGTAAAAGTTATGGAATTAAAAATATGTGCCACTGGTTCTTAAGACAGCCAAGTATCAACCAGAGAGAATGGGGGGTTCACAATGCTGGATCATGTGGGCAGAAGAAGCAGCATGAACAAAAGCTCTGGAGCATGGACAGCCATGGGAGCCAATGGGGTGGGGACAAGGGGGCTGACCACCTCCAAGGCTGCGCATTCAAGGTGTGTGTGGGATGGAGTACTTACAATGGTCCTATCAAATAAGAGAAAAGTGGAGGTTGTTTTATTTTAGGTACGTAATTTACATTGCTATGTTAGGAGGGGCATCTCCCTCTACAGCACAAGCTGGTCGTCACCATCCAAAAACGCCCCAGTCTGTGCGGGGAGTTACTGGTGTGTACCATACCATCGAGTCCCACTGAGACGACAGGTCGAAGGAATGAGGCCCAGCGGATGGATTCTCTGACATCCCGGGAACCATGAAAGAGGAAAAAGCACCACCAGATAATATTTTGAGGACACGAGTTAGAATCCCCAGCACCCACAAGAGAAGTTGGATGTGGCTGTTTGTAACCCCAATACTGTATGGGTAGTGTCCTGGTCAGTTTCTGTCAAATGTTATAAACTACAGCCATTTGAGGAAAAGTAACGCCAATTGAACAAAATAACTTAACTATGGAGAAACACAACATGGGGGGGGGGGGTCGAGACAGGGTTTTTCTGTAGCTTTGGTTCCTGTCCTGGAACTCGCGCTGTAGACCAGGCTGGCCTCGAACTCACAGAGCCCCGCCTGCCTGCGTCTCCCGAGTGCCACCGCCGCCCCTCAGCCCCCGGGACGCTCACCTGCGCCCCCGGCTGCGCCGCCTGCGTGCGCGCCGCCTCTCGCGCTCCCGACGCCGCCGGCTGCTCCGTCCATGGCTCCCGCTGCGGCTCCGACTCCGGTGCCGACTCCGGCTCCGCCGCCTCCGACTCCTCCGCCCCGCGGACCGCGAGCGCGAGCGAGTATCGCGACCCATTTGGCGGTCCGCGCTGCGCACGCGCAGACGTAAACAACCAAGGGACGGCACGCCGGGGACTTTCCTTTGCCGCGGCGCGCTTGGAGCTGCCCAAAGTGCGCCCGTTCCCGGAGAGCGCCTTAATCCCTCTGCCCTGAATCTCAGAAACGCCACAACCCGGGTATCTCTTGACTTCTCAAGTTTGGCACGGATGAAGGACTCCGACAGGGTTGCTGTCAGGCCAAGCGGGGCGAATCTCCATTCAGGCGATGAGAGAGACTGACCCGAGGGGGTCCTCGCACCCTAGGGAGCCTGGGAAATCAGGGCTGGTGCACGCGGAAGCGGTTGCAGGGCGGAAGAGGAGTCCGAGTGGGCGGGGCCTTGGCGGAACGGCGAAGAGGTCATAGGAGAAAAGCGGACCGGGTGGGCGGGGCCTGGCGGGCTAGATTGACAGCCGTGGATCTGAGGGCGAGTGGGTACGGGCGGAAGTGGAGTCGCGTTAGGAGTCAGGAGCCTCGGTCGGCGGGGCCTAGGACGCGACACAGACGGACGTGGATCTCAGGGCGGGACCGCTGAATCCAGACTGCCCCGCCCCACCCGGAAGGAGAACGAGAAGGGCGGGCGTAGGGGGGCTGGACTTAGGGGGGCTGGGTAGTCCTAAACCGTGACGTCCCGAAGCCCCGGAGCGCCACCGAAGCCTTCGATGTTCGAGCCCAGCCTGGGGACATGGTCAGGACGGGAGCCCCTGCCGACTCCTGGATGTTGCTGTGGGCCCTGCTCTGCTAGTCAGTGAATGCCGCGCGTGACCCCCCCTGACGTTAACAATCTCTTCCCACCCCAAAGACCCCGGCACACGCTGAAGTCATCGGAGGCGAGCTGTTTATACCCGATTTATTAGAGACCTCAACTTAAAAAGAGGGGCTATGGCAGGTGGGGCGGGAACCTGGGCTGCATACGGATGCTGGCTTCGGCCAACAGCGGCTGCACTGGAGGGACAGGGCCCCGATTGGTGCCGGGGGACACCGTGCTTGGATTGTCACACACCAGACAGCAGGGGCTGAGGATCCGGGACTCCCTCGCCCTGATGAATAAGACACACGAGGTTTGTAGTTTTCAGAATGGATTCAGCAATAAAAACAGGACCGGGGTGAGGGTGTGCGATGCGATTTTTAACCACCGGAGAAAGGAGGTGGGGGCGGGGGACGAAGGACTGCGGAGACAGTACCGTGCCAAGGGACCCCACGGGGAGGGCATATTGCACTGAGGTTGCTGTGGGGCTGGACAAGGGACTTGCTGGGATGTCTGGGGGGGCGGGGAGTACAGAGACGGACCGAGGACACCTCAGCGTTGGAGGTGCCGCTGGTCCTTACAGTACAGTTCACACGCCGTCCACGGTGGGGCGCTAGCGGCCGTTGGAGAGAACAGGATGGGGACACAGGATGGGAGTCACAAATATTATTTACAGATTTTTTTTTTGAGAGGGTCTCATGTAGCCCACGCTGGCCTCCGACTGGACACGTAGGCAAGGATGACCTTGAACTGCTCCTGTCTCCACCTCCCAGGGGCTGGAACCCAGAGCTCCTGCTGCTGCCTGAGCTCTGCCCACTCACCAGCAGCTCCACCTCTGATTTTTTTTTTCTTTCTCTTTTGGTCTTTTCACTCTGTAGCCCAGCCTAGCTTGGAACTTGCCACAGTCCTCCTGCCTTAGCCTTCCAAGACTAGGAATGACAGACGTGACACAATGCTTTCCTGGAGTGGTCTGTGCAGGCTGGAAGTCAGTGGCTCACCACGTGGGTTTTCACTCGCCACTTGCGGGTCCCATCAGCAAGCAACGCAGACCTGTGGAGGGGCTCTGAGACCTAACAAACACGGAACTGTGGCAGGCATCCCTGTCTGTCCCTCCTACTGTGGCCATCAACACTGCAGCAAGGGCTGAGTGGCTCCTCACCCCTCTACTAGCCTGCTGTGGTCCCTGGAAGCTAGCCAGGTCCTGACTCTACGTCCCTGCCGGTGCAACCCAGGGGCCCATGGGTCCGGGCTGTGTACTGGAGCTGCAGCCTGGCTGGCAGCTGGTCCCACTGGACTCCTACCAAACGTAGTGGGTGGAGCATCCATGAAGCAGGGGCAGGAGGTTCTGTACCCAGCATACTACTTCCCAGAAGTCCCATGTGGGTGGAGATGGGGGTGCAGTGGACACGGTTGGCTCTGGTTGTTGTCTTCAGCTAGGGTGAGCCCCACCTGCTCTTCCCAGGGCAGGGCTGCTCTGAAGGGGAATGCCCTGAGAGTCGAGGGGAACCACACCCCCAACTCAGGGCTTCATGGGGATGGGAGGCAGGCAGCGTGGCTGCCCCCAGTCAGTGCCAGGTGTGATTGTAACTGCAGGACATTCGTGCTTTGGGTCATCCTTCCTGTGGCAGTTTGAGAAGATGCGGAAAGTCCACAGGGCATGGCTCGTCCTGGTCTGCTCGGGTCCCAAACCTGAGGTGATGGAGGGGCTCTGCCAAGGCAGCAACAGTGGCCTCGTCCAGCTTAGGAGCACAGATCTGGGACAGCAGGCAGAGGCTCCCGGGCCTGTCCCTTCTGCAGGCCACCATGAGAGCTCTGGAGAGAGTGGTCGCTGGGGCAGGTCCCCAAAAGCAGGAGGCCATGTAGGGCCTGATCAGCCAAGGCCAGCAACTGCGGCCTCTTCCTGGTTTCCTGTCTTCTGTCTCTCTAATGGAAAATCGCTCCTGTGCTCCCTCTCCGTGCAAAAAAGGACCCAAAATAAATAGAAACTCGGGCACTCCGGATGTTGCCGCTCCAACAGGCACAGGTAGCGGCAGATGGTGGCCCAAGCTATCCTGGGATGGCATCTGTCGGTGGGGAGGGCAAGAACGAGGTTGGGCCAGGGCCTTCGGGGTGATGTCGCTGAACTCTGGGCCCCAGTTGGGGTCAAGCGCCTCCAAGAAGTGGCTGGGGTGGCAGAAGGACACTGGGCTCCAGACTGGGGACTGCATAGAAGTTACTGCAAAGACCAGAGGGGCAGGTGAGGGAGGGCGGGCCCAATGGGAACCCCAGCCACCCACTAGGCGTCCAGGTGCAGCCTCAGGGCTGCAGGTGTGGGTGGCCCGGAGGTCAGGCCCAGTTTCCCTGGGCCACCTGGCTGGCACACACAGAGATGCCTGTGCCTAAAGCAGGTGGTGGGGGGAGAGGAGGAGTTGAAGCAAGAGGAGCAAGAACCGTGGCAAGTCAAAGGGAGGAGGGGCTGGGAGAGTCGGGGACAGAGGAAGGGGGGAGTCACCAGGAAGGGAGTAGCTGATAGAGGGGGGAGTCGCCAGGGGAGGGGGAGGAGCTCCGGCCTCGTCCCCCCACCCTGCCTGGGGACTTACTGTGTCGCTCTCCCCGGAGGCGGGCCGCGTGCTATAGTGGAGCGGGGAGTACACCCAGCTCCTCTCGTCGGTGGGCTGTGCAGCGCGTGCAGGAGGGGTGCAGAAGAGCAGGGGGCGAGGAGCAGACAGGCAGAAGGAAGAGACAGAAAGTAAAAGAGGGGGATCCCAACCCTGGGGAGCAGCCGCAACCCCGGTTCCCTTTGTGAGGGGCACCTGCCCCCAACCCTTGGCCCTGGGGAAGCAGCGGTGGCAGCGGAAGCAGTTAGTGAAGCCGGGGTGCAGGAGGGACAGCGGGGTGCGGTGCAGGGGTCTCCTCCTCTCCATGTGTACCCCGATCTGTTCCATTGCCCTGGTCCCCTAGCCTGCTCTGGCCAGTCCCCTGGGCACTGAGACAGTACATGGCCCCTACAGCGGGCTCCCACAGGATCAGAACCCCGGAGAGCCAGCTTGAGCAGTCACCCCGCAGCTGCAGGCTTCACAGTGGCACAGACTAGGAGGAAGAGATCACAGGCCAGTGGCCCTGTCCCAGGCACAAAAGGGCCTCAGGGCAGCATGGCAGATGGATAAAAATCCTGGGGTGATCTCCCAGAGGCCAGGGCCAAGGCCAGCCCGGCAACCGCGCTCTACTTACTGTCTCTTCTGCGGACTGCAGCTTTGCACCCCACCTAGCCACCCCCACCTCTGATGCTGGAGTGACAGGCTGCGCCACATCCGCGCTGTCCCTGCTAGGGCGGTGCTCACTGCTGATGTGGAGGTGACAGCCCTAGCTATGAGGTCCAGACGGCAGCCCAGTCACATGTACTGGGAGGTGACCTAGCAGTAAGTTTGGGGACTGTGGGGACATGGTCTCTCCTCCTGTGAAGTATGCTGCAGAGGGAATGGCAGTAGCGCCAGGATGGGAAGAGGTGTCCACAGGCAGGACGCAGGTGGCTGGGGTCTTCCAGACCCCACCTGCCGCTGCTGTGGGCTCTGATCACAGCGCACATCCGCTCAGGTCGGGGCTCAGCTGACCTCCACTACAGCTATGATTTCCCACAGTCATTTGAGGAGAGAAGGGGTGTGGGGTGCTGTGTTCCGGGAGCCCATCTCCGCGCGTGACGGTCTGTGGTCACTTACAGCGCCTGTGTGGCTCGGTGTCACGGCCCGCAGTTGGTGACGACGGGGAGAGAAAAGCCAGTATCTCCCGTGGGCGAACTGGCCACACAGTGGGCCGGGCGGGAGGAAGGAAGAGAGGAGAGGGCAGAGGATGAGGCGGGAACCAGGCAGGGGAGACAGGTGGGTGGCCGAGCAGGGCTGGTGGGCACAAGCAACTGAAGCAGACGTGTGGGCAGGGTGGCTGCTGGGGGACCCCATTAAGGCCCGAACCTAATTCAGGTTGCAGTCCTAGGTACCGCCAGGTCAAAACCAGCAATGCACGCACACCTTAGCCCAGCATGGGTGACCTCAGGCCTGACTGGGGCTCTCTAGGGCCTGGTGGGGGACGGGGGCCTCAATGGCAAAGCATAGAGACAGTGGGTTAGTTGGGAAGCAGTGAGGGCCTCGGGTGGGTGTGAGGACAACCCCAGGCCCCAGGTGAGATGGCAGGACACTGTGATAGGCCAGCTCACCCAGGGGCTACTGAGGCTCTGACCTATTTACGGGCACAACCCTCTACCATTCTCCCCACGGTGGATGGGTCATGGAGGACCCCAGACCCCTGAGGCCTGGGCTGACCCAGCCTTGTCCATGAGGGGCCAAGTCCCAACTTGCACTGCAGCTATGGGGCCTGTCGCTCCCCGGGTCCCCAGGCCCTACCGCCACACAGAAGCCACGGGGCCTGTCGCTCCCCGGGTCCCCAGGCCCTACCATCACAAACAGAACTTGCCCCCAGAAAGACGTGGTATTCTCATGGGTCCCTGGCTTGCAGGAAACACAGGGCCTCAGTTTTTGCTCAGGTCTCCCCAGGGCCAAAATGGGGCAATGCCCCTGTCACCCACAGCGCCGACACAAGACAGAAGCAGGTGTGACTGTCCACAGGGACCTTGGGGGCCCAAGGGGCTGGGAAGGCTTAGGGGAACTTACAAAATAGATGTCTGTGGAGGGTGCGTCCTCCTCATCCGAGGCCTGGCTGGCGGGCTCAGAGGCCTGGCTGGTGGCATCCACTTCCACAGTGGCTGCAGCCGACGCCCCAGACAGGGGAGCCTCCACTCTGGAGACACAGGGCAGAGGTGGGGTCCTGGTGTCTCTGTGCACACCACACCCTCCCAGCCTTAGCCAGATCGACCAACTCCCTCCCTCCCTCCAGATTAAGGGACCCTGGGTTGTGTGTGTGTGTGGTCAGGAGAGCGGGTGCCGACCCGAAGCTCTCTGTGCTGTCCAGTTTCCACCAAGGCATAAGCACTGTCATCCTTGAAGAGGGACCCAGGAATGAGAAAAATGCCCCCATCAGATTGTTCTGTATACAAGTCTGTGGGACATTTCCTTCATCTTTTAGTGATTTATATATTTATTTTGAAACAGTCTCTCTTCAGAGCCCAGCTCTCCTGGAACTTGCTCTGTGGACCAGGCTGGCCTTGAACTCAGATCCTCCCGTGTCTAAAGGCATGCCTTACTATGCCCAGCCTATGGGGGTGTTTTCTTGATTGACTGATGTGGGAGGGTCCTGCCCACTGTGAGCCGGGTAACCCCAGCAAGGCTGCGTAAGAAAGCAGGCAGAGCCCTAGGAGGCACCTCCATGAGCTCAGTCAGTTCCTGCCCCATTTCCCTCCCGGCAGAGTGTGGAGTGTGGCAGGAGATGAAACCTTCCTCCCCAAGCTGCTTGTGCTCACGGTGTTTATCCCAGCAGCAGAGCCTCGGCCTCCCCAGTGTTGGGGTGACAGGTGTGCACACCCTTGGATCACTGGACCCGTGTCTAACAGCAGCAGGCCTGGGAAGGCGTCCTCCGCGGGGCAACAGTGACAGATACACACATCTTTAGATACGGTAAAGTCATCACCCCTGACCAGGGAAAGCACTCCCTCACCCTGCACCCTGCTCCTGGGGGACCACAATCCCCACGTCACACACTGGCTCCACCTGGACTGTTATCTTCTGTACATCCTCTACGTGGGGCTCCTCCTGGGGCCTGCAGAGAAAAGCCCAGCCTCAGTTTCCTCCCCAACCCCAGAGCCGCCTGCAATTCCTGGTCCCTGGGGGTCCTAGTCTGGGGGCTACGGGGGAGCAGAAGCAGCTTGGATCCTGCTGTGGTCTGTGGGGGTGTCTGCAGCACAAGCAGGTGGCTAAGTGGCCAGCAGCCCACACGCTGGGGAGCTGGGTACTGCTGGGTGTCTGGACCTGAGATGCAGGAGGGTCGGAAGGTTCTGGAAGCCACCAGGCCTGCAGTGTCTGGGGTGAAGCCTGGAGCTCAGTGCCAACGCTGATGCCTTTGAAGGTGGATGGGGACAGGGAGAGGGGGCTCACCGGCCATCCTGGCCCGAAGACTGTGTGCGCCGCCTGTGGGGAAGGAAGAGAGTGACTGGGACCTACGTCAGAGCTGCAGAGACCAGGCAGCCTCTCCTCAAGCTCCACCCACCTGTACCGGGGCTGCTCTGATGTCTCGGAAGGAGAGCGCTCTGGGATGGAGAGGGAAGTGGACGACAGGGTGGTGGCAATGGAGGCCGTGGTAGCTTCTTCAAAGGATGGTGGGGTGCAGGGCAGGAGGTCGGGCCGGCCTGGGGGGAGCAAGTCCAAGCGTTTGGGGTACCGTCCCCCTCCCACTTGCTCAGCCTCAGGGGCTGGCCTTCTTCCTGCTCCTGCCTTTCGGATTCTCCATCCTAGCCCTGTCTGAAGCCCTTAGCCAAGACCACCTGATGCCTGCAAGTGCTCTGCACTGCTCCTCTGCCTCTCGCTACCCCCCAGGCCACCCCGGGTTCCTTGATGCCCAGAGCATAGGCTGACAGGTCACCTTCGTCTTCCAGTGTGGGGTAGCTGCGGGCCCCCCGCAGGTCATACTGCGCCTCTTCTCTCTCACTGGGGATCTGGCTAGCTGAGAAAGCCGCTGTGGGTCCCAGGGGTTTGACCGCCAGCAGGGCACCACGCCCTTTCTTGGATGGAGAGGACTTCAGGGCTGCAGGGCGAAAAGGGCAGGAGTTGGGTGCTGGGGTGGCCTTGGACCCCATGGCTTCCTGGAGGTGACTCTTCCCCTCACTGCTTGCCCCTCTGGATGGCCCCGCCTCATCAGGGCCCCTCAGACATCTTGTGCTGGGCTGTGATCTGGGGAAGTGCTGCCTCTCCGGGCCCAGTGGCCAGGAGCTCACTGGCTGACCCCAGTCAGGGACCCTCCCACAGGCCAGGCTCACATGAACTCTTCCGGAAGACTGTGCTGCTCATGAACTTGAAGAAGCGCTCGGCATAGAAGCTGGGCCGGTGGACGGAGACAGTGTCCTGGGAGGGGGGGGAGTGGAGTCACTGGAGGACACAACACCAGCCTTCTGCCTCTGCCCTTGAGTGTCACCATGATACTGCACCCCAACCTTAGCTCGCACTCTGGAAGCTTCCACTTGCCCCTATCTAGTGACCCCTCGCAGAGTTCCTCTCTCGGAGCCCGGATTCTAGGATTCTATGGGCAGCCTTGAACAAATGAGTAAGAATTCCTGAAGCAGGGCTGTGGCAATGAGGCCCCAGCACTCCTGTGGAGAGCAGGCTGGAGGCCAGCTCTGAGCTGTGGGGTCCTATATGCCCCCTGCCGTCTTGGCCTGGCCTCCCTGGGTGCAGTGACTGAGTGACCGGACAATGTGGATGGCACTCACCCCATCGTGCACGAGGGCCTTCCAGGTGTGTTCTAACTTCTTGATGAACCTGGGGACAAACAGAAGGACTCAGTCAGCCTGCTGCCTGAGGCAGGGCTGGGAGGGACCTGGCCAGGCTGAGCTGACAAGGGCTAGGTCCTGAGGAGGGCAGCCTGAAGGTTATAGGTTGAGCAGGCTGAGGTCAAGGGAGGGAGGGCTAATGGGCGTGAGGGCGAGGTCGGGAGGATGAGGTGGGTGTGGCTACTCTTCCGGGCATGGCCTTTACCTGTAGGACTGCAGGATGTCAATGATTCCGATGTGCAGTAGCAGCCGTTCCCCACGCCCGTTCACAGCCGGGATCCCACCCATCCTGCAGAGAGGCTCAGGATCAGCCAAACATGGAAGACCTGGCCCACAAATCTGGGACTTCCTTCCTGAGGGCCCCGGGGTCCAGGCTGAGCAGACACAGCACACCTCCATGCGCGCAAGCACACTGCACCCATGGCACAGCCGCTGCCTTGCACATCCTAAGCTGCTAATCACAACACACTGGCCACCACGCGGCCCCGTCCAGTTACTGATACCCCTTGATGCCACAGCAGCCCAAAGACCCACAGCTGGAGATGAAGCCCCACCAGTCGGCTCACCTGGTCCCCGCGGGGCCCCACGTAGACCCTACAAAAGCCGAGACGGTCTCAGGGGGGCGGCCTCGCAGGGCCTTTGCTCACCCTTCTCCCTCTACAGGTGACAGAGCCGCAGCCAACAGTCCTCATGCCAAGTCAGCATCACTGGGCCTCATCTCCAAGGCTGTGACTGGCAGCTCTCACCACACTAGAGACTTTGGACCCATAGTTGAGAACCTGAGGGGCGAGGCACCCTCCCTTTCAGGGCCCTGGGGTGGTAGATGAGAAGACAGGGACCTGAAGGTCTCCCGCTGGGTCACTACACAAAGGCCACTGTCCTTCTTTAGACAGAGTCTCACTATGCAGTCTTGGCTGGCCTGGATCTCTTAGATTCCCCGCCCAGCTCCACTGCCCCCTGGAGCCAGGGCCTGTAACTGCACACACAGCCCGTCCGCTGTGGAGATTGCAGGCTGCATGGGTGTGCACAAGATACAGCCCCCACAAGAAAGGTGGACGGGGCCAGCTCTGGGCGCCCAGGGACCCACTTACGTGTCGTCTGTCTCGATGGCCTCCCCACGGGCTGCGCCACCCTGGATGGACTCCATGGCTGTGGAGTACAGGGCCTTCTGTGCCACCGGCCGCTTCTCATCTGCCGTGCTCCGGGCACCTTCGGCCTGGCGCTCCCGCTCCTGTTGGTCGATGTTGTGCACACCCAGCAGGAGGCTATAGTCCATGATCTTGAAGCTCTCTAGCACCTGGCGCCAGGGACATGGGTCAGGGGACTGGTGGCCCAGTTGCCAACCCAAACCCAGCGCAGACCCGCAGCACACTGGGCACAGGAGGGGCCGGGTCTGCCACTCTCGGACCTAGGGCTCAGTGCCCCTGGCAGGGGGGGGGGTCTCCCAGGACTGGAAGCCAGGCGCCTGGTCTGGTTCCTTCTGGGAGTCTGTGAGCTATGGGCAGTGAGAAGACACAGTGCTGACAGCCAGGGGGCCCTTCTAGTCTCTCAAGGACAGGAATTTAGAAACTCCATGCAGGCCTTGTTCAGCACGCGCCTTTAGTCCCAGCAAACGTGAGACAGAGGAAGGGGGATCTCTGTGAGTTTTACATCCAGCTTTGTCTACAGAGCGAGTTTCAGAACAGCCTGGGCTACAGAGCGAGAGCCTGTCTCAAAAAAACCCCACGCTGGGTGGTGGTGGCGCAGGCCTTTAATCCCAGCACTCAGGAAGCAGAGGCAGGTAAATCTCTGAGTTCGAGACCAGCCTGGTCTACAGAGCGAGTTCTAGGACAGGCTCCAACGCTACAGAGAAACCCTGTCTCGAAAAAACAAAACAAAAGAAAATTGTTTTGCCTTATTTTTCAGATAAGGGTTCATGTAGTCCATGCCAGGCTCAAACTCGCTATGCAGCTCAGGCTGACCCACCTGGTTTCTGCGGCAGTGGGATGGACCAGGGCGTCAGCATGCAGGGCAGAGGCCCTGCCCACTGAACCCTGCTAAGCTCTTGTCTCTTGGTGTGTGACATTGGGGAAGGAGGCTCCAGTGCTAGCTAAGTGCCAACCACTGAGCTAATCTCAGCCCTGCCTTCATTTTTAAAAGAGGCTCTAGTTAACCTACCCAGGCATTTACTAATTCCCAAGCCTGAGTGATCGATCCTCCTGCCTCAGGCTGTTGTTCGTGCAGGGACACAGGAGTCACCAGAGAAAACTGGTTCCACTCTTGAGCCTAGCAGGGCAGCTCAGGGTGAGGAGGCCATGTTTACCAGGCAGTCACGCTGCAGGGTCTTAACCAGGGCACCAAAGGTGTCAGCGTCCAGCAGCAGCCCCTCAGGCATGTCCTGCATGAAGTCCAGGTCCTTGTAAGTGGGCAGGCTCTTCTCCTTTTCCTTCTTGCTCGCCCTGCGCTTGTAAGTGGAGCCCTTGAGGTCAAATTTGAGGTGCATCTTGACGACCCGGGGCAGCACATTGTTCATGACCACCACACGGATGTTCTTGCCACCCGACTGCACGCAGTACAGTCCGTAGAACTTGGGCAGCAACGTGCGCGGGTTCTGGTTGAGGTTCTGCAGGGCAAGGCGACAAGGAGCTAGCAAATGGCCGTGGACCCCCATGGTCAGATCTCAGAAGAGTGGGGGGCACATGCCATGATTTCCCAACCATCCACCCCGATCACACCCCCACTCTTCTCTTCTAATGTTTCTGGTTTGTTTTTGGGTTTTTTTGGGGGGGTTTCAAGACAGGGTTTCACCAGGCGGTGCCCCACACGCCTTTCATCCCAGCACTCTGGAGGCAGAAGCAGGTGGATCTCTGTGAGTTCGAAACCAGCCTGGTCTACGGAGCAAGTTCTAGGACAGGCTCCAAAGCTACAGAGAAACCCTGTCTCAAAAAAGAAAAAAAAGGTAAAAGATAAAAGAAAAAGAAAAAATACAAGACAGGGTTTCTCTGTGTAGCCCAGGCTGACCCCAAACTCATAGCAATCCTCTTGTTTCTGCCTCCCGAGTGCTGGGATTAAAGATGTCTACTACCAACCGACCAGCTCTCATCTAGTTCTAATTTTTATATTTTTGTGCATGTGTATATATGCATGCTGTATATGTATATGTGTATATATGCATGCTGTATATGTATATATGTGCATGTATATATATGCATGCTATATATGTGTGTATATGCATGCTGTATGTGTATATATGCATGTTGTATATGTATATGTGCATGTGTAATATGCATGGTGCATATGTATGTGTACATATATGTATATGCATGCGTATATATGCATGCTATATATGTGTGAATGCATGTTGTATATGTATATGTGCATGTGTATATATGCATGCTGTATATGTATATGTGTATATATGCATGCTGTATATGTATATATGTGCATGTATATATGCATGCTATATAAGTGTGTATATGCATGCTGTATGTGTATATATGCATGTTGTATATGTATATGTGCACGTGTATATATGCATGCTGTATATGTATATGTGCATGTGTAATATGCATGGTGCATATGTATGTGTACATATATGTATATGCATGCGTATATATGTATATATGCGTGCTGTATATGTATATGTGCATGTGTATATATACATGCTGTATATGTATGTGTGCATGTGTATATATGTATGCTGTATATGCATATGTGCATGTGTATGTATATATGCATGCTGTGTATGTCTGGTGTCCACAGAGGCCAGAAGGGGGCACAGGCAGCTTTGAGAGCCAGCCATGTGTTTGAGAATTCAGACTGCTTCTCTGAAGAGCAGCCAGTGCTCTTAACCACTCCAGTCCCCATTATCTTTGTTTGTTTATTTACTTTTGGTTTTTGTTTTTTTGAGACAAGGTTTCTCTGTAGCTTTGGAGCCTGTCCTAGAACATGCTCTGTAGACCAGGCTGGCCTCGAAGTCACAGATTCACTTGTCTCTGCCTCCTGAGTGCTGGGATTAAAGGTGTGGCCACCACCCGGCATTTGTTTATCTATTTAAGAAAGGTCTCATTGTGTGGCCCTGGCCAGCCTGGACTCACTCGTACACTAGTCTGACATTTAGCTAAGAGATCCTGAGAGCTGGGACTGGAGCTGTGGGTGCCACATGCACACATTTTACTTTGAGACAGGTCCTCACCTGGCACTTGTCCTGCCTCAGCCCTGACTCCAGTTTGTGTACCCTCTCCTTGCCATTTCTGTCTGTGCACATGTGCATCTGACCGCATGCCACAACACACACGTGGAGGACAGAAACCACTTCTTTCCTTACACCGTGTTTTCCTGCATGCCACTCAGTGTGGCAGGTGGGGACGGGGCCTCTCCCTTGAGCTGCCCTCAGCCCCTGCTCTAGTCTCTTTCAAGGTCAGAATTCCCAACCGTCCCATCACAGACACACAATGGCAGGCTCAAGACATCTGGGGTACCATCCTGGGTACCATCCAGTCTAAGAATGACGCTCCAGAACTGAGTCGCACTCCATGTTCGGCTACCCAAGGTGGTCATAGTCAGGCCCCTGACCTGGGCTGAGAATCTGGTGCACTCTGACTCAGTCCTGTCTGAGTTCCTGGGTGAGTGGAGCAGTGGGGAGCCAACCACTGCCAGTGGCCTTTTACGATGGGGTCTTCTCCTTTGTGCCCATGACTCATACCTCCCCCCCGCTTGGGGCCTACAGTCAGTTCTGGAAGGTGCCGCCCCGCCCACCCGCACGCACCATGTAGTAGCCGGGCAGCAGCTTCTGCAGGAACTCAGCCTCCTTGTGCATGACCGTCTTGATGATAAACTCGTCGTCGCTGGTGACGTAGAAGACAGAGCCGCTGGCACCGGGGTTGGAGAGTTCGATGAGTGGCTCATTGCACAGCGAGTACTGGGGGCAGAGGTGGGCGTGAGCAGCTGAGGGCTGTAGCCTCGGTGGGCCACACGGTGTGTGATGGGTCTGGGCCTATTCCCGTTGGCACCTCACTCCCTCCTACCTATTCACCACCTGGAACCTCAGCATGACTGTGAGCCACCTGTCTGTCCCCAGAGGCAGGGACACTCACACCTGGCTGTATTACTCTCCCACACTGCTGGCCCCTGAGTGTCACGGTGACTGAGTGGTCAGGACCCTGGGAACCCAGGTGCCCGTCCTGTGTCTGTCCACTGTAAACCAGGCCGGGCTCACTTCCCACAGGGCCCCTCAACCAAGGCTTCTCAGGGCAATGAAGCCCAGCCGCTCTCTATAGATGACTCTGCAGCCTACTGGAGACTGTGCCCAACTCAACAGGAGCCAGCAAACAAGGATTGTGAAAGGGACCAGGGATGCACAGCCTTGAGGAGGCCCATGGGTGGCAGCATCAAGGCAGACCCCATGGCTGAAGACTTGGTCCCCAGTATGCTCATGGGTGGTGGTGGAGCCTAGGAGGTACATCCTTAAAGGGGCCATGGGCACCCAGGGGAGCCATACACTCCAGGCCCTGGAAGGTGGCACGCAGCTGCTGTTCTCAGCACCAGCCCAGGGCCAGTTTGTTACTTGGCGATGCTGACTGATACACTTACCAAATAATCGTCTGGCCGGATGCCAAAGAGTTCCCGGAAGTAACGGAAGGCAACAGGTGCATAGGTCTTGAAGCGGAAATCCTGGAAGTGGTGGGCAGGGGTGAGGTTGCTCCCTTCGCTGCGGAGGAGGACGCAGGGGGATGGCTGTGAGGGATGGTGGCTTTCTGCAGTGACTCTCCCCATTAGTGCCACTGTGCACATGGAGGTCAGAGGTCAGCCCCCTTCACCTTATTTTCTGAGACACTGAGCCCAGAGGTCACTGATTTGGCAGTGAAATCTCCGCCTCCCCTGAGCTAAATTATAGACATGTACCAGGACTGGCTGGAGTGGTTTTGCGGCCCCAGAGGCCAGAGAGGCTTGCTTACATGGTGGCTGTGTGACCTGCAGCCCTTCCCTGTCTCACTGGAGCCCATGACAGTTCCCAGGGCAGAGATGGTCAGAACAAGACAGCTAGCTATAGTCATGTGACTGATTCTGGCCAATGAGATGCAAGCAGAGCAGAGGTCACGTGCACGTCCTTCTTGCCCGAGAGGGTGGCTGTGAGGCAGGAGCCAGGCAGCATGTCGGCAGCAGCGGGCATACCTGGGGAAGAAGATGCTCTCCACCACGTAGAAGTCCTGCATGAGCACGTCCCGCTCTGGCTTAGAGCTGAGGTTGCCCACTGTGTACCCGATCCCCAGCTGGATGGCACCCTTCAGGGTGGACGAGGTGGTCTGAGGGGAGAGTTGGTGGCATCAGAACCCTGAGGACTCTCTGTGCTCTGCAGCGAGATCCCGGCATCCAGCCAGCCAACAGCCACCCTCTACAGCAAGGCCCCTACAGGCCATACCACACAGAACAAAGGGCGCCATGACAGGAAGTGGATCCTTGGGCTTGGTGGGGTTTTCTTTGGGGTAAGGCAAAACTCTAAACCTGGCAGCAGGGACAGCACTGCATCTCTGGCAAACTCAAAGGAACTGATGTCTCACCGAACTGTGTGTAGCAACTGCTATGGTGGGGAGGCCACAGCGCCTGGTGACCTGCAGGGCCTGCCGGTCAGCCACAGTCCCTACCTCCCTGGCCACCCATGACGGCCCCCCAGCCACCTTCTTATATGTGGTCTCTCCAGATGCGTCCACGCCTCGATGACCCAGCTTCTTCCCATGGCCAGGGCCTGGCTGCCCCGTCACCGAGGGGGCCTGGGGAACAGGGAGCAAAAACAGGTTGGGAAGGTTGCCAGAAGGTCTAGGAAGCTCAGAAAAGGGCTTGGGAGGCAGAAGTCGCTGGTGCTATGGGCTGAGGGGACAGAGGCTGCAGTTCTCCGTATCTGACACCAGGGGGCAGACTGCTCCCAGACACTCAGATGGCCACACACCCCATCCACAGACACTGGAGCCTGGGGTCCACCCTTCATTGATTGATCTGTGGCTCTGGGTGTCCCTGGGACCCTCCCTTATGAGGACTTGGGGAAAAACGGTCCCCAGCTAGGGGGACAAGGTCTTCCAATTCCTCACCATCAATTCAGGACTCAGGCCTGGAGGCAGGTGGTGCCCTAGACACCAGGCTCGGGCGGCCAAAGCCTCTCTCCCCACCAATCTCTCCCTGACAGCATACTGGTCAGTATCTGTGCCCAGTCTGAGGACACAGCAGATGCTCAGGCCTTTGCCTCCTTGGAGAGAAGGACAGGTGGACTCACCTCTGCAAGGACAGCCTTCTTCTGGGTCCCACCTGGAGAGGGAGAGCACAGTTAGAATTTGTCTTCCATGTTTACCTCAGTGCCCAAGCGAAGGCCAGGGTCCTGGCTGGCGTCAATTGCTTCCTCAATTGCTCTCCACCTTGGATTTTTGTTCTGAGACAGAGTTTCTCTGTGTAGCCCTGGCTGTCCTGGAACTCACTCTGTAGACCAGGCTGGTCTTGAACTCACAGAGATCGGCTTGCTTTTTGCCTCCTGAGAGCTGGGATTAAAGGTGCACCATGGCCACACTGTGGCTCTTGAGACGGGGTCTATCACTGAGCCGCAGCCCCCACTGTCTCCATCTCCCAGTGCTGGTCGCAGGTGTGCTGCAGGACACAGCTTCTCACCTGGGTGCCGGGGGTCCAAATGTGGTCCCTCAGCTTGGACACCCATCAAGCTGGCCCTGGTTCACAAAGGATGTACATGTCCGTGCCCGAGGGTGACTCCCTGGATCCAGACAGAGACAAGGACCAGGTGACTGCCCACGTGGGTTTCACACCCAGGACTGTGTGTACTGCAGTGCTGGTGACTCGGAGGCTGTGGGATCTCAGAGTGAGTGGAGGTGACAGGGTCATGGAACTCGCAGGAGGCCCTAGAAGCTGACCTGGTGCTTGCCCTGGCCTCTCTGCAGCAGAAAAGTCTGTGGTTTTGTGCCCCAGGAGCCTCAGGGAGTCAAGTGCTCACAGCAAGGAGCTGCTGGGTACAAGGAGGCGTAAACGGAGTCAATTGGTGATGACAGGGGTGGGGTGGGCAGGTGCCTCTGTGGGAGGTGGGCTTGGATGGGGGTGATTCCTAGAACCCAGCGTTACTGTGGGGTCCTGGGGAAGGAAGGAACTGTAAAAACAAGGGTACAGGTTCCATGTGCTCCAGGTGAACCTGGGACCCCTGATCCCAACCGTGACTGGGACTGGGGACTCTGGGCAGCTGCACATGGCATCTGGAGCCAGCGAAGGTTCTAGAACAGCATTTGCCTTGATAGTGGAGCAATCTGTGGATGCATCTGGGGCCCAGAGAGGAGGGAGGAGAGGTGGGGCCGAAGGACTGGGGGGAGGACCAAGGCAGAATGTTCTAGGGCTTATAGGAGGCCCCTGGGGTTGAAAGCAAGAACTCAGCAGCTCCCAGGGCTGCAGGTGACATTCTGAGGCCCTGAGGCCCTCTCTGACCTCAATGGGCTCCTGCCTCGGTTTCCCTTCCTGCCTGAAACATGCCAGCCAAGCAGACCCTGTGACATGGTCTGGAGGGGTAGAGCATCACTTGCGGCCCTGACTCAGCGCAGACAACCTCTCCTCCCAGCCAATTATCTTCTGAGTGAGCAGCCCCGTTTTCCAGGAAATTATGTTTAAAAATAGTCAGGGAGGAGGGGAGGTGGGGTACCAGCTGGCTACGGGTGTGGTGCATGAGCCGTGGTCAGCCCACGTCTGCCAGCAGCACCCAGGCAGGTGGAGCTTCAGGCCGGGGTCTGCTTTCCCAAGGCTGTGTGGCCTTGGGTAAGTCTACAAACTCTCCGGGCAGGTTGGGAGCTGTCACCACCCGTCACAACCACTCACCCAGGAAAGCACGCTGCCTGCCTGCCTGGGAATACCACCCGCCACACCCACTACTCCATCAGCCTCTATCTCTGCGGACACTCCTCACCGGCCACCCTTTGCCTCACTAATGCTGCCCTGCTCTGAAGCCGCCACCTGCGTCCTCCTGCCTCAGCGCTCTTCCAGTCACCACTTGCTGACTGACGGCCAGACGGACGCCACACACTGTGGGCCCTGAAACTGAGGCAGGGAACAGGTAAACCCCCGACGACACCAACAGGGAAGAAACGCAGAGAGGTCTGCAGCACAGGAAGGAAGGGACTGCGCTAAACTGACAGGAAACAGAAACTGTGGCCAGGGAGATCCCAGATCCTCGCTGGCCTGGGGCAGGAGAAGAGGAAGCACGGATGGGGGAGGGGGTCCCAGCAAGTGCTTCCTGTCCACAAGTTTTCCTGTTCCGTCTTGCCCGGGCTTTTGCACGGCTGTGTCCCCTGAAGCTCCCTCTTCCAGATTCCTGCAAGGCCTGCCCCACGGGCACCCTGGATTCGTGTGCAACTGCTAAGGGCCTGGTGGCTGGGATGCCCACGCACACAGGCCTGCTCTAGCCCTGGGCAGGGCCGTATCAGAGAGAGGGTCTTTGAAAAGCTGGCATGTGGTCCTGGAGGTCCTGGCAGCTCGGCTACCCAGGCACCACACACAGAGTCGGCTTATGGCTTCTCCCGCTAACCGTGACCACAGGTGAGACCCACGGAAGAGCAGCAACCCCGGCTGTGCTCTCCTGCCCAGCGTGACTCCCCCCATGGCAGTGTACCCTGTGGCCCTGCTCGCCTGCACACTGGAGGCCACACAGCCAAGCACCGAGGACACAGGCTCAGAGAAACCCAGACACGAAAGTCACAGTGTGGTCTGTGTCTGTGGGCTGGGGGCTGCCTGAGGGACAGAGAGATGCTCTGGGAAATGTAGCTATACTGGCTGCACAACCAGTGACCCCGGACATCTCTCAGGTGGACACCGTTAAGGAAGTGATGCCTGCAGTCCACCAATGAGAGCTCAAGAAGCCCCAATCCGAGCACAGAAGAACCATGGCTGTGAACACACCCTTCAGAGGACCTGCAGACTCCAGCTGCCAGAGCTCAGGCCTGGTCTCCGAGTGACCGGGGTCACAGAGAGCCACCACTTTCCCTCAGCAGTTGCACACCTCGCCCCCACAACCCACCACTGCAGTGTGCGAGGGGACAGGCCAGTGGCTCTCTGCAGGGCTGAGAGAGAAAGCTCGGTTCCTGAGAAACAGGTGCGGAACACATATGACCCCAGCCGTGCGCCTGGTCTGTACAAGGCTGAGCCACCCTGTGTGCACCTGGTGCACTGGAGGGTTCAATGGTCTCTTTTCATGACAGCTGTTTTAAGGACTTCACAGATGTCAGAGCTACCCAGTCCCATACGAAGAACTGCCTGATCCAGCACCAATACCAGAAAAAGTCTACCGAGAGAGGGGCTAGGAACCATGCAGGTCAAAGAGACACCGCAAGGCACCCACGAGCCAGAACTGCAGAAATAGAAAATAAGGAAAGAGATGGAGGAGGAAGAGGAGGAGGAGATGGAGGAGGAAGAGATGGAGGAGGAGGAGATGGAGGAGATGGAGGAGGAGGAGATGGAGGAGATGGAGAAGGAGGAGATGGAGGAGGAGGAGATGGAGGAGGAGGAGATGGAGGAGGAAGAGATGGAGGAGGAGGAGATGGAGGAGGAGATGGAGGAGGAAGAGATGGAGGAGGAGGAGATGGAGGAGATGGAGGAGGAAGAGATGGAGGAGGACATGGAGGAGGAGGAGATGGAGGAGGAAGAGATGGAGGAGGAGGAGATGGAGGAGATGGAGGAGGAGGAGATGGAGGAAGAGGAGATGGAGGAGGAGGAGATGGAGGAGATGGAGGAGGAGGAGATGGAGGAGGAGGAGATGGAGGAGGAGGAGATGGAGGAGGAGATGGAGGAGGAGGAGATGGAAGAGGAGGAGGAGATGGAGGAGGAGGAGGAGATGGAGGAGGAGATGGAGGAGGAGATGGAGGAGGAGATGGAGGAGGAGATGGAGGAGGAGGAGATGGAAGAGGAGGAGGAGATGGAGGAGATGGAGGAGGAGATGGAGGAGGAGGAGATGGAAGAGGAGGAGGAGATGGAGGAGGAGGCAATGGAGGAGGAGATGGAAGAGGAGGAGGAGATGGAGGAGGAGGAGGAGATGGAGGGGATGGAGGAGGAGAAGATGGAGGAGGAGATGGAGGAGGAGGAGATGGAGGAGGAGGAGATGGAGGAGGAGGAGGAGGAGATGGAGAAGGTGAAGGAGATGGAGGAGGAGATGGAGGAGGAGGAGATGGAAGAGGAGGAGGAGATGGCGGAGGAGGAGATGGAGGAAGAGATGGAGGAGGAAGAGATGGAGGAGGAGATGAAGGAGGAGGAGATGGAGGAGGAGGAGATGGAGGAGGAGGAGATGGAAGAGGAGGAGGAGATGGAGGAGGAGGAGATGGAGGAGATGGAGGAGGAGGAGGAGATGGAGGAGGAGGAGGAGGAGATGGAGGAGGAGGAGGAGATGGAGGAGGAGGAGATGGAGGAGATGGAGGAGGAGATGGAGGAGGAGGAGGAGGAGATGGAGGAGATGGAGGAGGAGGAGATGGAGGAGGAGGAGGAGATGGAAGAGGAGGAGGAGATGGAGGAGGAGGAGATGGAGGAGATGGAGGAGGAGGAGATGGAGGAGATGGAGGAGGAGGAGGAGGAGGAGGAGGAGGAGGAGGAGGAGGAGATGGAGAAGGTGAAGGAGATGGAGGAGGAGATGGAGGAGGAGATGGAGGAGGAAGAGATGGAGGAGGAGGAGATGGAGGAGATGGAGGAAGAGATGAAGGAGGAGGAGATGGAGGAGGAGATGGAGGAGGAGGAGATGGAAGAGGAGGAGGAGATGGAGGAGGAAGAGATGGAAGAGGAGGAGGAGATGGAGGAGATGGAGGAGGAGGAGGAGGAGGAGGAGATGGAGAAGGTGAAGGAGATGGAGGAGGAGGAGATGGAGGAGGAGATGGAGGAGGAGATGGAGGAGGAAGAGATGGAGGAGGAGGAGATGGAGGAGGAGATGGAGGAGATGGAGGAGGAGGAGATGGAGGAGATGAAGGAGGAGGAGATGGAGGAGATGGAGGAGGAGGAGATGGAGGAGGAGGAGATGGAAGAGGAGGAGGAGATGGAGGAGGAGGAGATGGAGGAGGAGATGGAGGAGATGGAGGAGGAGGATATGGAAGAGGAGGAGGAGATGGAGGAGGAGATGGAGGTGGAGACGGAGGAGGAAGAGATGGAGGAGGAGGAGATGGAGGAGGAGGAGATGGAGGAGGAGGAGATGGAGGAGATGGAGGAGGAGGAGATGGAGGAGGAGGAGATGGAGGAGATGAAGGAGGAGGAGGTGGAGGAGGAGGTGGAGGAGGAGGAGGAGATGGAGGAGGAGGAGATGGAAAAGGAGGAGGAGATGGAGGAGGAGGAGATGGAGGAGGAGATGGAGGAGGAGATGGAGGAGGAGGAGATGGAGGAGGAGGAGATGGAGGAGGAGGAGATGGAGGAGATGGAGGAGGAGATGGAGGAGGAGATGGAGGAGGAGGAGGAGGAGGAGATGGAGGAGGAGATGGAGGAGATGGAGGAGGAGGAGATGGAGGAGGAGGAGGAGATGGAAGAGGAGGAGGAGATGGAGGAGGAGGAGATGGAGGAGATGGAGGAGGAGGAGATGGAGGAGATGGAGGAGGAGATGGAGGAGGAGGAGGAGGAGATGGAGAAGGTGAAGGAGATGGAGGAGGAGGAGATGGAGGAGGAGATGGAGGAGGAAGAGATGGAGGAGGAGGAGATGGAGGAGATGGAGGAAGAGATGAAGGAGGAGGAGATGGAGGAGATGGAGGAGGAGGAGATGGAGGAGGAGATGGAGGAGGAAGAGATGGAGGAGGAGGAGATGGAGGAGATGGAGGAGGAGGATATGGAAGAGGAGGAGGAGATGGAGGAGGAGGAGATGCAGGAGGAGATGGAGGTGGAGACGGAGGAGGAAGAGATGGATGAGGAGGAGATGGAGGAGGAGGAGATGGAGGAGGAGGAGATGGAGGAGATGGAGGAGGAGATGGAGGAGGAGGAGATGGAGGAGGAGGAGATGGAGGAGATGAAGGAGGAGGAGATGGAGGAGGAGTTGGAGGAGGAGGAGGAGATGGAGGAGGAGGAGATGGAAGAGGAGGAGGAGATGGAGGAGGAGGAGATGGAAGAGGAGGAGGAGATGGAGGAGGAGGAGGAGATGGAGGAGATGGAGGAGGAGGAGATGGAAGAGGAGGAGGATATGGAGGAGGAGGAGATGGAGGAGGAGATGGAGGAGGAAGAGATGGAGGAGGAGGAGATGGAGGAGGAGGAGATGGAGGAGATGGAGGAGGAGGAGATGGACGAGGAGATGGAGGAGGAGGAGATGGTGGAGGAGGAGATGGAGGAGTAGGAGATGGAGGAGGAGGAGATGGAGGAGGAGGAGGAGATGGAGGAGGAAGAGATGGAGGAGGAGGAGATGGAAGAGGAGGAGGAGATGGAGGAGGAGGAGATGGAGGAGATGGAGGAGGAGGAGATGGAGGAGATGGAGGAGGAGATGGAGGAGGAGGAGATGGAGGAGGAGATGGAGGAGGAGGAGATGGAAGAGGAGGAGGAGATGGAGGAGGAGTAGATGGATGAGATGGAGGAGATGGAGGAGATGGAGGAGGAGGAGGAGGAGGAGATGGAGAAGGTGAAGGAGATGGAGGAGGAGGAGATGGAGGAGGAGGAGATGGAAGAGGAGGAGGAGATGGAGGAGGAGGAGATGGAAGAGGAAGAGGAGATGGAGGAGGAGGAGATGGAAGAGGAAGATGAGATGGAGGAGATGGAGGAGGAAGAGATGGAGGAGATGGAGGAGGAGGAGATGGAGGAGATGGAGGAGGAGATGGAGGAGATGGAAGAGGAGGAGGAGATGGAGGAGATGGAGGAGGAGGAGATGGAGGAGGAAGAGATGAAGGAGGAGGAGATGGAAGAGGAGGAGGAGATGGAGGAGATGGAGGAGGAGGAGATGGAGGAGGTGATGGAGGAGGAGGAAGGATGGAAGAGGAGGAGGAAGAAGAAATGGAGATGGAGGAGGAGGGGGAGGAGAAATAGTCTTGGGCAAGGAAGTGACCAGAACTGGTGGTGATATCCATCTTTCAAGGACTCTGGAGGCTGAGGTGAGAGGACAGTGGTGAGCTGGATGTCACCGCACTGCTGAGTTGGTGTCCTAAGCTTGTCATCCTAGCACAGGGAGGTAGAGGCAGAAGAGCTACTGTTTACGATCAGGACTTGGCTACATGGTGACCTTGTCTCAGGCAAGAAAAGCTGTGGTGTCTCCTGTGGACTACCAGCTTTCCCTGGTGAGCAATTCGCCACATTGCTTGTGCATCCTGCCACTTGCCGAGAAACTGGGTCATAGAAGCTGCTAAGGAACAGGGAGGGTCTAAGGTCGCAAAGAAAGAGAATTTACCAAATCCTGGCGGAGCCACCACCAAGGCCCTAGTGCGATGGTGCTCCCACCCTCTACCGGTTAATCTTTACCCCACACTACAGGCTGCAGGACAACGCTGGACCACTGACAGCTCTGACAGGCATCCTGCCCCACACCCACCCAGGAGGCTGAGGCAGGGGGATGATGTGTCTCCTGTGGTATGCGGGCAAGGGGAGGGTCTTACTGTGTAGACCAGGCTGGTCTGGAACCCATAGACATGCCCCTGCCTCTGCCCCTTAGTGCTGGGGTTGGAGGCAGTGCAAGCCAGGCGAACACACTCTGCCTCACCTCAGATTTTACCTGAGGACTCAGGGAGGCTGGGAACCCTGGGTTAATGTTCTCAAGAAAGCAGGTCATGGTGGCAGTGGGAGCTGAGCTCTGGGGAGGCCTGGAGACCAGAATGCACCCTGGATCACGGGATGGGTGGAGGAGGGACAGGACAAGGGTCTGCTGCCTGGGAGGCCGGGGCTGCACAGTCCAAGTCTACTCATTCCCCAGGGGTTCTGAAGCTTTTGATAATCAGATCCCTCCCTGGGCACCAGAGACTCCACACCAGGGCTTTCTGGTTCTGGCTTAGGAAGAACTCACGTTTGAATGGGTCCTGTCCTGGGTGCCTGCCGTCTGCCATGTACTGTCCCCATCATTACCCCAAGCCTGGGTCTCTGCCACAGAATTTCTGCACGGCCAACTCCTCCATGCTGCCTGCCGCACTGCTCAGTTCTCAGGGACAACACGGCCAACAGACACCTTTCTTGGGCGGTCCCCTCTGTTTCGGTGACTTCAATCCTTTTCTCCCGTCACCGTCTGTCCCGCACATTCACCCTCTAAATGTCCCTCAAGGGTGAACCCCAGGCAGCAGGACTCTCAGGCACCTCCCAGCTGAGATTTTACTGGTTCATCTCAGGGACACTTGCAGGTGCTGGCACTTTTAAGGATTAAAACAAAACAAAACAACAAACAAACAAACAAACCCTATGCAGAGGGGACTGGCCATGCCCAGAGGGGATACTACTCAGAGGCCAATGAGGGGCACAGCTCACCAGCATGCAAGACATCCTGAGCTCCCGGCTCCACAGAAGGCATGGTAGTCCCCACCTGCCATCCTGGCTCTCAGGAGGCTGAGACAGAGGATGGGGAGTTAAGGCCAGCCTGGGCTACACAATGAGACCCTGTCTAAAACAGACTATGGGCTGGGAAGCAACGTGATCGTTAGGAGCACTAGCTGCTCTTCCAGAGAATTGGGTTCAATTCCTAGCACCCACACGGCTAGCAACCACCTGTATCTTCAGTTCCAGGGGATCCGTGGCACCCTACACACAGGTGGCTACAAACCCACACAGACACGTGTACACACATAAACAAACAATGAAACAACCCATAATGAGATGCCTCCTCGTGCCCTCCAGTTTAGCTTCGTCAGGAAGCAGGCAATGAGGGCCAGCAAGAGGACGCACTAGGTGAAGACGCTTGCCACCAAGCTGGACAGCTGCAGCTTAATCCCAGGACCACAGGGTAGGAAGAGAAAAAACGATTCCAGCAAGCTGACTTGTGACCTCGACACCCACAGGGCAGCACACATGATAGGTATACACACAATACTAAAAATTAAAACAACCACAAACATCAGTGAAGCTGGTCACAGGAAGCCACCTGCGGCGGGCAGGAGGGAGAAGCGGCCGTGAATGTAGGCAAGCCTGGCTTGTTCTCAGTCGGACAGTTTCTCAATGACTCAGCAGCCACCAGGGGAAGTAAAAAGCTTGGTCCACCCAGAACCCTGTGCACACACTCCCTACACGAGCACCCGAAACGGTGTCGGGGAAGCACCGGACAGTTGCCCACACAGGGAGCAGCACACCAGCAGGGCTGATCCCCAAATGGAATATTACTCAGCTGTGAACAGGAGCAAGGTTCTGACACCCCACAGGTGTGTGTTCCAGTATAGGCCAGTCTGAGACAGAGACTGGATTGTGGGTTTGGGGAGGTGAGGAGGAGGGGATGGGGTGATGGAAGGTTCTGGAAGGGTACAGAGATGGAGACTGCATAATACTGATATCAACACAACAAGGGCAGCACGTAAAGACACACAATCCTGAGGACCTGCATTCACTCCCCTAAACCCACAGGACCTTGGACTGTAGCCACCTCGGGACGGCAGGACGGTGACAGTAGCTGCAGCCCGAGCTACTAATGGGGGAGTGCAGCTGGGAGGCTGGGCGGGCCTGGGCTGCACTTCCTCTCAGTCTACCACCGTCCTGGGAACAGAAAGAGGAAATCACGAGGCGGCTGCTGCAGGAGAGTTGGAGGCAGCCGCACACACCGCAGGCCCTTAGGGCCCTGGGGACCATCAGGGCAGGGATGGGTGCAAGCCTGGGTGGGCACTGGGACCCCATGGCACCCATTCTCCAGGGTGATGGTCCCTAAGGCCCTCCCACTACACTAGACAGCGGTGTGCCTCCCTGTGGGTCAGCTCTGGTAGTAAACAGGAAGCCAGGCCAGGCAGGGCGACAACCTACAGTAGTGGGATGAGGCTCAGGCCCAGTGGTGGAGAGAGGAGAGAAGGCCTGCCCTGAAGAATTAACTGTGTCAGGCAAGGCAACTACCATCAAAGTCCCAGGTGGGAGGCCGGGCTGTCCCACCAAGACACGTGGCCAGGTATCCCTACAGGCAGTGTCCTCCAAGGTAGCTGTGTACCCCATGGTGTCCACCCACGCAGAAACCCTGGCCATTTTTCTGCTCTGTGGCTGGGGCTCAGCGGGCAGAGCACTCTCCCAGCATGCACCAGGCCTAGGCTCTGTCCTCAGCATCATGTGAACCAGGTGTGGTGGCACTGAGGGGGCAGAGGCAGCAGAATCAGAAGCTTAGATTATCCTCTGCTACATAGTGAGTTTGAGGCTAGCCTCGGCTATGTGAAACAAAAACAAAACACAAAGAGGGAACTGAGAAGAGTGAGAGTTAAAACCTCAGGATGGGAAATTTCTGTCTGTGATGTCAAACTGGGAACAGACACACGGACACACTTGGCAACAGAAAAACTAAAATCTGCTGGAGGTCAGCGGCCACCAGAAGAGCAGTGGCAGATGTCAGAGGAGGATCCACAAGGTCCATCCCGAAAACTTCCTACACACCAACAAAAGATCACACGATTGGAAGCAGAAAAGATGCGGCTTCCAGAAAATCATAGGACCAAAGGCAGGCGCATCGGAGTGAGCAAGGAAAACCGGCCGTGAGGACAAGAGGGCCACCATGGCAGAAAACATCCAAACCAGCGGTCAGCACCATGTGGTGAACCACCCAGACCCCAGCACCCTCAGGAGGCCGGAGCCAAAGCTTGCTCAGTGCCCTGCTGCTGCAGGCTGGGGATTACGTGTGCCCCACATCCTCTCCCCCGCACCCTGACACAGATGGACACAGTGTTGGGAGTCAAGCCCCTGTTGGCCTGTCAGCCGTGAGGCCGCAGCTTTGTGGTGGCTCTGAGCTAATTCCAGGGCAGGGTCTCCACCTGCACCATCACCAGGTACGGGTGCCACTTGGCCCAGCAACAGAAGAGCAGGAACCCAACAACTGACTCCTGGTCCATTCAAGATCCGCCAGAGCCCTCGACCTCTCTCCATAGCCGTGAGAACCCACCACACTCCTTCTCAAGGGACGCAGCCACACAAGACCAATGCTGGTGTGGCCTCAATCGAGCCCAGGCTGCCAAATTCCAGGTCCCCAAACCTGCAGCAAATACATGTAACCACAGACAGTCGGGGCTCTGGGCCAGCTGGGTCACAAATCCTCTGAGACCCTGCCTCCCAGAGGGAGCAAGAGCTCCAAGCAAGCCCCAGCCATCGCAGGCCCTGGCGCTGCCCCTGGTCCTCACAGCCCCAGTGAACCGAACATAGAGCTCCTCAAGATAGGTCAGTACTGGGCCTGCAAGAGGAGCTTGCTGCCAAGCCTGAGGACCTGACGCCACCTCCAGGACCAACAAGATAGAAGAAAGAGCACTGACCGCTACAAGCACGTAGCCCAGGCTGACCCTCCCACCTCCAGCTCTTGAGTGTTGGGATGATAGGTGTCTGACCGAGGAAGGGCCCCAGAGCCTCTCTCCATCGGACAGACTGAGGCAGCAGTCATCCGACTGCAGGATCTCAAGAGGACACTTAAGACAAGACCTGACTGAAGCTTCCGTCTCTAGGGTCAATAGTTCTGACCCTCACATAGGCCACTGCCTCTTCCTGGTACGCATGGCCTGGCATGGGCTACCCCGGCACTCCTTGGCAGTCCCAGCGCACCTGTTGATGCCCCCTGTCCTGGTGCCATGCTGTGGGAGGGGCACTCAGGCTCCTGTGTGGCTGGAGCTGAGAGCGAGGGGTAGAGGGAGGGCCCTGAGCCAGCTCCTAACAGGGCTCCTTCTGGACCGGGAGAGCTGGGGGAAGCAAAATGCAGGACGGTGAAGCTGGACCAGGTGGAGGCAGAGGGTGGAGGAGACGTGGGCAGGCTCTTGGGTGATTTTAGAAGCAACGCTGACATAATTGGCTGCCCGTGTGGATGGAGGAGGAGGCAGTGGCAGGCTGGGAACGATGGGGTTTAGGAACAGGCTCACACTACAGCCCAGGCAGGTCACCAGCCTGGCCCAAGCCATGCCACACACCACAAACCGCACAGGGACCCCGGTAGTCACAGGAAGACATGACGCAGGCGGGTTTTGGGGCCAGGCCTCTGGAGCAGAGTCCTTAATGTAACTGGATTCTAACCAGCACGGAGATAGGTTAGCGTCCCATCAGATTGGTGGAAATTACCAGAGCAGATAGCAGGCCGGCTGGCCAGGCTTCCAGGAAGAACCAGCAGAGGCCTACTCCGCCTGCCCCCACCCCTCATGACTGACTGGACACTCCGCTATGTTCACACATTTAACAGACAGAAGGCCTCAGAACAGACCACAGTGGAGGGCTGGGGGGGGGGCAGGCATGCAGTTGGTGGTAAATAAATGCTAACACAACGTGCAACACTGACTCCTTTAAGGTGGTCAGGGGTGCGGTGCTCCCCAATTTACAGCTGGGGGCACATGGAGGAGCTGGACTGGAGGATGGGACCCACACTCGGCAGCTATGGGATTCTGTGTGGATGACTAACTTAACAGGACTCCAGTCAGGAAGGACTTCCGGGAGGAACAGCCCCTGGGGGTCTCGAGTCAGGCTTGTCCAGAGTTCAGTGGCAGATCCTCTGTCCCCAAGGCTCCATGACTGCCGTGGGACCTAGCAGAGGCCAGATGTGGGCAGGGAGAAAGGGACCCTGGACAGCTCTTCCAGCGCAGCAAGGGACTGACTGCCAGGGCACCAGGAAACAGTGGAGAAAGAGGGCAGGTGGCGAGAAGCAGGTTCACTGCCACTGGGTTCCAGATGGCAGAGAGGAAGGCGCTGAGAGCCTGGGGCTGGGGACCGTCGGCAGCCTGGCTCCGCCTCCCTCTCTGGTCTCTAACGAGGACAGTTCAGGAGACCTAACTGCACCAGTGAGCCATGGGGTACTGCTGGAGACATCGACGGTTCTGTGAGTCCAGAAAGTTCCTGTGCTCTCGATGGAGAAGGGAGAGCTGTGTTCTCTCAGCTGTGCACATCCCTGCCTGCAGAGCGCACGCCCTGGGAGGCTGCTCACGACGCCGGCTACGCTAGCACGGCAGACAGGGTCCAGGGAGAAGGAGTTGACAGGACTTCGGCTCACACAGCCAGGATGAAGAAATGACCTCAACATCATTCCAACGACAGGCGCCCCCGCCCCGTTCTAGAGAGAGGTAAACTGAGGCCCACAAATGGGTGACTGACTGGTGGTGTGTAGCAGGGAGGGACAAGAAGGTGACACCTGCATGACAGCCCAGCACGGTGGCCCCAGAAAGGGGTCGGGGTCGCATGGAGGACATTTTCGGTCTTCCAAGCCAGGCAGGGCCCACAGGTAAGGTCCTCTCCCTAGAACATCCCCCGCACTGTGGAGAAGCCACTCTCCACACACGCAAAGAGGCAGGTTTGGAGGGCTGTCTCCATCACCTGCAGCAAGACGATGTCCCCAAACGGGTCCTCTCTGCCTCCAAACCTGAGGATCCCTAGCCTCGCTACCGCAAGCATCTAAAATGGGCTCGCCCCCGCCACAGGCTGCCAGGATAAAGGGCCGCACCCACGCACTTCTACGAATCGACCGTGTCACCCAAGGACCCTAAAACCGGCCGTGCGCTGCGAACCCCGCATCCGCGGGTGGGGCGGTGCAGCCTCCGGCCCAGCGCTACCTCCCCCCGCGCACGGAATGGGCGAGCGCGCTCCCCCCCGCGCCGCGTGTGCGAATGGAACAGCCCGGCGGGCCGTAGCGCAGCGCGGAGCTAGCGGGCGAGTCCACTGCGCCGCAGTGGGGGAGCGGAGCGAGCCCATCGCAGCGACGGGGGGTTGGATTTACCTGCCTCCGCCCCGCTCTCCGCAGACCAGGCCGCCTCCGCCGTCACGGCCCCTGCCTCGGCGCTCTCCGCCTCGTCCGGCACCTCCAGCTCCATGGCAGAGCGCTCCGGCGGCGGCGGCGGCGGCGGCGGCGGCGGGCCCGAGGATGCACCCGAGCTCAGCCGCCGCCGCTGAACAACAAGCGCCGCCGGCACCACAGGGCGGAGGGAGGGGCGCCGCCGCGCGGGGGCGGGGTCTGGGCGGAGCCTGGCGGTGACGCAGACCGCTTAACCAATCAGAAATCGGGACGAAGCTTAGGGCGGCTCCCACTCAAGGGAGTCGCGAGCGCCCTCAGGCGTCCGGAGCCGGAAGAACTCGTGTTCACGTGAAGTACGAGGGCGGAGGGAGGGACTTCGATAGGGACGGGACCTAACCAATCAGCGATCAGAGGCGGGGCTAAGGTGAATTACGACTCAGCAGCGCTTCCAAGCGTCCATAGAGGGAAGAACGGAGAAGCGAATATTAACAGAAGAACGCAGGGGAGGAAGCCTGTGAGGGGGCGGAGACAGGAGCGGGGCTTGGGGGTGGAACCTAGTGACAAGAGGCTCAGGAACGCCCCAGGCTGAAAGCAAATCTCTGAACCAGACACAAGGCCAGCCTGATTTACCGCAGCAGCAAGTTCTTGGTCAGCCAAGGCTACATAATGGTATCCTGAAATAATGTAATATTATTTATATTGATAATGTATGTTATAGTGTAAAGCGATAAAAACAATAGCAGTAAAGAACACTTCCACTTATAAACAATAAATTTCTTTGAGGCAGAGACTCATATAACTCAGGCTGCTAGAATAACAACCCTGATTCTCCTGCCTCAGCTTCCCCGTGCTAAGGCAACAGGTGTGGCCACCCTTCCTGTCACTAAGACTGTTCCACCAGAAAGAGCGCAGGGATAGAACCGAGTTAGCCTGACTAATGCCAGTGCTTCCAAATGTCCTAGAGCCGCAGAGTCAGCGTTTGCGGAGAGCTGGCTAGAAACCTGAATCTGAAGCCTTCCTGCCACAGAACTACTCCCTGTAAAAGCTGAGAGTCTTGGGGAATCACAGGAAGGAATGAGGTCATGAGTACTCAAATCAAGTGGAAGCAAATTAAAAATAAACAAAACAATAACAACAACAAAATTTTCCACCTGCAATTGGAAAGTCACGAAGGGCCAAGAGACAGGATCTAGACATAGTTAAGTCAATACTGATATAAAGGATAATGATCTTGGGAGAGTTCAGGGGTGGAATCTCCCTAGAACCCTTCAGTGAGAGACTGGGGCGTGGTCAGGGTGGAGCCCCGTCTAGAATCCCCAGTGAGGGGCTGGGGGCGTGGCCAGGGTGGAGCCCCGCCTAGAATCCCCAGTGAGGGGCTGGGGGTGTGGCCAGGGTGGAGCCCCGCCTAGAATCCCCCCAGTGAGGGGCTGGGGGCGTGGCCAGGGTGGAGCCCCGCCTAGAATCCCCAGTGAGGGGCTGGGGGCGTGGTCGGGGTGGAGCCCCGCCTAGAGTCTCCAGGGTGTCAGCCTCTGCAATGAAAGAAAGTTTGACAGCGGGTGGGTTGCACAAAGGGCACAGCCCCCATCCCCACCCCTTAGTGAGTGCGCGCAGTGTTTTCTGAGCGCCTACTCTGTGATCCCCGGGGTTGGTGTCGTGGGGTGCATTCCTAGGTAGGCCTCTGGGTGCTCAGGGGTTAAGGCCTGTCCTGCCACGTGAGAGTACCTTGCGACAGAGCCACACGCCCTCCCACCTGCGGGTGGCCTCCTGCACTCACCATTGCCCAGTGTCGCCGGCTCCACCCGACACTGGGATGCGCCCTCCCGCGCGTTCGCTGCGCTCTGCCAGGGCACCGCAGTGAGCAAACAGGTCATCCGGCCTGAGCAGCCAGCTTGGGTCTCCTCCCTGCCACCCATGCCAGACGTGCATCCAGGACCCGGCTGCTACCACCCACCCTGCCCCCGCTCAGTCTTCCAGACGGGTAAGTCTCCAGCCAAGCTCACCCGGAGGGCCACATGCATGCAGGTGACCCTGCCTCGGTCTCCCGGGACCCCCAAGTTGGCTCTGAGTGCTCCTCGGGGGAGCCGAAAGCCGCCATCCTGCGTGGGCATCTGACACAGCTTCCGAGGCTTTGCGCGGCTGCAGTTTCTGCCCTGGCACGGTGCCCGGGACGCTGCAGCCGAGCCTTCAAAGGGTCATTGTGAGCGCAGGTGCCGGGCAGGGAGGTGGGGACAGCGAGCTGGTCCCTGATCCCCTAGCCCGTGAGGGAAGTCTGGTGGACTAAGTCCGGGTTTTCCTGGAACTCTCCCAAGGGTCACCCCGAATTCCCAAGGCAGAGGGGTGCCACCTGTCCCGGGTTACACACTGTGTATGTGTATGCTGAGGGGGATGGCAAATGCCTGACAGGGAACCAAGGGGGCGGGCGACGACAGGAATTGGTTGCTTCTGGGTCATTTGCCCCCAAACAAGGAAGGAATGAAGAATTCCTTCAGGAGGGTGTGTCCCGCCATCCGAGGTGACTTTATTCCGGACCAGGAAGGCTCAGGTGGCAGGGTGGGTCTGGCGCTGTAGTTTCAGCTGTCGACCACAGCGTTAGCCCAGCCTCAGTTTCTTATTCTGCACCACAGAGAAGCCAAGGCTACACTCACAGTCGCTGAGGCAGGCGGTCCCCATTCGCCACAAAGTGAACTGAGAAGCCCAGAGAGGGTCAGCCACTCCCCTGCAGATGCACAGTAGAGTAAGACTGTTCCCGAAGGAGACCTCGGAGCTGACCCCTCCGTTCGGGCACTTCCGTGTGGCCCCGAGTCTGGGGAAAGTCCATGCAGGGAATTTGGGCTCCGTCCTTCCTCCTGGGCCTGGCCGGGTGCCAGGGAGGCAGTGTTTGCTCAGGGTAGAACCCAACACCCTTGGGCATGGCCAGGTCAGTGGGACACGCTGCTATGGAGACAGGCTGCCTAAGCAACGACGTGTGTTTATTGAGCGTTTACTGTATGCCGCCATGTATATCGGGAGCAAGGCTCAGAAATTCAGTTTTATCTTTTCAGTTTTTTTGGAGACAGGATCTCAGGTAGCCCAGGCTGGCGTCTGTCTCCTTAAGTAGCCAAGGGTAACCTTGAACTCCTGACCTCCCTCTGCCACCCCTGGCTGCACACACGAGCCCCTGCCCAGAAGTTTATTACTGAAGTGGCTCTTGGAGCTACGAACCGATTGTGAGCTAGAGACACTGCCCGTCAGGGGCTCGCCCATGAGTCCCCCTTATTCCTCAGGGGCCTTGCGTCCAGCTGCACCCCTGAGCTGTTCCCACTATTCAGAATGAGATCTGGCAAACAGCAGGCACTCCATAAATGCACAAATGGTGCGGTGGTACAGACAGCTGCAGACTGAGGGACCCTCTCTCCCCCCAGTTCTACATGGTGAGCTCTGGGCCAGCCTGGTCTACGTGAGACTAGAAACAACAACACCCCTAATCGACAGGGAGCTGAGGAAGCCCGCAGACTGTTTGATGACTTGGGGGGGGGGACAGGGACCCCGTCTAGACCTGCGACGCCCAGTTCCACTCCTGGGCTCCGTGTGCCCCCTGCTGGCCGAAGCTGGAATTGCAGCCCCAAGTGCTAGGCTTTCTGAGAAGGGAAAACTGAGGCAAGGAATGAAGCGGCCGGGGTTCTTTCTGGAATCCCGCTTGCTCCAGGGTTGGTCTCCGGGCTCGCCCACCCCGGCGGCCCCCACGCCCCACCCCCTATACAGCCAGACCTTGGCCAGAAACGACAGAATCTGCCCTAAGTGACTCAGCTTCGTAAATGTTCCTCTAAACCTTGGAAACAGGTGCAACTATCATTCCCATTTCCAGAAGGGGAAACTGGGGCACAGACCCACAGTCCACCCTCCCACCCTGCCGTACAGGACGTGGTCTTTGGTTTTAGCTCGGAGACTCGTGGTCAGCTCCACCTTGACCGACCCTGCGGTCGCGGCCTCCGTCCGGACGCGCCCTTTGACCTTAGGCTGGGCGGCTCCCCCGAACGCGGGGAAGCCGGGGAACCTGACGAGGGTCTCACTGTAGCTCAGGCTGGCCCGGGCTCACTCTGTCCTGAGGGGGCTGTGCAGTTCCCGGAGCCGCCCGTGGGCGAGGGGGATTCGAACTCAGGTCCTCGCGCTCTCACGCCGAGGGGGCGGGAGATCATCGCTGCCCCCGTTTCCGCAAACTCTTAACCGAGCTTCAGAGCCCCATCTGCCACGTCCCTGCCCGCCACACGCCGGCCTCGTCGCCATCTGCGTCCCGCCGACCCGGGTGCACCCCGAGCACGACGTGTGACCGGCCCACGGGTGGGACACGTCAGCCCGGGCCGGTCCGCTCAGCCCCTGCCGCCGGCTCAGCGGGGCTGTGTGGAAAGCCGGGACCGGATCGCGGGTGTAGGGACCGGAGTGGAGGGGCGGGTCCAGTAGGCGTGTCGGGGCGTGTCCCGGTGGGGGCGTACCGAAGGGGCGTGGCCTGGTATGGCTGAAGGGCGGTGCCTGGTGGGGCTGCGGGGCGTGCTGGGGGCGGGGCGTGATCGGCGGAGGTGGGGCCTAATGGGGGCATGCCGGGGTCTGGAGGGCTGCGGGGCGGGGCCGGGCGGGGCGGGACCTGGCGGGGCGACGGGGGAGGAAGGCAGGTGCGGCGGGAGCGCGGCCCGACTGGCCTGCGACCCTCCTGGCCCCCGGTCGGGGCGGACCTACGGTCTCCAGGCCCCTCCCTCTCCACAGAGGGGCGCTGATTGTCGGGTTCCAGGCCCCCTGTTTGCACCATGGCGGTGAGATTCCAGGCGAGTAGTTCCGGAGCTCGGGGGAGGGAACGGGAGTGCGACCCAGGCTTTCCAAACCTTGTCTGCCTGCTTAACAGCCGGGGAAACTGAGGCCCAGAAGTGGGGCCTAGCCTGGGGCCGCGTAGGGCGATAAAGGTGTGACGCCGCCCTCGAGAGCCCCGAGTTCGAATCCCACCGCGACCGTGAGACCCGCTCGCACGTGATAGATAATCGGGCTTTGTTCTCTTCTTGGCCGCTGGCATTTATAGAGCACCGACTGTGTACAGACTTTCAGGAGCCTGGAGGGCGGGTTGATTGTAGCCGGCTCTGGGGACCCTGGGGGACTTTGCTCTTCAGGCACGGAGTCCTTCACTCCCCAGGAGGATAAACTGAGGCAGCAGCTGCTGGGTCACCTCACTGCTAGCTTTGTGTCCGCCTGGGAGGAATGACACCCCCCCCGGCCCCGCCCCACGGACCTGTTCCTAGCCCTGCCCCTCCTCCTGCCACCTGGCCCGCGGGGAGGGACAGCAGGGAGCCAGTGTCGTCGTCCTCGTCACCCCCCCCCCCACACACACACACCGAGCGCGCCTGCAGGTGACAGGGCGGGGCCGAGGGGCTGGGAGCGAGCGGTTTTAAACCGCCCTCCTCTGGTTTTCAGGCACTGGTCCCTAGACCCCCAGCCCGGCCTGCCGCCCGCGCCCAGAGTCGGGGCATCCCCAGAGGAAACGGGATTAGATTGTGACACCCCAGACTCCAAAGGGAGGGTGTCAGATGTGCGTGTGGGAAGCAGAGGAAGAGACAGTGGCCATGGGGCTCTGAAGGCTGAAGAGGAGTTTGAGGAGGGCTGTAGCTGCTAGCAGGTCGCCTGGGCTTCCTGATGGCTGGGTCCGGAACTCACACCTAAGCGAAAGGGCGAGAGCCTGCAGGGGACTGCGGAGAAATCCGTAGGAGCGCCAGGGACTGGCAGCCAGGCTCGGGCTAATCCTTGGGGAGCCCCTGAGGGTTTTCGACAAAGCCTGGCTACCCTCGGGGGACCGGTCCACACCAGCGGGGACAGGCTCGGCAGGTCTGGACAGGCCCGGCCACCTGCCTCCCCTCCCCCAGCAGCCCAGGCACCCTCATGAGCCTTATCTTAAAGGAAAGCAAGAAATAAAAATTCCACAGCCGGGACCTTTCCCAGCGCCTGAAGAAAGTCAGCCAGGGTTTGTGGTGCCTGTGGCACCCAGGAGCTGAGGCAGGAGGATGGCCATGAGTTTGGAGCTACCTAGGCGACAGAGCAAGAGTCCCACGCCCGCCCCGCCCCCCAAAAGCAAACTAAAACCCAGGGATCAGAACTGGGGAGATGGGGGGTGTCACACAGCTCAGCAAGGGGGTCACACAGCTTCGCAGAGGGGGGTTACAGCTCAGCAAGGGGGTCACACAGCTCCGCTGAGGGGGGGGTCATAGCTCAGCAGAGGGGAGTCACACAGCTCAGCCCAGGGGGTCACACAGCTCAGTAGGGGGGTCACACAGCTCCGCAGGGGCATCACACAGCTCCGCAGAGGGGGTGTGTAGGCGGGGCACGTTGGGTTCTGTGACAGTAAGGTGCCGTCCTGAGGGTTTTAGCTCGGCGGGGAGGGGGGGGAAGCGTACCCAGGGCCACCTCGCCCAGAAGCCGGGGAGGCAGATCTGGAGGAGGGGCCCAGCCTGTGAGCTGGATGGAGGCTGGTGTTTGGGGGCAGGCAGGACGCCCTTGTGGCTGCCGCCGAGGAAGGTAGTCTTCTCAGGCCCCATGAGCCTGTCCCTGTCCCCGTAGGTGGCAGACATGGAGGAACTGACCATCTGGGAACAGCACACGGCCACGCTGTACAAGGTGAGCTGCGGCCTGCCCCTGACGGAGGGGGTGCCCCTGGGCCCAGGAAGTAACGCCCTGTTGCCTGTGTCCCTCAGGACCCCCGCCGCGGCTTCGGCATCGCCATCTCTGGAGGCCACGACCCCGACAGCAGATCCGTGGTCGTGTCCGACGTTGTGCCCGGAGGCCCGGCCGTGGGCAGGCTCCAGTGAGACTCGGAACGCGATGGGGGCGGTGGGGGGCAGCATAAGGGCCAGAAACACCCCCCACCCCACCCCACCCCCGCACCTGCAGCTCCGTCAACAGGGCCTCCTGTCCCTAACACTTCCTGGTCCCAGAGGCAGGGCAGAGCCCCAGGGCAGGATGGCAGGGAACTGGAACAGAAAGATTGCAAACAGGGTTCCTGGAATCCCGTGGACAGAGCCATGGGTGATGGAGGGAGGGAGGAAAAGACACACAGAATACACCGGAGGGCAGGACGGAAAAAGCAAAACATCTACTTAGAACCAGTGTGGGTACACCAAAGAATGGCCACGGGATGGGTGCAGCCCTGAGCTTCCTCACTTGGGCCACTCCCTCAGGACCGGGGACCACATCGTCATGGTGAATGGGGTCTCAGTGGAGAACGTCACGTCTGCCTTCGCCATCCAGATTCTGAAAACCTGCAACAAAACGGCCAACATTGTGAGTGGGCATAGGTTGGGGAAACTGAGTCCAGGAGGTCCTGTGATACTGGCAGAAGCATATATAATTCCGTTAGCATGTTTTTCTGGGGGTGCTGGGAATGGAACACAGGATAGGGCATATTGAGTCTGTGCTCCGCCCTAACCACGCCCCCAGCCCCTCACTGGGGATTCTAGGCGGGGCTCCACCCTGACCACACCCTCAGCCCCTCACTGGGTATTCTAGGCGGGGCTCCACCCTGACCACGCCCTCAGCCCCTCACTGGGTATTCTAGGCGGGGCTCCACCCTGACCACACCCTCAGCCCCTCACTGGGTATTCTAGGCGGGGCTCCACCCTGACCACGCCCTCAGCCCCTCACTGGGTATTCTAGGCGGGGCTCCACCCTGACCACGCCCTCAGCCCCTCACTGGAGGATTCTAGGCGGGGCTCCACCCTGACCACGCCCAAGCCCCTCACTGGAAGAATCTAGGCAGGCACAGCTCTTTTTTCTTTTTATTTTTCTCAGTCTCTTTTCTGAAATCTCCTTTTTTTTTTAAAACTTATTTATTTTACATATGTGGATGTTTTGTCTGCCTGGACATCTCTCTGCCCACCAAAAGAGTACACACCATGAGACCACAGTTACAGACAGTTGTGAGCTGCCTTGTGGGCGCTGGGAACTGAACTCGGGTTCTATGAAAAAGCAGCCAGTGAGCTAACGGCTGAGCCCCCTCTCCAGTACCTAACTTTTAAGCCTTGATCCCCTGCCTCGGTCCCTTGTATAGTCGGAGTGGCCATCCTGGACTGATGGGACTGAAGGACCTCCTGCGTAGGTGGTGTGCTGGGGAAAGAGCCCACAGTTGTGCTCATATCGGGACCCCCTCCCCCACAGAGTCACACGGGCTCAGTCAGATGACAACTTTGGTGCTCAGCCCAGAGAGGGGCTGGATTCCCTAGGGTCCACTCTTCCTGCCTCTTCTGACGTCTCTCCTCCCTCCCACAGACAGTGAAGCGCCCTCGCAGGGTGCAGCTACCTGTCACCAAGGCCAGCACATCACCGGGCCACCAGCTCTCAGACGGGGAGGAAGTTGACCATGGCCAGGGCTATGAGGGCGACTCCTCCAGCGGTTCTGGCCGATCTTGGGGTGAGCGTTCTCGCCGAACCAAGGCAGGACGCCGTAGCCGCGTGGGTAGTCACCGGCACCAGAGCTCGGGTGGTAGATCCGAGCCCAACGGACTGGAGCTGGTATCTGGCTACAAGCGCTTGCCGAAGCAGGATGTGCTCATGAGGCCACACAAGTCCGTGCTGGTGAAGAGAAGAAACAGCGAGGGTGAGGGGACTGGGTTGGACCCCAAAACAGAAAAAAAAATCCTCAGGCGCAGGGAACATGGTGGATGCCCCCTACCCTCCCTCCACCTAGAATCCTCCAGTCAGGGGGTGTGGCCAGAGTGGACCCCGCCCACTTTAGAGGCTAAAGCAGGAAATTTTATTTTATTTTTGTTTTTTGAGACAGGGTTTCTCTGTAGCTTTGGAGCCTGTCCTGGAACCAGCTCTTGTAGACCAGGCTGGCCTCGAACTCAGAAAGATCCGCCTGCCTCTGCCTCCCGAGTGCTGGGATTAAAGGCATGCGCCACCACCGCCCGGCCAGGAAAATTTTTTTTAAGACTTATGTATTTATTATTATGTGTGCAGTGTTCTGCCTGCATGTGTCGCTGCAGCCAAAAGAGGGCATCAGATGGTTATGAGCTGCCATGTGGGTGCTGTGAACTGAATGAACCCAGATCCTCTGGAAGAGCAGTGCTCTTAACCTCTGAGCCACCTCTCCAGCCCCTAAAACAGGAGGATTATATGTTACTTCAAAGTCAGGTTAAATGATCTTGGTCTCCTGGCTAAAGAGTTCCCTCTTCTCCCTTCCAGAGTTCGGAGTGAAGCTGGGTAGCCAGATCTTCATAAAACACATCACAGATTCTGGCCTCGCTGCCCGGAACCGCGGGCTGCAGGAAGGAGACCTTATCTTGCAGGTGAGGCCAGGATTATGCTTGAGGTGGGGAAACTGAGACCAATGCGGGCAGTGCCGTGCTCCCAGCACCAGGAATTATTTCCAATCCTCCTGTTGTCTGTTTCGGGATCCCCTCACCAAGCCAAATGTTTCCAGTCCCCCCTCAATCCCATGCTGCTTCTCGACACTCGGGTTGTTTGTTTCTACCGACCCCTCTCAGATCAATGGGGTGTCCAGTGCGAATCTGTCCCTGAGCGACACACGGCAACTCATCGAGAAGTCAGAGGGGGAGCTGACGCTGCTGGTGCTAAGGGATAGCGGGCAGTTCCTAGTGAACATCCCTCCCGCAGTGAGTGACAGCGACAGCTCCCTTATGGAAGGTGAGGAGGGCAACTCCAAGCTTGGCTCCCGGAGACTCAGAGAGGGACGAGAACTGACCTCAAGCCTCGCAAGTCCACAGCGGCACAGCTGGCTCTTCAGGGCCTGCGTGGTTCCCAGTGTGACATGAATGCCAAGACCAGGTGCGACCCTGGCTGACTCGCTGCCCCTCCTCTACAGACATCTCAGACCTGACCTCGGAACTGTCCCAGGCGCCCCCATCCCACATCCCTCCACCACCTCTGCAGAGTCAGCAGAGCCCCGAGGCCAGCCAGCCAAGCTCTTCGATGTGAGTGCAGGGTGGTGGCTGTGAGAGGGCAGACCCTTGCTCTGCCTAGTTGCAGGGGTGACCCTACGTCTAGGGGGGCCCATGCAGATGCACCCCGACTTACTGGGCTCTTTTTTCGCCCAGGGAGAGTCCGCAGCCCCGGAGGCGGGAACGGTCAGTGGATTCAAGAGCCACTGCTGAGCCAGGTGAGCACTCATGGCTGCACTCTTCCTCACCTGCAGCAGTCATGTTAAAGCCAGGTGAGCACTCATGGCTGCACTCTTCCTCACCTGCAGCAGTCATGTTAAAGCCAGGTGAGCACTCATGGCTGCACTCTTCCTCACCTGCAGCAGTCATGTTAAAGCCAGGTGAGCACTCATGGCTGCACTCTTCCTCACCTGCAGCAGTCATGTTAAAGCCAGGCAAGGAGGGGACATGGTCAGGGGATCCCTCACCTAGAATCACCCCCCCAGGAGCTGCAGGACGTGGTCAGTGTGGTAGTTGGAGCAGCGGGGCTGCGTCCCCGGCACCCGGCTGCCCACGCGGGGCTGTGTCCCGCCACCCGGCTAGCTTTACCCGAAATAATTACACGGAAACTGTATTCTTTTAAACACCGCTTGGCCCATTTCTATCTAGCCTCTTCTAGGCTACCTCTCGCATCTGGACTAGCCCATTTCTAATAATCTGCTGTAGCCCACGAGCTGGCTTACCAGGAATGATCTTAACGTGCGTCTGCCTGGAGTGGGAGAATCATGGCGACTCTCTGACTCAGCTTTTTTCTCCCAGCCTTCCGTTCTGTTTACTCCACCCACCTAAGGGTGGGCCTATCAAATGGGCCTAGCAGTTTCTTTATTGCTTAACCAATGAAATCAACAGATTGATATATGACACTCCCACATCACTTCCCCTTTTTCTGTTTAAACAAAAAAAGGAAGGCTTTAACTTTAACATAGTAAAATTACACATAGCAACAGTTATCAAGCAAGAATTACAGTTACAATATTTATATCTACTTTGTCTTTTATCATAACAATGGAAAACTATAACTACCTATCCATTCTTCAACTCCATCAAAGACTCCAGAAGGATATAATATTACCTAAGTAAACAAGAAATCCAAAGCTCTAGGAATGACAGAGACATCTTGCTGCCTGTACAGTCACCCAAAGTTCCTCTGTACCGTTGGGGCATCCATCTTCAGCCTTCAGGCCCATAGTATCCAGCAGACATTTCCATGAAGCAGGAAATTACAAAGACAGTTCAGTCACTTTCTGCTGTGTCCTGCAGAATGTCTTGCAGACTCTTTCATGAGTCAGGAACCCCGAAAGACCGTCTCACCTTTAGGCAAGTTCAGCAGTCCTCTATCTGCGGGTTCTCTGTGTCCAGTTTATGCAATAGTCCAGGCAAGAGCAGTTTCTTGCCCAAATGGTTATCAAACTCCATAAAGATCCTCTTCAATGCCCATCTTCCTCTTGAAGTAGATTGGTGCCGCCAGGAGCAGAGTGCCTCATTGTCATGAAAAGTCCTAAGTTGTTAAAACATTAAATGCCATATTCTGCAGCCTTTGAGAGATATGAAGAATGCCTATCTGAAATATATCTCTATATATCTAGAAAATCTAACTAACATGACTACAAGCTTTACTATTATCGAAGATTATCCATTAACAACCTATATTTCTTAATTATACAGTACATTTTTAAATGAACTACACAATCACAATACCTTAGTCAAGATCAAGAAATACATATGCATATAACAAAATTGACCTTAAAATCCATACCAATGCAAATTATTCATACCTATATCATTTCCCCCTTTAAATGTAAAAGAACATTTATAAACAATATTTTGGGAACATGGGCACAGTTTTTTCTCTCCAAACTGCTTCCTGCTGAATGGGGGTGCTGTTAATCAGATCGTTTAGGGTGTAACCTGTGTGCCAGTTTCATCTCAGTTGGCAGTTGAGTGAAGTAATTTCTTGAGGGTGTTCACAGGAACTTTTCAGGAGGTTGTGGTCTATCATACCATATCGGGATAGATGCAATCCACAAGGTCTGGTCCTCTGCGAAAACAAAAGAAGACCCTCTCCAAAGCATCATATCCTTAGACCCAAATTTTGAAATCGTAATACCCTTATATCCATTCTGGTTTAGCTTGGCAGCCCATGTAATGAAATGTCTCTCTGTACTTAGCTCCTTTACAGTCAAAAATTTTAAAGAAAACACAATGTACATAATCCAGACTCTCTGTGAATTTTCCATTTTTACGTGGCTTATTTTTCTTTATTTCTTTTAATCTCTTAACTATCTGTACTCTGTCTCTTTAAAGACTTTACCTTTTTTTTTAAACCATTAACTTTATCTCTATATTCTTTTTTTTCTCTCTCTCAAGCCTACGTACATTCATCCAACAGTGTGACTCATTTAGTGGTCTGAATCTGTCCTATTGTGAATCTGCAATTTTTTACTATCCAGGAGCAGTTTTGATTTGCGCCTTTAAATCACTAGGCGCTAAAGAATCTAAGCTGTGACATTCCTAGGTCAAAAACAGGTACTGCCTGCTGGCCCCGCCCAGTCCAACATGGCGGAGCCGCTCGTGCCTCTGATCCTTGCACATTGCACCATTAGCATGGCGGAGCTGCTTGTGCCTCTGAGCTGCGGCATGCAATGTCCCCCTTTTAGGCACACAGCAGTCTAGTTGCCATCAAACAAATTGTAGCACTTTACTCCAAATGCTCCATTCAAAAGCTCTGTCTCCCGCAGGAGCCAGACAGAGATTGCAATGGCGGCACAGCCCAGAAAGCCAGCATTTTAAAACAGCCAGTTTTGTCCTGCTGCTGAGTCAGGAAACTTTCAAAATGGAGGACGTACCATTTTGTGCTAGCTCTGGGGCCGCCAGGTAGGAGCGGCACTCAGCACTTTAATTCTGAGACTGAGCGTGCAGCACAAAAATTCTTTTCATCCAAGTTACATCCAAATCTGACACGCAGAGCACTGCGCAGTCCTAATCCACCATGCTCTCCCGTCTGCCTAAGCCTGATTCGGCTGTCTGCCCAGGTGCAGGCAGGGAGTGCTGAGCCATCGGCACGGTCTCAGAGCACTCTCCTTCCGATCCCAAGCGGGAACACAAACATAAAATCCACTGAAATGCCTTAAAGCCAGAGTTCACGCTGGCAGCACAGCCCCAAGAAGCTGCGCTTTAAATGACACAGCGTTTTTTTTCTACTGCTGTTGCTGAATCAGGAAATCTCTCTACAGCACGCCACCAACAAACAGCAAAAATCTGTGTTAAACTCTCTCTCCCTTATTTTTAAGCCTTCTCAGGTTTTTTAAGTGGATTTAGTCCATCACGTTGGGTGCCAATCTGTTGTAGTTGGAGCAGCGGGGCTGCGTCCCCGGCACCCGGCCACCCACATGGCTAGCTCTAGGTTATGCCCTGAAATAATTACACGGAAACTGTATTCTTTTAAACACCGCTTGGCCCATTTCTATCTAGCCTCTTCTAGGCTACCTCTCGCATCTGGACTAGCCCATTTCTAATAATCTGCTGTAGCCCACGAGCTGGCTTACCAGGAATGATCTTAACGTGCGTCTGCCTGGAGTGGGAGAATCATGGCAACTCTCTGACTCAGCTTCTTTCTCCCAGCCTTCCGTTCTGTTTACTCCACCCACCTAAGGGTGGGCCTATCAAATGGGCCTAGCAGTTTCTTTATTGCTTAACCAATGAAATCAACAGATTGATATATGACACTCCCACATCAGTCAGGGTGGAACCCTGCCTAGAATCTTCATTGAGAGGCTGGGGGGCGTGGTCAGGGTGGAGCCCCGCCTAGAATCCCCAGTGAGGGACTGGGGGCGTGGTCAGGGTGGAGCCCTGCCTAGAATCCTCCAATGAGGTGCTGGGGGTGGAGCCCCATCTCGGTTGGGTCTTTGGTCTGTGCAGTATTTGCATTCTCTGAATGAATGTAGGCTGCCGGTTTCTCGTAGAGTATCCTGGAGAAAGCCACTATGACATTTACCGTGTCCCCAGCCAGCAGAGCCTGTCAGATCGTGGGTGAGTATATCAGATGAGCATGTGATCCCACATCCTGCAGCTGTCCTCCCAGCCCATGTAACCCTAACTCCCCGCTTGTGGAATGTCAGCACCCACTGCCACCATGGCCTGATCACCCTCCTCTCTGGTAGCTACAGCCCCGACACGCGTGTCGTGCGCTTCCCCAAGGGTGCAAGCATCGGCCTGCGGCTGGCTGGTGGCAACGACGTGGGCATCTTTGTGTCCGGGGTGCAAGAAGGCAGCCCAGCCGATGGTCAGGGCATCCAGGAAGGGGACGAGATCTTACAGGTGACACGGGGACAGCAGGCCCCGGGAATGTGGCCCTGGGTCCTTCTGGTAGCCCAGGCTGGCCTGCAACTTACTATCCCTGAATCGTTGGGATCACAGGCCTGCGCCCCATACCTGACTTTTTCCATGGGTGGCAGGGATTTGAATTCAAGTCTTCAAGCAATTCCCCGCTGAGCTCTTTCACTAACCCCGAGAGTTTTTACATGGTGGTGGGATGGGGCTGGACCCCTCGACACTGCCTGAGGCTTTCAGACTTGGCTGTGTGTACTAAGCCTGGCTCCTCCCTGGATCTGTGTGACACTCAGCCATGGGTGAGATCCGTCACAGAGACACTGGGGAGGCAGTGGCTCAGGTGCCAGCCCCACCACATCAACCGTATCCCTTTTCCGGCAGGTGAACGGCATGCCATTCCGGAACCTGACCCGGGAGGAAGCTGTGAACTTCCTGTTGGAGCTGCCGCCGGGGGAGGACATGGAGCTTGTGACGCAGAGCAAGCAGGACAGTGAGTGTCCCTGAGGTGTCCCCGCAGGCACCCGGACCCCACATGAAAATCCAGACACTAGCCAGGTGGTGGTGGCACACCACCCAACACTTGGGAGGCTTGAGCAGGCAGAACTCTTGAGTTGGAGTCCAGCCTGGTCTACAGTGTGAGTTCCAGGACAGCCAGGGCTACAGTGAAACCCTGTCTCAAACAAACAAACAAAAAAAGGCAGACTCTAAGCCCTGGACCAGCTATGGGGATGTGGAGACAGGAGTATCCCCGGGGTCACGGCCAGCCTGGCAGAGCTGGTGAGTCCAATGTCAACCTCTGGCCGCCACCCACCACCATGATGGCACGTACCTCTGATCCCAGCACTCGGGAGGCAGAGGCAGGCGAATGGAGTCCAGCCTGGTCGACGGAGAGAGTTCCAGGACAGCCAGGGCTACACAGAGAAACCCAAGGGGGCTGGAGAGATGGCTCAGTGGTTAACGGCACCGGCTGCTTTTCTTAGAGGTCCTGAGTTCAGTTCCCGCCCAGAACCCACAGCGATCTGTAATGAGATCTGGGGTGCAGGCAGAACACTGCATACATAAGAAATACATGAATCTTAAGAAAAAAAAAGCCGGGTGGTGGTGGCGCACGCCTTTAATCCCAGCACTTGGGAGGCAGAGGCAGGCGGATCTCTGTGAGTTCGAGGCCAGCCTGGTCTACAAGAGCTAGTTCCAGGACAGGTTCCAAAGCTACAGAGAAACCCTGTCTCAAAAAACCAAAAATAAACAAATAAATAAATAAAATAAAACAAAGACCCAAAGCTCCAGGCTCCGCAGGGACAGTGCACTGTGTCTGCCCAAGCGAGGTCCCCAGGGAGGGATGGGCCCCTGAGGAGCTCGAGAAGACACCCTCCCCCACCTCTGTCCTCAGTCTTCAGGAAGATGGTCCAGTCCCGCGTGGGTGACTCCTTCTACATCCGCACGCACTTCGAGCTGGAGCCGAGCCCACCTTACGGCCTGGGCTTCACTCGTGGTGACGTCTTCCACGTGGTGGACACTTTGTACCGTGGCTCAGGGTCTGGCTACGGTGGTCGTGGGGGCCTTTGGCTGGCCGCCCGCATGGGCAGAGATCTCCGAGAGCAAGAACGTGGAGTCATCCCCAATCAGAGCAGGTGGGAGGAGCTCCCCAGGCTCGCGCCTCAGTTTCCCCATTGCCTAGGGCTCACTGGAGTGAGTCACAGTGGTGTGGGCAGGGGAGTGTGCTGCCTCCACTGTATACTGAGCACAGATATGGCCTTATTTATCCATTGATTTCTGAGTCAGAGTTCCTTCCCAGTATCCAACCCCTCCCGGGTACCAGCATCCAGAGGCCCCACATCCCTTGGCTTGTGGCCCCATCCTCTCTTCAGAATCAGCAGCGCAGCCTTTCCCGCCTTCCTCTAAGGACCCACCCCGGACGTCCCCAGTTCAGGGTCCTCAGCCTGACTCAGTCTTGCCTCTCTAGGCCGTGTTCTGTCCCTTATGTCCCCTGTGTTCCCCAGGGCGGAGCAGCTGGCCAGCTTGGAGGCTGCGCAACGGGCAGCGGGCGTTGGCCCAGGCGCCCCCTTGGCCTCCAACCCACGGGCCGAGTTCTGGCGGCTCCGGGGTCTCCGCCGAGGGACCAAGAAGACGACGCAGCGGAGCCGCGAGGACCTGTCAGTGCTGACCAAGCAGGGACACTACCCGCCCTACGAACGCGTGGTGCTGCGAGAAGGTGGGTGGTCGTGGGAGCGACCCTCCTCCCCAGGTCACAGGGCCTCGAAGCCATTGCCTGCCTTCCCCTCGGTTCTGTTGGGTAGCACAAACCGTGCACCCCTCCCCCCTCTGGAAGCTGAGGCAGAGGGATTTCTGTGAGTTTGAGACCAGACTGATCTACAGAGTGAGTTCCAGGACAGCCAGGGCCACGCAGAAAAACCTTGTGTCTAAATAAATTACTAAAAATCTTAATTAAAAAAAAAACTCAGGCATATTTGACTCTCTCGGCCCAACTGTACTCAGTTGGCTGCGCAGTGGGAGAGGCAGGCAGATAGGTGGTATCTCAATAAAACTTTATTTATAAAATCAAACCAAGGGTCAGACAGTGTGACTGTAGTTACTTGCCAGTCTGTTCCACATCTAGTAGTCCCAAATAGGATCAGAAACAAAACAGAACTTCCTTTGTTTGCCCGCCTTGAACTTGCAGCAATCCTCCTGCCTCAGCTTCCCAGGCTTCTGGCTTGAGCACCCTGACCCTGAACCTGACCTCGCTACTTTCTCCACTTCCCAGCCAGCTTTAAGCGCCCGGTGGTGATCCTGGGACCAGTGGCCGACATCGCCATGAAGAGGCTGACGGCAGAGATGCCCGACCAGTTCGAAATTGCGGGTAAAACATGGCATGAGGGCAGCCATGAAGGGGGTGTCTCACCCTCTCCCCCATTCGTGCCAGGGCCAGACAGCATCAATCGATGCCAGCTCCCACCCCTCCCACCTTCCCACTCCCATGCCCAGGCCAGACAGCATCGATCTCACGCCAACCACTGCACTCAATGCCAGGGCCAGACATTGTCAATCGATCTGGGCGCAGTCTGTTGGCTTCTGGGAACCGAGGCAAACACCGCCTTCTCATTTGCTGAAGAGTTGTTCAGTTTTTTTTCTTTATTTTTAAAATTCTGTTTCACTTTTAACTATGAGCACGTCAGTACATCATCCCACCTATGATCCCTGCTGCTTCAAGGCTGAGGCAGGAGGATAGCAGTTTTCAGGACAGCCTGGGCAACTTAATGAAACTCTGTATTCAAATCATGTCTCCATCCCAGCATAAACTGGGCCTGTCATCAGGAGCCCAGGGTCAGCACTGACTACATAACTAGAGGCCAGATTGGGCTCCATCAACTCCATCTTTTAAAATATTAAAAAGGGAAACCGAGGCCCGTGGGTGTGGCTCAGGAGTGAGCGTTTAGCAGGTGGGGTGGCTCTAGGGGGCCTGGAGTCTTAGAGGGCTCCTCACACAGAGAACCAGATAGGACAGATTTCAGGCTGCTCAGAGAGGAGACCCCTGGAGGAGGCTGGGTGACATTCAAAGGGCAAAGTCACCTGCAACCCCATTAGTCATCAGGAAATACAATCGCTGGGGTTGATGTGCGGAAGGACGGAAAGTCGGGCCCCAGACAAGTACGAGGTGGACTATTACTCAGCCAGGAAAAAGAAAGGAAGCCCCATGGGCGGTGGGGTGAGGTCCTCCTTCCCGGAGGCACAGGAAGTGAGAGGGTGGGAAAGGGGCTGGGGTTGGTGTGCAAACCGCGGTGGGGGACACAGTGGATGACATCAGCCGGGTCCCCTGCCTCCTCAGAAAGCGTGTCCCGGACTGACAACCCATCCAAGATCATCAAACTGGACACGGTGCGGGTGATCGCCGAGAGGGTAAGCACGGGCATGGGGAACCTGAGGCCCCTCATGGGCACGGAGGGATCCCCTCTGGGGCAGCGGTGCGCTGCGGGCTCTTGTGGGACGCTGGTCTCAGGTCCACACCCCTGAGCCCGCTCTCTGGAGGCTGAGGACCCGAGTTTGAATACCCGGAGCCGTACACTTGTGGATCCAGGTTCCCAGTCACAGCGGATCCCTCACCTGTCCCTTACTCCGCCCGTGACCCAGGACAGGCACGCGCTCCTGGACGTCACCCCCTCAGCCATCGAGCGCCTCAACTACGTGCAATACTACCCCATCGTGATCTTCTGCGTCCCCGAAAGCCGCCCGGCCCTGAAGGCTCTGCGGGAGTGGCTGGCCCCAACCTCCCGCCGCAGCAGCCGCCGCCTATACGCGCAGGCACAGAAGCTCCAGAAACACAGTGGGCACCTCTTCACAGGTGCAGGAGGGGTGGGAAGGGCAGTACGCGCGAGGGAGGGGGGAGCGTGTAGAGGAGGCGCCAGGGTGACGTCTGCCCTCATCTTCGCAGCCACCGTCCCCCTGCACGGTACCGATGACTCCTGGTACCAGGAGATCAAGGCCGTGGTGCAGCTGCAGCAGACGCGGCCTATCTGGACTGCGGAAGACCAGGTGCGGGGTGCGGAGAAAGGAGGGCATAGCTGGGTGAACCTCATAAGTAACCAGGTTGTGGCTTCCTAGTATACAGTAACCAAGATTTTGCTTGAGCAAGCTTCTGCCCTTAGGGCTGGACTTTGGATCCGGGACTTTGTAGGATGCATAGAAGTTGTCCAGAGCTGAACCCCATGCAAAGGCACCCATCAGACGTCATGGCCGGGCATGGGGTAGTGGAGGCTGGCATTCGGGGTCACAGCATCCTGTTCCCCACAGCTGGACGGCTTATCCGAGGACCTTGATCTGCCGGGCCGCGGCCTGGATACCAGCTCCGGGGACCTCAGCTGTGACAGTCGGGCCAACAGCGACTACGAGGACACGGACGGCGCCTACACAGACGGCGAGGGCAGCGGGCCCCAGGACGCTGATGAGGAGCCCCCGGTCCCTGCTCTGGCCCGGTCTTCGGAGCCTGCATGGGTGGAAGACCACGAGGGGCTGAGGGGTCACGGGGGGATCACTGCCGAGTTTGAGACGCAGGTGGGCACAGCCCCGCGCGGTGGGGGAGTGGGACCCTCCCTTAAGCCTGGTCACCCCCAACCCCCTCTGCGCATGTCAGCGGGTCATGGCCTTTCTCTTCCCTCTAGGCTGGCAGTCGCCATCCCCAGGGCCAGTGGCGCGAGGACAGCATGCGGTAAGTGCCCTTGAGGGACGCAGAGCCACTCTGCACCCCACCCAGTCAGGACTTGAGGACAGAGTCCTCAGGGATAAAGGGATAAGGAAGGGCATTGGGGCTGTGGCTTCTCAGGAGTTTGCTTGCAAATCCCAGCCCACAGTTAAATATAGGGCCCTGCCTGGTGGGGTCGGTGGGACAAGGTCACGTTGTGCATCCCCACCTCCTCCTCACCGCACACCTACACCCTCTCCCCACCGTCCTCCTCACCACGCACCCTCACCCCCTCCCCACCGCCGCCCTGCACCCACTTCCGCCCCCAGGACCTACGAGCGCGAAGCTCTAAGGAGGAAGTTCACAAGAGCCCGGGATGTTGAGTCCTCCGATGATGACGCCTACGACTGGGGCCCAGCCACAGACCTGTGACCTGAGAGGTCACAAGCCCTGCTTCCTGCTCCCTGGAGCCTCAGTTTCCCTTGTAGGACTCAGAGCCTCTGACCATTTAATAAACCTTTAATTTTCTTTAACATTAGAAAGTAATATAAGGCTGAGGATTCTGGGGTCCCCGTGGGCCGACAAAAGTGGTGGCCAGAACGAAGGCACGCGTGGGCGGGGCGATCACAGGTACACCGGCTGTTCCTGCCCCGTGAGCAGCCGGTAGGTGGCAGCTGGCATCGTCTTGATGTGAATCTAAGGGTCAGGGGTTAAGTTAGAGGTGAGGTCCGGGCGATGGTGCAGAGGTGAGGTGGAGGTGACAGGGTGAGGGGCAGGGGTGACAGGCTTTGAGGTCGGGTGATGTCCCCTCTCGCACCTCCCGCGCCTCGGTGAGCAGCTGGATGATGCGCGCGTGGGGCATGGCCACCACGCTTTGCCCGTTGACCTCTATGATGCGGTGTCCCACGCGGACACCCCCGCGCTCGGCCGCACCCCCACGCAGCAGACTGCAGATCTGGGGGGAGACACGGCGCTCAGGACCCGTCCCTGGGCTGTAGGCTAGCCTCCACCCCACACCCGGCCCGGAGGTCCCGGCCTCACGATGCCGTCCTCCACGCAGAAACCCAGTTGCTCGCGCACATGGGGCCGCCGGATGATGGCCGTGGTGACCGGAGGGCAGTGGATGATACTCAGTGTCACTGACGAGTGTCGCCGCACCTCCTGAGGGACCCACTGTGCTGTTTAGGCCTCCGCAGGCCTCAGTCTACCCACCCGCCTATGCCCCGGGGGCGTGGGGCTGTGATCAGTGGCACCCCTGGGGCCCGGTCCCTGCGGAACCGCGACTCACACGCACGGCGGCCTGGCAGGCGGCCAGGGACAGCCCCACCAGGCTGGTCCCGTTGATGGCGGTGACACGGTCCCCGATGCTGAGAGCCCCGGAGCGCTCGGCAGGGCCCCCGTGAAGCAGGTTGGCGATGACAGCGGTGGGCAGCAGTGAGCCCCAGCCGGACTCAACCAGGGCGACGCCCAGGGCCTCTCCAGGCCTCTTCTGGATACAGACCTGGGGGCGGGGCCGCGTGGGCTAGCGAGGGCTCTTTGTAGGACAGGGGCGGGGCCAGGATTTGGGGGCGGGGTGGAGGGCTTGCCTGGGCGGGGCCCGAGCCCTTGCTCACCTCCCTGCAGTTCTGGCTGTTGCAGAAGTGGTCCAGGTCGCCATTGTGCGGGTGGCTGGCAGCATCCGAGGGCCGCGTGCCCACTTGGCTGGGGTCGATCCCATTCTCCTGCAGGAACTGGCTGTAGGCGATGCTGAAGGCCTGGCCGATGGCCTGGGCGATAACCTGGGCCTGTTGGGAGGACAGCAAGCTCCTTCACACCCTACAAAGCCCCAGTTCCAAGGCCCACACCTTCAAGAAACCTCACAGTTTCTGAGTCAGACTCAAGGAAGGGGCAGGGCTCGGCTGCTTACATCCTCCGAATGGAAGACATGGCACAACATCTTGTAGAGACGCCGACTGCGGTCCTGGGGAGTGGTCCTCCTGGCCATCCGTCTCCGGGCCATCACGACCAGCACAGGCCCGATGTCTGCAATGTAGGAGATGGTCTGCAGGGCGTGGTCCATCAGGGCGTCCTGTGGACACGTGATGAATGGGCTGGGGATCTCTGGAGATTCCCAAGAGTCCACCACAGCCAAAGCCTGGCCCTCTGGGTACCTGTGAGTCGGCGGCCAGCACCTTGACCCTCTTGGTGGAGATAAAGATGTCCACCTCTGCCATCGGTTGGGTCTCACCTTCGGGGGCCTGTGTGGAGGGGGGTGGGACACAGGGATTGGTGGCCATCCAGGACACCATGCCATGCAGCCCCAGCAACTCCACCCTGGCTCACCTTGACGCGGTCCACAGCCTCCTGCGCCTGTGCCATGCGCGTGCTGGGCGGCGGGCTGCGCTCTGACAGCAGCTGGGTGGAGCCCAGATATTTCACAGTGAAGATAACACCGTCCACAAGCTCCTCGTGTCCACAGGGACCTGGAACTGCGGTGACAGCGAGGGGCACCTTCAGGCCCGTCCCGTCCCGGGGATTAGGATAGGCTAGACCCGCAGTGCTCCATCGCCTGTTCCAGAAGGATCCACAGGGCTCCAGCTCCAGTGTCGGCTAGCCAGCTGTGTACCTGCCGCTCCCAGAACTCCTGGGAAGCATCACCCTCAGCAGGACCTGGAGCTCACGGACCCCTCTTCTAGACTAATCTTCTGACCGGGCTGAAAGCCAATGGCCTCACTGTGGTGTCTCAAACCCCTAACATTCCAGAATTAGGCAGGGGCCAGCAAGATGTCTCAGTGGGGTACAGGGCACTCTGCAGCCAAGCATGATACCCTAAGTTCGACCCCTGGGACTCCACACGATGGCGGTGAGAACCGCCTCCCACGTGCCATCCTCCAAGCCCCTTCTTTGTCATAGCAATAAATAAATGCAAAAAAGAAAAAAAGAAAGAGGATCAAGATCATTTCCATTTTCTTTTTTTCTTTTCTTTTTTTCTAGACAGGCTTTCTCTGTAGCTTTGGAGCTTGTCCTGGAACTAGCTCTTGTAGACCAGGCTGGTCTTGAACTCACAGAGATCCCCCTGCCTCTGCCTCCCCAGTGCTGGGATTAAAGGTGTGCACCACCACCACCTGGCTTCATGGCCATTTTCCATAGTGACCTACAATTCTCTCCAGACAGCCCAGAAAATCCACAGCATCTCAAAGCCCAGGTCCTTGACAGCCCTCAGGCAATTTCGCCCAGACCCTGTAAACTGCTACACTGTTGAGATCCGCGCTATTCCCTGCCCCTGGCAGCCAGAACACTCTTCCACCCTAGTCTTTCTGGGCTCCTGAGTGCCAGGATCCCTTTCCATCTGAGCTGCAATGCTGACAGACCCTTCCTCAATTCCAGACCACTTTGGTTTTTAACCTTTCTTTAGCCCTGGGCCTATGAAGCTCAGGCCAGTATGGAACCTGCCTTCCGTCCCAGCTTCCTGTGTGCTGGAGTCAGGTGGGTGCCAGCACGCCCAGATGCTCATCTGAAACTTCTAGGTCACCCTGAAGCTGACGTAGGACCCTGTTCTTTCTGTGGCTTTAGAACGTTCAGGCCTATGCAAAACTGGGCAAAACCATCAGCTTGGACACTCCTGAGATAAATAATAGCATTAACCACAGTCCTAGAATCTTCTGTGATGCAGGACCACATGGACTCCTTGAGTGGGCAATGAGGATTCGAACCCAGGTCCTCATGCTGGTGTGCCGTGTCCACTTAGATGCCTCCCCAGATTCGAACCCAGGTCCTCATGCTGGTGTACTGTATCCACTCAGATGTCTTCCCAGATTCGAACCCAGGTCCTCATGCTGGTGTGCCGTGTCCACTTAGATGCCTCCCCAGATTCGAACCCAGGTCCTCATGCTGGTGTGCCGTGTCCACTTAGATGCCTCCCCAGATTCGAACCCAGGTCCTCATGCTGGTGTACTGTATCCACTCAGATGCCTCCCCAGATTCGAACCCAGGTCCTCATGCTGGTGTACTGTATCCACTCAGATGTCTTCCCAGATTCGAACCCAGGTCCTCATGCTGGTGTGCCGTGTCCACTCAGATGCCTCCCCAGATTCGAACCCAGGTCCTCATGCTGGCGTGCCGTGTCCACTTAGGTGTCTCCCAGCCCTCAAAAATTCGCACAAAACTATAAATGCCTTGCCAAATGGTGGTGGCGCACGCCTTCAATCCCAGCACTCAGGAGGCAGAGGCAGGCAGATCTCGGTGAGTTTGAGGCCAGCCTGGTCTACAAGAGCTAGTTCCAGGACAGGCTCCAAAGCTACAGAGAAACCCTGTCTCGAAAAATAAAAACAAAACAAATAAAAAAGCCCTGTAAATGTCATCTTTAGGTCCTAGGAGCACCCTCCCCCAGCAGTCTGGAGCTGGCCTTGTGGACAGTGGTTTCTAGGGTACTTTTCATCCTATATCTCATCTCTAGCCATCCTCTCTAAACCTGCATCCTCACAGCAAACATGTCAAGTTTGGAAGGCTGGTTGTGGGCTGTTCTAGAACATTCTGGTCCTGTGTGAGAAGGGTCACTTACCCTCTGAGACAGCAGGGCATGAGGCCAGGGTCTCAGGGCTCTGGAAGATAGAAGAGGAACAGGCCTGGGTCCCCGGGCTGCGCTGTAGGCCGAGGTCAGGATTCATGGGTCGGGGTGTTACCTGGGCACCCAGAGGAGGCTCTTGCTGTGTCACCAGGGGCACTGTCTCCAGCCAGGGCTCTGGGGAGCTGCTGGAACTCCTGCTGTCTGCTGGCTCTGCCGACACCCCCTCCATCCACCCCGGGGATCCTGGGTCCCCCTCTGGCTCTTCAGGCGGCTGCAGCAAACGGGGTATGGTCTGTGGAGGATCTGGGGGTCCCGGTTGGGCAGGCAGAGATGTCTCACACCTCAGCAGACCCAGAAGGTCATCCCCGCCTGCGTCGGCAGATAAGAGCCCACCAGCGTCTGTGCTGTCCGGGGTGGCCAGGCCTTGGCCAGTGGCAATGTGCAGGGGACAAGGCTCTCCATCTGGGAACGGGCCACCCAAGTCACCAGGGAGAGCTTCCAGCTGCTGGACCAGCACCTGGACACCAGATGCATCCAGCTCCATCTCGCTCAGGGAGGCAGGTCCTCCGGGTCCCGAGGCCCACTGGGTACTGGAGGGGTGGTCCTCAGGGGGCACCTTGGGGCCTTTTGGCTCCTCCAAGTCCATGGCTGGGAGCCCTAGGGGGTCCTGGGGGTCTAGAAACTCCATGTCTGGAACCCAGGTTCAGGCTGGCATCGTCATCAGGCTGAAGAACAATGGTGCTAGGTGAAATCTCTTAGGAAAGCCACAATCCAACAGGTGACAGCCTCGGTCCCCATGAGGCCTGCACAGGAAAGAAGTCCCCTTTTCACACAGGAGCCAACCAAGAACTCAGGCTGTGGCCCCCAGAACTCAGGCACTGACCCCTAAAACTCTGGGTCCGGTCCCCAGAACTCAGGCACTGACCCTCAGAACTCAGGCACTGATCCCCAGAACTCCGGCACTGACCCCCAGAACTCAGGCTCCAGTCCCCAGAACTCAAGCACTGACCCCCAGAACTCAAGCACTGACCCTCAGAACTCAGGCACTGATCCCCAGAACTCAGGGTCCGGCCCTCAGAACTCAGGCTCCGGCCCCCAGAACTCAGGCTCCGGCCCTCAGAACTTAGAGTCCGGCCCCCAGAACTCAGGCACTGACCCTCAGAACTCACTCACTGACCATCAGAACTCAGGCACTGACCCCCCAGAACTCCGGCACTGACCATCAGAACTCAGGCTCTGGCCCCCAGAACTCAGGCACTGACCCTCAGATCTCAGGCTCCGGTCCTAAATCTCAGACACTGGCCTTGGGTCGCCCCGTCTGGTCCCGCGCGGGCGCAGTACCTGTGCCTCCGGCCCGGGATGACCAGGTTCGCCCGTTCTTGCGGGAGACTCAGCAGCTCTCTGGGATCCCAGCTTTGGATCCGGATCATTAAGCTGTGCACCTCCCAGGAATATTGCGCACGCGCAGCCTCACGCTGCCTGTTGGGAAATGTAGTCCTTACATGCGATCTCGGCAGACAGACGCACAGTGGGGTTGTAGAGTTAATAATAGAGCACGGGTTCGAATCCCAAGACTCCAGGCAAACTGGCTTTTTCTCTAAAATGGGGTTCCGCATCACTCCCAGGTGCAAACAACCGAGGTGGGACAAGAGAAGAGACACGGCAGGGAACTAGAAAAGTGAACATGAAGATCTGGGGAGAGAAGACAATTGTGGGCAGGAGTTGGTAAGGACCAACTTCCGGTTTGGGTCCCGGAGTGACACATAACTTCGCAACCTAGATTCGAACTGACACTGGAGCTCACACCATGGTCCACAATAACAGTCCCTAAGCTTGACTGTAAGAGGGCAGCGGGTTAGGGTGTACTAATGAGTCTATTTCTTCTTGAGACATAGTCTCATGTAGCCTAGCCTGACCTCGAACTCCTGATCCTCCTGCCTCTGTCAAGTACTGTCAGCCTGGAACAAAGGACTTCGACTGAGCCCTGGTCACCACCTCCACTTTCTTCTTTATTACAGGCCTGATTATGTAGCCCAGGCTGGTCTAGAATTTGCTATGTAGACCAGGCTGGCCTAGAACTCACAGGGATGCACCTGCTATGCCCAGATCATGGGGTCCCCCCAACACCAAGTAGAAGACTGAGTCCTGTGTGTAAAAGCACAGAGCCTTTATTCTTACACTAGTTTGCAACTCGGTTTCTCCGTGTGTCCAGTGTATTGGAGTGATCTGAGAGCCCAGGGCTCAGTTAGAGTTGGGTTTTATAGTAGTAAAGGTGGGGGTGAGGGGTTTCTGAGGTTCAGAGCCTCTGACCGGATGACATTTGTCTAGGGGTGTCCTGGTGAAAAGCGATGGCTGTGTGCTGGCAGGAGAGCCTATCTACAGCGGTTGGAACGTTGGGAATTCCTTCGGATGGTCTGTTCCTGAGTGGGGCCTGGGTGGTCTCAGTTTGTGGTCTGTATCGGAACCAGGGTAAACTACTGGAACTCAGGCCTCTATTGAGCTTGTCATGGCTGGGTCCTACACCACCACCCCCCCACTACCTCCCACACGCTGGAATTAAGGTAGCGCACACCACACTCGACCACCTTATGTCTAAGCCAAGGTGCCACATAGCCCAGGCTGACCTCAAACTTGATGCGGAGCAGAGAGCTACCCTGATCCTGATTCTCCTGTCTCTATCTGTAATGGATTAAATAAAAAAGCTGCAGGTGTCCGAGTGGCTGCAGCAGGCAGCTGGCCATGAGACCATGCCGCAGATCTCCACAGGTGGCTGGTGCTGGGCAGGGAGACAGAGCCATGGACAGTGCAGAGTGAGTTCCATATTTATTTAGTGGTCTATGAAGAAGAGGAGGAGAGCAGAGAGGCAGAGAGAAGGGAGAGAGAGAGAAGGGAGAGACATAGCTGCCTCTTCGAGAGGGAGACAGAAAAGGAAGAGACTCAGGCTGCAAACAGGAAGATCTGCCTGCCTCAGCAGACAGGGGGGGGAGGTGGGCGTGGCTTGTCTCTTAATGAGACAGAACAGATCATTACACCATCTCCCACGACAACAGACTGGGTTTTGGTTTTGGTTTTTTGTTGTTGTTGTTGTTGTTTTGTTTTGTTTGCTTTTGTTTTTGGAGACAGGGTTTCTCAGTGTAACAGCCCTGGCTATCCTGGAACTCACTCTGTGGCCCAGGCTGGCCTCGAACTCACAGAGATCTGCCTGCCTCTGCCTCTGCCTCCTGAGCGCTGGGATTAGAGTGCTCCACCACTGCCCGTCTTGTTCTTAAACTTTCAAAAATCCCACACAGAATACAAGCACGAATTTAATGTGACATTTTAAGTAGATGAGGCTCTAAAGACAAGAATTTCTTGAAATATTCTTTGAACGGGTGATAACTACATGAGTTCAAACTAGTCACTAGCCGCCCAATGCTACGACTACATTACCCAGAAGGCCGCGGGCGCCGCCGACGCCCTAAAGCGGCCCCGGAGCGTGACGTAGCCCGGAAACGTGCACGTGCAAGCCGGCCAGCATTATGGCGGCCACCCGTCTCCTCGGGGCTTCGCGGATGTGGGCCGGCTGTCGGCTCCGGGCTCTCCCGGTCCCCGGAGGACCTGGAACGCTCTCCGTCCGGGACTACGCCAAGAAGCCAGGTGAGGCGCCTCCGGAGGAACCAACGTGGGCACGGTGGGAGGCCAGGAGAGTACGTAGTGCGCAGGCGCGCTGCTGTGGGAGGCGGGGCTCCGGGAACTGCTACTGCGCAGGGCGGGGGGGGGGGGGGGGCAGAGGCGCCGACCGCTGCAGGGCGCCTGGAATACTAAACCCACCCGCAGAAATTGAGTTATTGCTGTTTTTTTTTTTAAGATTTATTTATTATGTTTACACCGTTCTGCCTGCACATCTACACACCAGAAGGGGCACCAGATCTCAATGTGTGAAAGCGCCTTCCGGGAAGCCCGCAGCCTGAGTTCGAGCCTCAGAACCCACGTAAACGTGGAAGGAGATGGCCGACTGCACAAATGCGCTACTGTGCCCCCCCACGTGGGACAATACTTAAAAATTACGTTTTGAGGCTGAACATGATGGCCAATACCTTTAATTCCCTCACTCAGGACGGAGAGGCAGAGGGGTTTCTGTGAGTTACAGGCATGCCAGGAAGACCACATCTCAATAGAATATTTTTTTTTAATATTTATTTATTATGCATACAATATTCTGTCTGTGTGTATGTCTGCAGGCCAGAAGAGGGCATCAAACCTCATTACAGATGGTTGTGAGCCACCATGTGGTTGCTGGGAATTGAACTCAGGACCTTTGGAAGAGCAGGCAATGCTCTTAACCACTGAGCCATCTCTCCAGCCCAATAGAATATATTTTTAAATGTTTTATTTTTCTGCCGGGAAGTGGTGGCTCACACCTTTAATCCCAGAACTCAGGAGACAGAGGCAGGCGGATCTCTGTGAGTTTGAGGCCAACCTGGTCTACAGAGTGAGTTCCAGAACAACCAGGGCTACCTAGAGAAACCCTGTCTTCAAAAACAAACAAAAAACAACAACAACAAAAAACTTTTTTGATGTTCCAGGAGAGCTGTATAATGATATCTTGTCTCAAAATATAAATAAGTTTTGTTTGTTAGTTTGTTTTTGGCACAGGTAGTCATATATGCCACGCTGGCGTAGAGCCGCTGAGCCATCTCGCTAGCCTTAGTTTTTTATTTTTTCTGAGACAGGGTCTTATGGTCCCCCAGCCTCAGCTGGGACCTCTGGGCATCGGGTAATAGGCACATACTGTCCTGCCCCCATCACTGAAAGGAAAAGGGGCTGAGTGATCAGGCCACACAGCCTCGGGCCAGGGGACAGGAGACCCTGTTATACCTGGGGGTGTCCGGAGTTGCCAAAGCCAGGAGGCCTCACAGAGGGAGGCATGGGGGCAGGGCTGGGCAGCCTAGAGTGACCTGAGCTCACTCTCTGCAGTCATGAAGGGCAGCAAAGGTGCCAAGGGCAGCGTGGCCACTGAGGCCCTGAAGGACCCTGAGGTGTGCACAGACCCCGCCCGGCTGACCACACACGCCATGGGGGTGAACATCTACAAGGAAGGCCAGGACGTGGCCCTGAAACCAGACTCCGAGTACCCCGAGTGGTGAGTGTGGATGGCCACCTGGCCTGCAGGGGCACCCACCCACCCTGGTCCACCTTGGCTTCTGGATGCCAAGCCCTGGTACTCCCGCTTGCAAATGGGGAGCTGGTGCACAGGACCGTGTGTCCCTGAGGGCAGAGGGGCGGGTGGGGGCTTTGTTTTCCTTGACAGAGATTTAAGGCTGTCTATTCCTGGCTGTCCAGACCCTGGTATCTCCTGGAGTGAGCTGGGGACCAGACAGTTAGCTGCATGGGCCCATGTGGTGGGGCCACTTTCCCAGGACACTGGGAGAGACAGGGACAGCGGGTGCAGCCTGGGCTGTCAACCAGATTTTGAGTTTCCACACAGAGCCAGGGTCCAGTGGCTGGAAGGTGTGGTCTGTGCAGATCCCGGAGCAGGACACAGCCTGCTCTGGGGCAGTGGCGGGAGCCTGCGGCTGGAACTGAGGGGAACCAGGGCAAGAGCCAAAGCCCCAGCTCAACACCACCTACATCCCAGAACTGTGAGGTGGCCATGCAATCTTGACACTCCCCGCAGGCTCTTCCAGATGAACTTGGGTCCCCCCAAAAAGCTGGAGGAGCTGGAACCTGAGTCCCGTGAGTACTGGCGACTGCTGCGTAAACAGAACATCTGGCGTCACAACCGGCTAAGCAAGAACAAGAAGCTGTAGTGTGAGGATGGAGCATCTCACAGGAAGCTGCCCGGCCCAGGCCAGCGAGAGGGCTCGGCGGGGAGCAGCGCTCACTGCCCCACGTGAAGACCCGAGTTCAATCCCCAGAACTCACATGGTGGAAGGGACAGAACTGATTCCTGCAAATTCTCCCACCTCTGCTTGTGCGCTTGGCAACGCAGGCCAAATGCACACAGACAGACAGACAGACACACAAACACACACACACACACCAATAAACAGGTATGGAAACAAATGACTGACAAGTGTCTGTGGCAATGAGCTCTGTCTAGGACGCCTCAGCTCCAGACCTTGATGGGCAGGCGGGCTGGTCCAGGGCTGGGCTCCAGGCCTTCAGGCAAGGGTAAACCCAAGTGCGTCAACACTGAGGACTGTGACTCGGCCTGGTCTGGGGCCTCCGGGCAGAGAGGGGCGGCATAGGCTCCCTGCCTGGCCAGCTGAAGGGAGCTAGGCGCAGGGCTGAGTGCTGTTGCCTTCCTTCTGGGATGGATCTTGCTTGTCCATCGTCGGACCCCAGAGCTGAACCTGTCTTTGCCAGCGTCATGTGGCCCAAGTTCCCCTCAGTTCCCAGGCAGCTCTCTGTCCAGCTGAGCTATGAACTACGAGAATGGGTGAGATTGTGTGCGGGGAAAGAGACACCAAGGTGACAGGGCCTGCTCCCCGGGACCAGTCGCGTGGTTCTGCTGTCCTCCTATGCCTCACTGGAGGGGTGTGAGGCCCTGCCTATGCAGTAGGAGTCTATGGAGCCTTTCTTGGCAACAGCCATCTTACCCCAAACGCCTTGTGGCAAACTTAAAGTAGAGCCAGGCTGGTGCCCCTGATTTCCCCACCTGCCTCCTTCCTCCTCTCGGCAGCAGCCACATGGACTCCAGCACTCCTCCACTGGGGGCACAGCCTGGCCGTGCTCTCTGCCTGGAGCACCTGGACCTCCTCCTTCCCCTTGGTCAGTGTTTGCCATACTGTTGACATGGCAACACCAGCATGGGCCAGAGTGAGTTCCCCAGCTCTCCGTATTTAAGAGGGAAATCTTGTGTCTTCTTGGTGTCAGCACAGCATGTGGTATGTGCACACCTGTGGACGGGCCAGCAGGGGGTGGGGGGGACAGGGGTGGGGTGGACAGGGGTGGGGTGGACAGGGGTGGGGGGGGATGGCTTTGTGAATGGAGGAGCGGAAGAGTGGCGAGGCGGAGAGATGCAGGGTGGTCTGGAAAGTAGGGAGTGGATGGTTGTGTGAGCCATGGGCCTCGTTGGTAGTTGGGATGTGAAGGTAGACAGCGTCCTGTCTGCTACACTCTCAATGTTACTGACACAGCCTTTGACCCCCAGCTTGGCTCTACTTTGAAGTCTGAAATTCCATGGAAGAAAACCACTTTGGCCTTGGATCCAGAAAGTCTGGGTCCCCTCTGCACCCTCTACCTTCTCTATGGGCAAGAGACTTGCTGTCCTGGTACCTGTCCCTTTTGTGACATGGACACCCCTCATTCACCCCACACCGTGAGATGGGATGTGATCTGAACACCCCAACTTAGTGCTGCTACATGGGGGGGCCCTTTAGGCTCTCTTCTGTAGCACCTCCTTAGCCTGCAGTGACTCAGGACAGTGGGGGCAGCTGAGGCCTGCCACAGCCGAGTGCAGGGAGCCCGAGGGCGGGGCAGACACGGGCTTCACAGAGACAGAAATGTACCAGTCCTTCCAATCACTCTTTATTGGGGGTTCAGGGACTTGGGAGCCTGCGCACTGGCCCATCCTGATGCCGTGACCATGAACCTGTGTCCTCTTGCTCCCTGTTTCAGGGTCAGGGATCCTGGCTCCGTGGGGGAGCTGAACCCTCAACTTCCTGTCCCGCAATGGGAGCTGCGGTGCCCGCGCTGCGGAGCTCGCGGCCCAGCTTCTCTGCTATTTTGCGGAAGGGAGGTCTGCGTGCAGGCTCGGCCTCCCAGCAGCTGCCCATGAGGGTGTGCACAGAGGCTGGGCAGCCGTCGGGGGGCTCCATGCGGTAACCCTTCTCCACGGCCTCTGAGACCTCCTTCAGCGACTGCAGACACAGAGCGTGGAGCGTGGGTGGGAGGTCAGCAACATAGGATGCACAGGGCGCCCCTTCCCAGGGCGCTGCTCACCATTTTGGGGTACGGAGCTCTTCCATACGAGAAAACTTCCCACAGCAGCACCCCAAAACTCCAGACGTCAGATTTGCTGGAAAACCGCTGTGGGGGCAGAGGTCAGGGTGAGCAGGAGCCCCGCAGCCTCTCTGGACACGCTCCTAGGCTACTCTCCCCTCCATGATAACTATGTCCATGCTAGAAGGGCTGCCCTGAGCCCTGGGCATTTCCCCTTGAAGCTCAGAGAGGTCGAGGGATGTGCATAGGGTCACACAGCAGTCACAACATCAAGCTCCCTCTGAGGAACCCCAAAACCTCAGGGGTGGAACACTGCTCACCCCATTCTTGAGAGCCTCGGGTGCTGACCACTTGACTGGCAGCCGGCTGGAGTCCAGTCCCTTCCGCTCAGCCTTGGCTAGGCCAAAGTCACTGACTTTGGCCACCAGGTCCTCAGAGACCAGGATGTTGCGAGCAGCCAGGTCCCGGTGTACCAGCTTCTTGCCTTCCAGGTACTCCATGCCTTCAGCAACATGTCTAGGGACAGACAAGGCCCAGTCACCCTGCACTCAGGCCTCAGTTTCCCATTCGACTTCAGGACCTACCTTCCCAGAAGGAATGTCACTTACAGGGAAAACTGCAGGAGCTGAGATGTGCTCACGAGGGCACGGCCCCGCGTGCGCAGGAAGTTCACCAGGTTGCCCTGTTTGGGGGGGAGGGACCTGGGGGTCTCCAGGCTGTTGGGCCACCCCACCCATCCACCCATCTGCCACCCCACACACCTTGCTCACGTGCTCCATGACAATGTACAAGCCGTGGTGCAGGATCACGCCTAGGAGCCGTACCAGGTTCCTGTGCTGCAGCTTTCTGGGGGCGCGGGGCGGGCGAGAGGTGGGGGTGGTGGGAAGTGAGTACAGACCGGCACCCCAACCCTGGGACCCAGCCCCACCCGGCCACTCACGTCATCACAGCCGTCTCATCCAGGAAGGCCTGGGCTGTGACGTCACACTTGATGTTCTTCACGGCCACCTTCTGCCCCAGGTACTCACCCTGCAGGACGGCTGTGGGGTGGGGGGATAGAGCTCAGGACCCACCAGCAAGACAGACAGACCTGCTGACAGCCCTGCCTAGAATCCCCCAGTGAGGGCCTGGGGGCGTGGTCAGGGTGGAGCCCCGCCTAGAATCCCCCAGTGAGGGGCTGGGGGTGTGGCCTTGGTCCATTCCCAGTCCCCAAAAGAGAAATAATGCAAATACAATGGCTATCTCATTATTCAGAATTCAAATTTCTGTTCCATGAAGAAGCCCACAGGTCCTGCCCATGTTTGCATAGTTTCCAGCCGCTCGGGACGGACAAGGCATGGTGACCGCGCGTGTTCACTGTCCTCTGGTCTAAGTCCTGGCATTCTGAGCAGAGCTCCTAGGCGATGAGGGCGGGGCTGCGCCCAGCCACCTGTCCAGCCTGGGAGGTGCCGGCATTGCCTTCTGCGCCCCCTCCTCACCTCCGAACTCCCCCTCTCCAATCTGTGCTCCCAGAGTCAGGTGCTGCAGATCGAGTAGCCAGCCAGCTGCAGGGGCAGAGAGACCAGGTCAGAGCCACAGTCCGCTTGCGTCCAGTGAGCTGTGGAGTGCTAACACCCCCAGAGCTACGCATGTGCCCACCCAGCGGCTGCCCCAAGGCTGTATGGCGGACACCCCACCCCCGGTGCCAGTTACAATCCTGCAAGCCACAGTCAGTCCACGAGGTCATCAGAATTCAGTCCCACCGGGTTCCCCCGACTTCAGCTGTGGCTTCAGGACCTCCCTCAGGGATAGGGGCTGTGGCTGCCTGGGCCCCTCCAAAGTCTCTGGGGGGGGGACACGGGTTCTGGAATATTCCTGGTCTTGTCTCTGACAGGCTTTTGCACTCTATACACACCCTACTTCTGAAAGGCCCCCTCCTTCCCCGCAAAGCTCTCCAGTCCCCAGCTCTGAAGAGTCTAGCAGGATAGACACCTCGCTCTGTCCTGGGTTTGTCTGGGGCTCCAGGCCCCACAGAAAACATGTGACAGCCAGGCTTGGAAGACTAGGGTTTAACCAAGCCACGGCAGGGGCTTAAGGATGAGCGATTGAGGCTGAGAGGTGGGAGGCTGAGGTTGCGCCTGGGCTGGTGCATATGAGAAGATCTCTCCTGGGTGACTGCCATACCCTTTGCAAGCTCCTCCTCGGCTGACTTGGCACCCTGTTTCCTCTTGGGCTTCACCAGCTTGGTGCAGATGGCCCCCTTGTCCTTGGTGTAGTGCTGTGGGAAGTGGGAGCCATAAGCCTCGGCCTCTAGGGACCCCCTGCCCCTCACTCCTCCCACCACAGTCTCCACAGTGGGGTAGACAGAATTACCCACCCGTGCACCAGGCTAAGGTGACTGGTTTCCATGGTAATAGTGGGGGTGCAGAATGGGAGGTGAGGGGCGGTTGTTGTCCCCATGGGGCTCCCTGGAGAAGTGACCCCAGATCTAGGGACAGTGAGGCTCCTGGAGACCCCCCCACTCCATCTTGCCACCCCTCCTGCTCCAGCGGTTTCCCACAGGACACCTCCACCATGTCCATCAGGTTACAGAAACACACGGCCTCGTCGATGGTGAGGTGGCCGTCTCGATGCAGGACACGGTAATGGATGACGTCTCGGCCAAAACTAACACACAGGACATAGTCTCCAGGGTGACGAGCCGACTCGCGCACGAGAAACAGCCCGTCCTCGGGGGGCTGCAGCTGCTGCACGGCTTCCTGGCCCGAGATCTTACCGTGGAACCATCTGTGGGGACCCGTGGGGAGGATATAGTGTGGCACAGGGAGGCTGCGGCCCGATGCCACCCACCCCACCAGGGCACCACTCACGGCATAAGGCTGAGCTTGGGGTCTGCAGAGAGGGCCTCCCGCTGGCGCAGAGCAGTGGCCGCCAGCAACCCCTCCTGCCCACTGCCGTGGTGCTTGGCGCGGTACCAGCCCTTCTCCTGCATCGGGAGGGAAGGAGCTCAGGGAGTCTGTCCTGGCACCCCTAAATTCACCCCAACTACTTTTCAGCGCCCCCTCACCTCACAGGCCTCCAAGATGGTCACCATGTCGCCCTTCCGAAAGGCCAGCTCACCAGGCTTGGGGCGTGAGTTCTCACACTTGGTCATACATTGAGTCCCAGGGGCCCAGCGCCTCTGGGGGATGAGACAGAGGCCGGGGATGTCAGGGACAGAAGGGAGCTGTGAAAATTGGGAGGGACAGGGAGACCTGGGAGAAACTGGGAGCTGAAGACAGGACAAGGGAATGGCGAAGACACAGGCCAGTAGCCTAGCACTCAGGTGGCTGAGACAGGAGGATTCCAGACCAGTTAAAGGTCAGCCTGGGCTGCAGTGAGAACTTTTCTCAAAAAAACTAAAAAATAATTCTGGGAGTGGTGGCCCACACCTATAGTTCTAGAACTTGGAAGGCAGAGGCAGGTGGATTTCTGAGTTTGAGGCCAGCCTGGCCTATATACTGAGTTCCAAGCCAGGCTCATCTGTATAGTGAGACCTGGTGTCAAAAGCAAAATAAAACAATAAGTAGGTAAGTAAATAGATAAATAAAAGCAAACTTGGAGTGGATGGAAGGGAAACTGAGTCAGAGAGAAAGAGAGAGAGAGAGAGAGAGAGAGAGAGAGAGAGAGAGAGAGAGAGAGAGAGCAGAATCACAGTCACATGTAGAGGCCTGTGTGCCCAGACTGGCCCAGTCCCTGGGGGAATGTCAGGGGTGGGAGCTTGCCTCCGGGCGCATGCCCTCCCCCAGGACAGTTGAGGATGGTCTGGTAACTCACGGTTGGCATTCTAGCTGCAACAGGCGAGGGGTGCCAGGCTCGGAGGAAGCGAGGGCTCACCTGTGGAGGAGTCAGTGTGATGTTTAGATGTCCCCAGGTTCAGTTCCTTCCGCTGGGCCTGGCCGGGTGGAGGCAGCACCAAGAGGCAAAGAACCTCCTCGATCAGCCCTCAGGTGGCTTAGGTAGTGACCCCTCTGCAGCCCAGGCTTTGGGAAGTTATCTTTACCCGAGGAAGGTCCTTAGACTCCCAGCCATCAAAGGCCAGCCAGGAGACCCCGGAGCCTTGCCCTGCCATTGCTCCGGAAGGGAAACTGAGACCTAGCGGCAGGAGTGTAGGGATCCGATGACTCTGGTGGCAGCCAGGGTTGTGTGTGGGGAGGACGGTGCCAGGAGCTGGGCCCGCAGCTTCCTCTTTCCTGGGCCGTGGGCAGGGGCGGTGACTCAAGGTCATTCCTGGGAATCTGACCCTGGGTGGAGTCTGGGGAGGCCGGGCTCCTACGTGGCTCCTCAGGTCACCAGGGGTCACTAAGGAAGCATCTGGAAGGACCCACACGACCCCAGCGTGGACAGCTCAGAGCAGTGACTGCTGGGGTACCCAGCTGGTGGCTGGTAGAGGCCAGGGCAGAAGGTTGAGGTGAGCTTCTGGCCTCGGGCTCAGTGGGTTTTGCAGGGCAGCTGCGTGCAAGCGGAGGCGCACGTGCATCTGGGCACAGGTGCCACCCTGCCATCCGTGTGCGCGCGACACGGGTGCCGGCTAGACACGGGTGCCGGCTAGACGCGGGCACCTGTGCGTGTGTCTGCAGCACACATGGGCCCTGCAGTGACCACCAGGGCGCGCGCACTCAGAGACGCGCACGCCGCACCCAGAAAAAAAAAATACCCAGCCCTGGCACCTGACGTCCCCGGGTCCAGGACCGTTTTGAGGGGCGTCCCCTCTCCACCCGCGCGCACGCGCTCACCTGCTCAGGGCGCAACCCCGGGAGGGTGCCCGCCAGCGGGTCGTGCGCCCCAAGGCTCAACTCGGAGCAACTTGCTCCGCTTCCTCATTTTGGGGCGAGGATGGAGGGGACCCGGCTCGGAGCCCCTGCGGGTCCTAGCGCCGGCCGTACTACGGGCCGCGCTACCGCCTCCTCCCGCTCCGCCTCCCGGGCGGGATGCTGGGTGCCGGGTGCTTGGTGCCCGATGTCCTCTGGGTCCCCGCTGAGTCCCGGCCTTCCGTAGACCACCCCGGAAAGGCTAGGAGCAAGGGACGGCTCGCGCACGCGCAAGTACAAGGAATTGGAAGGAGTTCCCCGTGTGGGGAGGCGATCAAGGCAAGCAGCTCACAGCACAACGACCTTCACGCTGCAGCCACGGCCCCATAGCCTGGACCTCCACTCCCCGCTGCGCTGTTAGCCTGGTGCGTGCACACACAAGTACGTTCAGAAAGGCCAGGCCCCTCCTGCTCTGGGGCTCTCGAATGTTTCCCCAGAACTCAGGAGGCAGAAGCAGGCAGATCTCTGTGAGTTCAAGGCCAGCCTGGGCTAGAGAACTACGCGAGACCTTGACTGGAAAAAAAAAAACCCAAAGAACAAAAAACACCAAACAAACAAAAGCCGAATAAAATAAAATAAAACCTAGTTAACTAATTAAAGACAGTAGGGGTGGGTTGGGGGCGGCTCAGGAGTAGCGGACAAGTCTGGACAAACGTGCCCTCACGGATGGCTGTGAGACCACAGCCACAGGTCTCCAGCCAGGTGTGGGTGCCCACCTGGGAGTCACGGGCCAGGGAGGACCAGCGACTGCAAACCAACTTCTGCTCTTGGGTGACCCTCATTGCTGAAGACACCACACGTCTGAGTCACAGGAACTGACCCGGAGGCTTCCTTCCTACTGCCGCTGTCACGCAGCTCCCACGCTGCAGGAGATACCCACTGGTGCTGCCGTGGCCCGAGCTTATGCGGTAACCGGCTGCTTTCTGATCAGATCTGACCCATCCTGCACAGGTTCCATTCATGCGGTGCTGAGGCCTTACAGGCTGGAGCCAGAGGCTGGAGCATCCCCACAGCAGGAGGAGCCTGGCCTTTTTGAAAGTACCTGTATGTGTGTGCGGGCGCACGCCAGGCTCACAGCGCAGCGGGGAGTGGAGGCCCTGGCTGAGGGCCGTGGCTGCAGCTTGGAGGTCGTAGTGCTGTGAGCTGCTGGCCTTGACCACCTCCCTGGTTGCTTTGCCAAATAGACTTTGTCCAGATGTTTTCTCTGGTACTTACAGCTGGCAAAGATGCAGAAGACAGGCCTGGGGCTGGTGGCACACTGTGGTCACAGGCCTGTCACCCCAGCACTGGGGAGGTAGAAGCAAGGGGGAAGGGAGTTAAAGTCAACCTCGGCTATGGAGTCAACCTGAGGCCAGGCTGGGCTACCTGGGACCTTGTTTAAAAAAAAAAAAAAAAGGAAAGCTTATGAGCTTATGTGTTAAATGATAATAGTACTGTCCCTGTGGGTTAGGGGAGGCTGAGGCAGGAGGCCCCACCACCAGTGGCAGAGCTGGGTGGGGATCTGAGGTGTGGTTACCCTCTTACTGGGGGCCCCATGGCAGTGATTCCAGGAACACTAAGGATCCATTTTCGTTGGTAAGCCGTCGCAGCTGCCTGAAATGGACGTGCTGAGCCACAGACGGAGCAGAGGAAACACCACGGCCAGGAAGCTCTTGCCCACACGTGGCACTGCTGACCGCAGCCCTAGCCTGTGAAGCCCTGGACACTTGACATGGGACCTGAATGTGTTTAAGCATGTTTTACGTGCCGCAGGAGGCTGGGGCTGGGCTCACGGGCATAGAACTTGCCTGGTGTGCACGAAGTCCTGGTCTCTACACCAGGTGTGGTGGTATGCGCCTGTCATTCCAGTAATGGGGAGACTGAAGCAGTAATGGCTCAGGAGTTCAAGGTCAGCCTCAGCTACCTGGGACGACTACGTGAGTCTCTGTCTAAAGAACAGATAGAAAATGCCCTAACACTTCTCTTTAAGACACTTTCACTCATAGTCCAGGCTAGCCTAGAACTGGCCATGCTCCTGCCTCAGCATCCTGAGTGCTGGGATGACAGGTATGTGCCACCACGCCCAGCTCTCCAAATGGATTTTTATAAAGCCACTACCTTCAGAGGTGTCAGGAGCTGTCTGCTTCCCTGTGCAGGGAGCAGGCATTGTGTCCATCTTGTAGATGGAGAAACTGAGGCCCTGGCATTCACCGTCATCAGTCAAGGCACTGGGGACATTTAGGCATCTCAGTTGCCATGGAGATGGCTCCCTTGCAGCCTGCATCCCTGGCCAGATCCTGCTGCCCCAATTAACATGCCTTTAAAATTAGCTCTGCTTGGTGCTTCTCATGCTAGGGGACTCCCAGATTCAGGGAAGCACCAGGCTTCCTGCAGGGAAATGACCCTTGCTCTCTTTGGGGCCCAGCTGCTCTCACCCTCTACCATCCTTTTTAGTTTTTACGGCAGGGTTTCACTATGTAGCCCAGGCTGGCTCATCCTTTTTAGTTTTTACGGCAGGGTTTCACTGTGTAGCCCAGGCTGGCTCATCCTTTTTAGTTTTTATGGCAGGGTTTCACTGTGTAGCCTAGGCTGGCTCATCCTTTTTAGTTTTTACGGCAAGGTTTCACTGTGTAGCCCAGGCTGGCTCATCCTTTTTAGTTTTTATGGCAGGGTTTCACTGTGTAGCCCAGGCTAGCTCAGGACTCCTGGTCATACTACACAAAACCCACAAGGACTGGCAATAGGAGCTGGCTTCCTGTCGTGTCGGCCGAAGAACAGAGATTAAAATAATATGCTCATAGGCCACCCATCCACACCACATGTCCAAAAACCAGAGGGCGAGGCTGTCCCATGCCTGCATATACTCTCCGTGACACACACCGTGAAGAGAGACTCCCAAGGGTTGGTTTCTGACTGCAGCCTCGCACACATGCACACACGCACACACGCACGCACGCACACACGCACGCACGCACACATGCACGTGTGTACGCAGATACACTTTGTTGTTGTCTGAGACAGGGTCTCTCTGTAGCTTTGGAGCCTGTTCTGGAACTAGCTCCTGTAGACCAGGCTGGCTCGAACTCACAGAGATCCACCTGCCTCTGCCTCCTGAGTGCTGGAATTAAAGGCGTATGCTGCCACCGCCCGACAATATCCATTATAAAATTTTAACAAATGCCTGTGACATGAAAGTCACTTTTCCCCATCTCAGTTCCGCATGCAACATGGCTCGCTCACTTCCACTGCCACTGGCATCATTGTGTCCAGAACTGTCTCCCCATCCCACACTAACTCCCTGTCCTCCCCTGCCCAGGGCCCTCACTGAACCACTTCCTATCTCTGTGGGTCTGATGACACCAACCCTGTGTCACTGGGCATTATGTCCTCCAGGGCCACCTGCATTCGAGCAGGGGTCAGAATGCCCTTCGTGGCTGTATAATATTCCAGCGAGTGGCTGGACCGTGCCATGTGTGCCCATTCGTTCCTTAGAGAAGTCTTTGGTGTCTCCTTGGCCAGTGACAATCACGCAGCGTTTTATTTTCAAAACGTCAGTGAACATGGGACGGGCGAGGCTCGCGGGGGGGCTGCGATCCCCTCCTGAGGAGCACCCGTCCTCCAGCTGGCTCTTACTTAGAGCCCCGGTGATCATCCCCCTTCCTGAGGTCAGCAGTGACCTCCTACAGGCAGCCATCTCCCCAACACCTCCTGCCTGGACCGCGGCCCGCCCACACGCACGCGTCACCCACCCACACTTACCTTGTCTCCTAGCAACGCTCCCCTGCATCCGCAGCCCGGGTCCAGCTCTCCCTCAATACCCTGGCGCTCGGTTTCCTGCCTTGTCTGGGGTCCAGCCTTGTGCCCCTGACCCTCGGCCGGCCTGCTGCAGGGTCCCCTGCCCCGCGGGGACAGGACCTGGGCAGGCCGGTCAGTTGCTGCGGCTCTTCGAGGCTTCAGGGAGCTGCACAGCCCAAACAGGACTCCATCTGGACTGAAATCACCAAATGCTGGATTTGTCGCGGAAGCGCCGTGGTTTGGGGTTGCTAGGCGGGTCCGACTTAACTCTTTGTCACCTGGCGTGGACTCATCTGCCTTCCCAGGGAGACACTGGTGGGCTTGGCGGAGGGGCTCAGCGCGGAGCGGTGGGGCGCGGTGCTTTCCCAGCACTGAGCCTAGACCAAGGTCGCAGCCACCAGTCCACTCATGAGCTCGCCCAGCTGTGAAGCACTGTCCCCCTGAGCCAGCCTCAGGCTGAGCGCCACCAGAAAGAGGCTTCCTGGTTTGGCTACCCATGTGTGCCTGGCCCAGCCAGAACCAGCCTGTACACTTTTCTGTCTGATAAGGACACTGCCCGCACTGTACCCTTATCAGGGCGGGGGAGGGTGGAGTGTGGAGGTGGAGGCTGGGAGGAAGTACGACTGGTCTCCGCACACTGGAGGGTTGCTCTCATGGAGGCTGAGCTTAGATTCGGGGTTCCACTGGGAGGAGGGCGCTCAGGGAGGAGAGGGAAACTGGAATGGAGACGTTCCCAAGGCCTGGGGCCTTGCACTCCGCGGCACCTCCTCCAGGAAGCATTCTGCTCCTGACCAGGCCCTTGGGGGGGGGAGAGGGCGGAGATCTGCCCACGCTCATGAGGCAGCCTGGTGTGGGGAGACTGAGGCCTGTGGGCACTTCCACCCCCACCCCAGAGTGAAGGACACGAAAGCCACAGGGCACACAGGCAGATCTGATTTATTACCCACCCCGGCCAAGTTCTGGATGATTCTACAGACTCCAGGCATTGTGCCTTTAAAAGCCACAGGCAGAATGGAGCAGGGTTGAAGCCTCGGGTAGTCCCAGGGGGCTCAGGGGTCCACAGGGTGACCTGGGCAGAGTGGGCCCTGTCTGCAAAGGCACTCAGTGACTGGGGCTGGGTTCCACTGTGGGGGCAGCGTCCCAGGGACCATAGGACTCGCCGCTGGGGTGGAGCTGGAGTCTGTGTGGAGGACAGGATTGGGTCTGGGGTCTGGGGAATCCCATTCTGTGCTCTCTGCTCCTCCACCCCAACCCTGTGACTTCTAGAATCTTCCAGGCCACCCTTCCTGGCATTTCAAGGAAGTGATTCAGATCCCACCTACTTCATGTGACATCAAGGGAGTTTCAAATTGATTAGTATCAAGGAGTGGAAGTCACTGCTGCCTGGGGGTGGGGATGACAGAGCCACTGCACGGGGTCACCACAGGGGTCACTGCATGTGGACAAGCCTACAGACCCAGGAGGCCCCGAGCAGGTTCAGGCCTGTGGTGACGCTGGCTCAGGGCAGCCCTGCCGTGCCCTGCCGGCCCCGCTTTCTCTCCCCAGCGCCCTCCTGGGCCTGACTAGCCTCCCTCATCCTCTTCCGGGCCCGGGCCCCAAATCTGGTCCGCGGAGGTAACTGTTCCATGTGAAGGACCTTGTGTATCTGCCGGAAGGCCACGAGACGCAGGGCACGCTGTGGACAGCGGGGTCCTGTCAGGCCTGCCCTCTGCAGGGACCAGGGAGCAGGGCTGTTCTGTTCCTTGTTACAGCTTCTGGTGACAGGCATGCAGCCTGGGGAATGCCACCTCTGGCTGCTGGCACGGGCTGGCCTGGAGCCCTTGGGACCCCACCTTGAATTCCGTGCAGGACACCTGGCTCCTCTGAGAGTGTCAGTGTGTGGGACTGTGGGCTGAGGTATCTTCTTTGACACCAGGCCCAGGCTAACTTCAAACTTTCTATACAGCCAAGGATAGCCTTGAATTTCTGCTCCTCCTGCCTTCATACCCAGTGCCCGGGATGGAGCCTAGGGCTCCGTGTAGGACAGTAGAGCCCTGGACTTCTGTGGCCCAGGCCACTCAGTGCTGCCCTCTGGAGCTGTCTGTCACTCCCAGCCCCATTCCTGAGTCCAGACTGCAGGAGGAGGATGGGGACCCGTGTACCTGAGCACTGGCCGTCAGGTCTTCCCGCTGTTGTGAGGTCATGGGCTCCAGGGCATCCTGTGGGCCTTTCTCACAGGGGTCCTGCAGCCCCGGGCCATCTGAACCAGGGAGAAGGTGGACACCCTAGTGAGGGACTAGCGGGGTGACTTCACTTGTAGTCAGTGTTTGCCTGCACTGGGCCAGGTCTGCCTCTATAACATACAGCCTGGGCACATTGCATGGGTCCCCTACGGCCCCTTTGTCCCTGTGTGACAGTCCACAGGACAGGCCTGACCCTTGGCCCTCTTTTCCCACCCAGAATCACCCTTTGGGGCCCACTTCTGTCCCTTTGGAGGGCACTGTGGCCCTTCCTGCTCCTCCTGCCTCATCCCAAGTGCTGGGGAGGCAGCTGTCCACCAGGCCTGGACTGTGCAGTGCTGGGATGAGACCCAGCGGCTCCAGGGACACTAGATGAGCCGCAGCCCAGCCCCACGGTGTGGCGCCATGGTCACCGCGGAGTCCCTAAAGGATGCCGACATACCTCTGCCCCTGTGCTATAGGCTATGGGCCACTCTTCCAGCGTGTGTAGATGACCTCTCTTCTTGTGTGTGGATGTGGATGGCCGCTGTATCTGCCGTCCATAGCCTAGCCTCCCACCCACGCCTGTCCCATCACTGACCTGTCAGGAGCGCGCCTGTGGCCACATACTCCAGGACCCGCCGCATGGCATCCCCTGGGCTCAAGGGCCGGGGTGCGCTGCTCAGAACCTTCTCCACCAGCAGCTCCATGGCCTGAAGGGGACACAGGGCCATGGTGTGGGGGATACGACGGGACACACTGTAGCTTGGAAGGGGGCAGGGTTGGTGAACAAGGCCATGCTGGAGTACGTGTCTGTGAGGACATGAGCATTCTCGAGTTCCAGGGGTGCCCTGGCTCCTGCCCTGATGCTGACGGCTCTTGTGAAGCAAGTATATTCCCTGGGACACCTGCATTTGCAGGGTCTGGGCTTCACCCCCCATTTTGGCTTAAGGTGACAGTCAAACATGACAGTGACCCACTCTGGGTTAGTCGGGTGCTGAGAGGAGACCAGGCTGGACCCCCACTTGTGGTTCTTCACTGTCCCCTGCGGCCTTACCCAGGCAGGCAGGGCCCCCCAGGGGGGCAGGCAGCGACACAGCTCCCGCAGAACTCTGATGACAATCACACACGGCTGCAGGCCACTGGCTCGAGCCTTGGGGAGAATACACACTGGTGGTCAGTGGGACTCTGAGACAAACTGTGGCTGGTGACTGTCCCCACCTCAGCCACCCTGGGTCCTGACCTGGAACCACTTGGCATGACGGAGGGCGGCCAGGGTCTCAAGGCACTGCTCCCTGTCCAGGACATCCTCTGGGTCAGGCAGAGAGTCTTGCAGTCCTAGAAGGGACAGGACACTGAGTCCCTGCCTCACAGGGTGGCCCTGTTCCTCTGCACTACACACTGGGCTCCAGCTCCCAATGGAGGCCTCTCTGCTCAGCCTCCTGAGCACTGAGATAAAGGACTGACACCGTGCCCACACCTACACCTGGGTCACTACTGTACATGACCGTATGCTGAAGTAGTGACAGTGTAAGTCTCAGGCCTGGGCCCAGCTGCATAGAGAGGCCCTGTCCCTAAACTCCATGGAGAGGTGCACTCAGCAGGAGAGGACCTTCCGAGCATGTGCTAAGGTCCAGAAGTTAGTTGTTAGCTCGACTGCCCCAGATTTGCTCCTACGTGACCCCGTGTGACCCTGCATGACCCGTGTGACCCCACGTGACCATGTGTGACCCAGAGCTAGTGAGGCCACTGGGGGTCCTACCCAGGGCAGGGTGTGTCTGCTGTGCCCTGGAGACCTAGGACAGGAAGTTGGGGATGTACCTCGTTTTACGGAGGGGTCTTCGCGCATCAGAGGTGAGGTGGCGGACACAGTGACCCTCACCCCCGGCTCCACGCAGGCTGAGATAACGATGTTGGCGTTGCGGTCAGATGAGACCTCGTACTTGTCTTCTGCCACTATCTGGGGTAAACATGACAGGAGCCCTATGCACACAGAACGGTACTGCCCGTGTGCCCATATGTCTACCTAGTGTGCCTGCTGCCAGGGCCAGCCCTGTGCTGGGAAAGCCTGGGCAACTTGAGACCCGCAGGAGCCTCTGCAGTGAAGGGCACTGCTGCACATAGGACAGCAACTTAGTAGAAAAGCGGCTGGTGACGCATATAGCAGAACGGGAAGGAAACACAGCCTTTCACAGGCAGTCACCCTGTGGGTGCACAGACGCAACTGTGTGTGTGCATGTGTAACGTGTGTGAACATGTGTGTGCATGTGTGACGTGTGTGAACATGTGTGCGTGTGTAACGTGTGAGCATGTGTGCGTGTGTAACGTGTGTGAACATGTGTGTGTAACGTGCGAGCATTGTGCATGTGTAACATGTGTGAACGTGTGTGTGCATGTGTAACGTGTGTGAACATGTGTGTGCATGTGTAACGTGTGTGAACATGTGTGTGCTTGTGTGACGTGTGAACATGTGTGCGCATGTGTGACGTGTGAACATGTGTGCGCATGTGTGACGTGTGAACATGTGTGCACATGTGTAACGTGTGTGAACATGTGTGTGCATGTGTAACGTGTGTGAACATGTGTGCTTGTGTGACGTGTGAACATGTGTGCATTGTAACGTGTATGAACATGTGTGTGCATGTGTAACGTGTGAACATGTGTGCGTGTGTAACGTGTGTGAACATGTGCGTGCATGTGTAACGTGTGTGAACATGTGTGTGCATGTGTAACGTGTGAACATGTGTGCGTGTGTAACGTGTGTGAACATGTGCGTGCATGTGTAACGTGTGTGAACATGTGTGTGCATGTGTAACGTGTGAACATGTGTGTGCTTGTGTGACGTGTGAACATGTGTGCGCATGTGTGATGTGTGTGAACATGTGTGCTGTGTAACGTGTGAACATGTGTGTGCGTTGTAACGTGTGTGAACATGTGTGCATGTGTAACGTGTGTGAACATGTGTGTGCTTGTGTGACGTGTGAACAGGTGTGCGCATGTGTGATGTGTGTGAACATGTGTGCTGTGTAACGTGTGAACATGTGTGTGCGTTGTAACGTGTGTGAACATGTGTGCATGTGTAACGTGTGTGAACATGTGTGCTTGTGTAACGTGTGTGAACATGTGTGCGCATGTGTGATGTGTGAACATGTGTGCGCATGTGTGATGTGTGTGAACATGTGTGCGCATGTGTGATGTGTGAACATGTGTGTGCATGTGTAACGTGTGTGAACATGTGTGTGCATGTGTAACGTGTGTGAACATGTGTGTGCTTGTGTGACGTGTGAACATGTGTGCGCATGTGTGATGTGTGTGAACATGTGTGTGCGCATGTGTGACGTGTGAACATGTGTGCGCATGTGTGATGTGTGTGAACATGTGTGCTGTGTAACGTGTTAACATGTGTGTGCGTTGTAACGTGTGTGAACATGTGTGCTGTGTAACGTGTGAACATGTGTGTGCGTTGTAACGTGTGTGAACATGTGTGCTTGTGTAACGTGTGTGAACATGTGTGTGCATGTACATGCCAGTGCTGGGAATGGGGCCCAGAGCCTTGCACCTGCGAGTGCTCACCACTGAGCTACTGACCAAGCCCTGGGTAGAGCTTGTCATCCCCCTGCCTCAGCTGCTGGGATGAGAGGTGTGTGGCTGATTCCTCTTTTGGGCGTGTCAGGGCCAGAGACTGACGTCAGAGTGTTTCTCAATTGTTTTTCCATCTTGTTTTGTTTGTTTGTTTGTTTTGGTTTTTCGAGACAGGGTTTCTCTGTGTAGTCCTGCCTTCCTGGAACTAGCTCTTGTAGACCAGGCTGGTCTCGAACTCACAGAGATCCGCCTGCCTCTGCCTCCCGAGTGCTGGGATTAAAGGTGTGGCTTTTTACATGGGTTCTAGACACTGGAACTCAGATGCCAACACGTATGTGAGAGACGATGGCATCACCCAGCCCTGTGGGCCTCTCTGCCGTCTCTCCAGCCTTGCCCTTACCGACAGCTCTCTGGGCAGCTCTTGCTTGATCCTCTGCAGCAGGGAGTGCGTGGGCTTCTTGGAGCACAGCAGGGTCAGCTGCACACTGTGGTCCCCGCGCAAGACCAGGCCCTTGGCCAGGATGCCGACCCGAACCACACCCTTGAGCATCCGCGGTGGTGGAGGCACCAGGGTGCTGAGGAGACAGAGAAGCAGCACACGTCAGCAGGAGAGATGGAAGGGTGCTGTACTCCTGAGCACTCTACAGCAGAGGCCTGATGGGAAATGAAACACACCTCCATCCCCAGTATTCATCCCTCAGTCCCATGCAAGCAATCCCATCACTGGAGAGGTCAGACATCTACCTCTCTATGATCTATCTGTGTGTCTATGATTCATTTATCTACCTCTCTATGATCTATCTCTATCTACATATCTATCTATCTATGATCTATCTACATCTACATATCTATCTATGATCTATCTATATCTTTCATGTATGTACCTACCTATCTATATCTGAAACAAGGGTTCACTGTGGAGGCTGACCTCATACTCACAGCAATCCTCCTGTCTCAGCTTCCTGAATGCTGGATTCACCAACCCCTACACATGGGGGGTGGGAGGGATTTTCTCCACCAGAAGCCTTGGGAGACAACGGAGGTGGGACAGAGCTTTAACCCTGTGGCATCCATGGCCTCTGGCGTAGCACTAACCCATGCTGGCTGCTCTCCTCAGCCAGTGTGTCCGACACCAGTCTGAGTGCTCGTTCTGTGTGGGACACAGCTGTCTGGATGGCCTGCAGCTCCTCCTCGGTGGGGTAGATGGAGGCATGCTTGCTCATGACATGCCGATCGTCACTGCTCTCTGGCCGGCGCCCCGACTGTGGGGAGAACTACGCTCATCAAGGGTGGGGTGAGGACAAGACAGCCAGCCCTGGCAGGACTGCGGAGAGGGTGCAAGGCCAGGCAGGCTGCAGGGAGCCCTGGCAGGACTGCAGAGAGGGTGGAAGGGTCAGGCAGGCTGCAGGGAGCCCTGGCAGGACTGCGGAGAGGGTGCAAGGCCAGGCAGGCTGCAGGGAGCCCTGGCAGGACTGCGGAGAGGGTGCAAGGGTAAGGCAGGCTGCAGGGAGCCCTGGCAGGACTGCAGAGAGGGTGCAAGGGTCAGGCAGGCTGCAGGGAGCCCTGGCAGGACTGCAGAGAGGGTGCAAGGGTCAGGCAGGCTGCAGGGAGCCCTGGCAGGCGGGAGCTGGCTGTGGCCAGCATCTGAGCAGCTCCCACAAGGGAACACATGCCGGGGCTGAGGTCTGGGTGGGACAGCTCTTCTCTGGCAATGTTCTTCCATTCACAGGCCAGAGGCCACACAGGGTCTGTCCCCAAGCAAGAGGCCAGACTCAGGTCCCTACTCAGCCTAAGGATGGACATTTGTGGAGAACAGGAGGAAGCCGCGGTGTGGGAGAGACATGCCATGCTGAACCCACATACTGGGTAGTCTTCACGGTCCTGAGGCTCCTGAGGCCTGGTGGGGACCGAGGAGGTTCTTACACGGCACATCAGCCCCCCTCACCTACCTGGCGCCGGGTGGTGGCCATTCCTGGCTTGGCAATGGGAGCTGGCAGGGCCCAGACGGGTGACTTGGGTGACTGCTCTTCAATCTGGGGCTGGGAGAGCTCCTCAAGCTCCCTGTTCTGTCCTTCCTGCTGTCTATGGCCAGATGTGGGGGGACACAGGGCTGTGATCACCAGAGAACCCCACAAATGCACTCCAGCCCCAGGGCCCAGGTGACCACAGAGAAGGTCTAAAGAGCTGAGCAGGATGGATGCAGAGACGCCAGAGGTCAAGGACATCAGAGGTCGGGGGACATGGGGACGTCAGAGGTCAGGGGACATCAGAGGTCAGGGGACATCAGAGGTCAGGGGACATGGGGACATCAGAGGTCGGGGGACACGAGGACATCAGAGGTCGGGGGGCATCAGAGGTCAGGGGACATGAGGACATCAGAGGTCAGGGGGCATCAGAGGTCAGGGGACATGAGGACATCAGAGGTCAGGGGGCATCAGAGGTCAGGAAACATGGGGACATCAGAGGTCAGGGGGCATCAGAGGTTGAAGGACTGTGAGGAGGTCAGAGGGGACATCATGGTCACCTTAGTTCAGAGCTCCAGCGCCGTGCATCCTCTAGTCTTGTCTGTGCCAGCTGCCGCTGCCGCTGCAGCCTCTTGACCAGCACCCTCTGCATGGGGCCACTGGGCCGGGTGGCCACCGGAAGTGTCGGGTCCACTTTCTTCTGCAAAGGCAAAGCCAGACAGATGATGCCACTAGAGGGGACGGACAGACTGAAGCAGGGGCCACCTCATGGGCACAGAGGGCCCCAACATACACCAGCTGCTTGTTCTCACAGAGCTGCCCCTCCCACAAGAGCAATGGAAGTGTGCTGTGGGGACAGCAGGTGACATGCAGGCCACAGCAGCCAAAACGGGTGCTTTGGGAAAGGTCCTGACAAGGTACTGGAGGTGTGGGCTACTCCTGCTCACTCTGCACAGCCTACCGAGCACAGGTGGGGTCAGGAGCGCAGCTCCACAGGGAGCCACCAAGGGACATGCTCCATCTGTCCAAGTTCAAGCCACTTGTGCTCACTGAGGGACTAGAAACACTGAGCCGGTGAGGAGCTACAGCAGCTAAGCACAGGCTGGATCTCATTCAGCCCTGGCATTGAACATCTGCAGCCTCCTGCGTGGCCAAGGAGGAAGACTCCTGGTGAAGAAGAAAGCTATGGACCTGTCTGCCCACCCTCCTCCCGCCCACCGGGTGGTCCCGGCGGCCTCTAGTGCCCCTGCCGGACATACCCGGTACTGCAGCCGATGCCGCCGTCCAGTCAGGTGCATATCCCTGGCATTGCGGTCATTGAAGCTGCACTCGCAGAGCTTGCATCGGAAGCGGATCACCTTCCCCTCCTCGCTGCGCACCTAGGACAGAACACGGCTCAGCTGCCCACTGGCCAGCCCTAACGCCCTGGAGGATTCTGGGCACCAAGACACCCAGGACACTGGTCCTCCTGGTGGGGCTGGCAGGAGCCCAGGTTCTGCCCCTGGCCTGGTCCCCTCCTCCCCCAGCTCCACCCCGGGACAGAGCCCACATCCCATCACTTTCTTTGGTCTCCATGACTTCTGTCTAATGCTCTGTCTCAGCGGCAGGCCACCACAGCTGGCTCCAGCGGCTGAGACAAAGTGCAAGGCACAGAAGCACCCTGCACACACCCACACAGGTGACATCTGGGCAGGCAGGTGCCACGGAGCCAGCTGTGAGTGGAAACGGCTCTGCACAGGGCAGAAGCTTGTGGATGCCTGCGCAGTGGCGGGCAAGGGCTGTCCTTGGGCTGACAGTCAGGGCCCAGGACCTCAGGGTGGAGGGAGCTGGTTGATTCTTGCAGGAAAGGCCAGGGTGTGGAAGCCAACTGAAGTGCAAAGTGCCACAGCCTGGCCTGCTGGGTGGCAGGGTTCTGGTGCCCTGTCAGGCTTTCCTGCCCCCGGCCCTCTTAGCATACCCTGAAGGAGGTGGACATGAAGAGGGGCTGGCGAGTTTCGGGCCCGTGGCCCTGCATGGAGCTCACTCACCTCCTCCACATACTCTGTGCCCACTGGCTCGATGTCCCCATAGGTCCCTGGAGCTTCCCCAGGCCCTCCCCTGGTGGCCTCTGCCTTGAGGTGTGGTGGTCTCCTTTCTCCGGGTCGGCTGTGTGCTGTCTGCAGTTCAGGTGGCCCTGCCAGAAACCATGACCAGCTGCAACCCCAGGCTCTCCCCACCCCTTTCCCACAATGCCCCAGGAACCTGAAGCAGAGGAGCAGTAGCCCCTCCTTCCTCTGAAAGATCTCAGAGGCACAGAAGGGCAGGTAGAATGTCCAGGCTACGTGGGAACAGCTCAGAGCAAGGAAGCGAGGTGCTCTGCAAGTGGCCACTGACTGCCTGCTGAGGGCAGGTCACCTCACGGAGCTCCCAAGGACAGTGGCTTCCTAGTCAAACTAAGTTTTCACAGAGCTGGTGGTGCACACCCTGCTCATAAATTTGAGGCAGGAGGATCACCAGTTTCAGGTCACCATGGGCCACACAGTGAGATCCTGTCTCAAAAACAAGAGATGGCCAGGGTGGCACCTGTCTTTAATCCCAGAAAACTGGGAGGCAGAGGCAGGAGGATCTGAATTCAAGCCTAGTCTGGGCTACAGAGTCAGAAAGAACTCTGACAGACAGGAACCCTGGAAATCCTGTCAAAAAAAAACAAAAAACAAAAAAGAAAAACAAACAAAAACACCCCCAAAATATCTAAAAGCTGGGGGCATAGTCAGGGTATAGCCCTACCTAGAATCCCCAGTGAGGGACTGGGGGTGTGGTCAGGGTGGAGTCCCACCCAGAATCACCCCAGTGAGGGGCTGGGGGTGTGGTCATCTGCTCACATATAGGGAACTGGAGAGACCTGTACCCTTGCGTGAGGCTGTTGATCCTTTGGCTGGTGCTGGCCGGCCTGAGGTGTATGAGCTGTAACTGCTGTGAGCTTCCTGCTTGACTGAGGTTTCAGGGGTGCTGTCCGAGCCTCTGGTGTAGGTGACACTCTGAGGTGTGGGCTCAGAGGGAATGGGCTTCCCTAGCCTGGTGTGCAACTTGAAGACCTGCAATGGACCCCACAGCTCTCAGTCAGGAGTGATTTTGGAAAACAGGGCACTTCACACTGAATTGGCTACTGGAGGGAACGTGGGGGCCGCACCCTGGTTTCTATACTCTGTGGGAAACTCCACGCTAAAACACCTCCTGGAGCTCCCTCCTGCCTGCGGGGTCCCATTTCTCAGCTGTGACACCTCTTTCTCTCGACCACCTGCACTGGCTCCCACTGAATGTCGTCTACCTCCAATGCAGCCAGCTCTCTAGCTCCCCAGCTGTAGCCTGTGAGTGTGTGCACGAATACGTGATTTGGGGGACCCCAGCTGAGACAAACACAAACACACTCATGCCCTGGGTTCAGTCAGACTCTAGTCACAGTGCCACTGCCTAAGGTCGCTACCTCCAGCCACGTCAGAGCAGGCTCAGAGGCTCACAGTCGTCAGCCCCCCGCCCCCCCTGGTGCCCTCCCCCCACACCTGCATGTGCTCAGAGCTCACAGCAGGCTTGGGAGGCTCATACCTTCTGGTGCCTGGCTCCCCTCATGTGAGCTGCATAGGCATCCGCCCCGGTGCAGGACACAGCACAGAGGCCACAGTGCAGGCTCTGGGCCCCTCGTGGACCTCTGCTGGGCTGTGTGCCTGTCCTCTGAGCTGCCTGCTTCTTCCTGTGCTTCTGTCCTTCCAGGTGATCCCGATAAGTCTGGAACAGAACGAGGTGGCCTGGGTGACCACACAGTCATCATCTGCAGGCTGCAGAGCTGGCTAGTGGGAGCTCAGAGGGACACAGGACCCCTGCTTCCTCCAACACTTGTGCCCAAGAGAGGTATTAAATTACAAGAGTCAGGCAGTATTACCGTCTCCCTTCCCTGACCTAAACTCCAACCAGGTTCTTAAGAAAATATTCACCAAGGGTTCGGTGGTTTGTCTGGGAACAGGGGGCTGCCACCAAACAACACCTGGATTTCCAGGCTGGGGCTGAAGTTTGTGACAAAGGCCTGACTTTCATCCCCAGGACCTCAGGAGCTAGATGTGGGGTTGCTGGCCTGTCCTCTGAGGCAGGGGCATAGGGAGCTCAAGGTAATCCTCAGCTCAGTTGTGAGTTCAAGGCCAGCCTGGGGTACACGAAACCCTCCTTAAAACAAAACAACTAAAAAACAAACAAAGAAAGAAAAAGATAGATGCTGGGTGAAGTCAGGGTTAGAGCAAAGCTCCAGGGGATCCGACCCCCCATCTGCCCCAATGGACAGGCACACGCAGGGCACAGACTCACATGGAGAAAATAAACGCCATTGAGAACACGAGCGCAGAGAAGCCCCTTCTGAGCTGCCACAGAGTGCGGCACTTGCACACGTGTGAGCCTTGATCTCACAGACGAGAACCGCAACCGTAGATCAGTGCCCACAGAGCAAAACAGGCTCGGGTCTTAGAATCATGAAAACCAGGCCAGCTGCAGCCCATGCGGCCCAGTGTGGCAGCAGGCGAGTGACAAGGGCCCCAGAAACACACAACATGCCTGCACCATCGCTGACTCGGAGTAAAACTAAGAAGGTGCTGAGGCCGGAGGATGGCAGGCTCAGAACAGCCTCAGCCACCGGGAGATGGCCTCAGTGTGCTCTCTCCTCTCTCCATTGTGTGTGTGTGGGGGGGGGGGTGCGTGCACATGTGTGGTATGTTTGTGTAAATCTGTGTGTGGTGTGTGTGTCAAGACAATAGTTCTGTGGTCATCTCTCAGTGCTTTCTTTCTTTTTTATTTTATTTATTTACTTTGGTTATTTCAAGATAGGATTTCTCTGTGTAACAGTCCTGGCTGTCCTGGAACTCGCTCTGTAGCCCAGGCTGGACTCAAACTCAGAGATCTACCTGCCTCTGCCTCCTGAGCTCTGGGATTGAAGGTGTGCCCCACCGCCCGGCCCTGCCACTGTTTTTGGAGGGTGACACTAAGCTGCCCACTGCCAGTGCTGACCTGCGGCCCGGCGCAGCTGACCCTGCAGACCTCGCAGTAGTGCACGGAGGGTGGCCGGGGGCCCACCTTGGGCTTCGGCAGCCTGTCCAGGAATGGCAGCGCGTCGCTGGTAAAGCTGGGGTCCCAGGGCCCGAAGCCTGGGCCACCCCAAGGGTCCGAGCCCACAGGAGCCATTGGGGATGTCTGTTGCTTCTGCAGGACCCGCTGGGACTTCAGTGGGCCGTCTGAGCTGTGGGTGCTCGGGCCTAGGAGGGCAAGAGACAGTACACTCAGCCAGGCTTACCCAGAGCAGGGAGGGGACAGTCACAGGGGTCAGCCTGTGACCTCCCATGGCACCCAGCTGCAGCTCTGCCAGAATGCAAGGAAATTTTAAATTGAGACTGGAGCTGGCAAGATGGCTCAGCGGATAAAGGCTCTTGCGGTCAAGCCTGCTGACTTGTTCCGTCTAGAAGAGCACTCCCTCGGGAAGCTGTCCTCTGCCCTCCACACGCGCCGAGACACTCGGTAACAAGTAAATGTCACAGACAAAAAGACACAAGACTGCTGGCCGGCTGGTGATGGTCACAACTTTAATCCCAGCACTCAGGGAGGCAGAGGTAGGCGGATCTCTCTGACTTCAGGGCCAGCCTGGTCTATCAAATGAGTTCCAGGACAGCCGGGGCTACAGGGCTACACAGATAAACCCTGCCTCAAAAAGCTAAGCACCAAAACAGAAAAAAGAAAAAAAAAACTAGGATTAGGGTCTAGCCAGAAGGAGCCCCGCTTGGTCTGGTCCGGCCCAGGCCTGTTGTGTGTCTGTGCTGAGTGCTGAGATGTGGCCCCTGTGATGGCCATGGCCATCCCTTCAGAGGATCCCGACACTCACCTGGTCGGCAGAGAGAGGCTGCAGCTGGCTGCTCTGCTGTGTCCTCGCAGTTCCTGGGCACCTTTGACTCTCGGTAGCTGTGACCACCCTGCTGGAGCGTTCCATGGGACAGGGACAGAGAAAAGGAAACAGCTCAGTGAGGTGGGTGAGACAGAGGGGGTTGTGGGGTGGGACACTGGGGGGCAGTGAGGTGGGACACTGGGGGGTGCAGTGGGGTGGGACACTGGGGGGCAGTGGGGTGGGACACTGGGGGGCAGTGGGGTGGGACACTGGGGGGCAGTGGGGTGGGACACTGGGGGCAGTGGGGTGGGACACTGGGGGGCAGTGGGGTGGGACACTGGGGGTAGTGGGGTGGGACACTGGGGGTAGTGGGGTGGGACACTGGGGGTAGTGGGGTGGGACACTGGGGATAGTGGGGTGGGACACTGGGGGGCAGTGGGGTGGGACACTGGGGGTAGTGGGGTGGGACACTGGGGGTAGTGGGGTGGGACACTGGGGGTAGTGGGGTGGGACACTAGGGTGCAGTGGGGTGGGACACTGGGGGTAGTGGGGTGGGACACTGGGGGTAGTGGCCAGTGGGGTGGGACACTGGGGGGTAGTGGGGTGGGACACTGGGGGGCAGTGGGGTGGGACACTGGGGGGCAGTGGGGTGGGACACTGGGGGGCAGTGGGGTGGGACACTAGGGGTAGTGGGGTGGGACACTGGGGGTAGTGGGGTGGGACACTGGGGGTAGTGGGGTGGGACACTGGGGGTAGTGGCCAGTGGGGTGGGACTGTGGAGGGTCTCTGTGGTGAGACATGGGAGGGGCAGTGCACAGGTGGCAGCTTTATGGTCTGGACCCTGGTCATGAAGTGTGTTTTTTTTTTTTTAAAGGATTTTTCTTTATTTATTATGCACGTATGCCTGCAGGCCAGAAGAGGGCACCAGATCTCATTACAGATGGTTGTAAGCCACCATGTGGTTGCTGGGAATTGAACTCAGGACCTTTGGAAGAGCAGGCAGTGCTCTTAACCGCTGAGCCATCTCTCCAGTCCACATGAAGTGTGTTTTGATGAGACAAGCTCTCATAGTCCAGGCTGGCCTCGAACTCCCCACACAGCCAATGGTGACCTTGGATTTCCTTCTCCTCAGGAGCTGCCCCAGGCCTGGTTTACGTAGTACTGGGGATGTACCCAACAACCTCGTGTGTTGGGCGAGTATACTGCCCACAGACTATAGGTCAGTCATTTGTTTATTGATCTGTTGTGTGTAGCGTGCACATGAGCACGCAGGGGCACAGCACACACGGAGGTCAGAGGACAGTCTGAGGGGTCACTTCTCTCCATCTACCACGTGGGGCCCAAGGATCAAATTCCGACCATCAAATTTTTTTATTTATCATTTTGAGATGGTTTTTTTGAATCTTTGGAGCATGTTCTGGACCTTGCTTTGTAGACCATGCTGGCCTTTGACTCACAGAGATTTGCCTGCCTCTGCTTCCCAAGTGCACCACCACCACCTGCCCCGGTCCTCAAATTCAGTCACAGTGTCTTTCCCCTTCCCCATGCCCAGCCAGCCAGTCCTACTGTTTTATTTATTTAATTTTTTCAGGCAGGGTTTCTCTGTTTAGCCCTGGCTGTCCTGGAATTCACTCTGTAGACCAGGCTGGTCTCAAATTCACAGAAATCCACCCGCCTCTGCCTCCAGACCTGGACCCTAGTTTTGCTTTTTTTTTTTTTGAGGCAATATCACCCAGCCCAGGATGGACCCAACTCCCTACACACGTGGGCCTGTGTCAGCACGGTAGGTCTGAGACATTGTTTCAGTGGTACTGACACAGGACTGAGGGATCAGGAGGGAAGAGCCCTCACCACAGACGGCAGACCTTCCTGTGACAGGTACTGTCTCATCATAGATGGCAGACCCTCCTGTGACAGGTACTGTCTCATCACAGACGGCAGACCCTCCTGTGACAGGTACGGTCTCACCACAGACGGAAGACCCTCCTGTGACAGGTACGGTCTCATCATAGACGGCAGACCCTCCTGTGACAGGTACGGTCTCATCACAGACGGCAGACCCTCCTGTGACAGGTACTGTCTCACCACAGACGGAAGACCCTCCTGTGACAGGTACTGTCTCATCACAGACGGAAGACCCTCCTGTGACAGGTACGGTCTCATCATAGACGGCAGACCCTCCTGTGACAGGTACGGTCTCATCACAGACGGCAGACCCTCCTGTGACAGGTACGGTCTCACCACAGACGGAAGACCCTCCTGTGACAGGTACTGTCTCATCACAGATGGCCGACCCTCCTGTGACAGGTACGGTCTCATCACAGACGGCAGACCCTCCTGTGACAGGTACGGTCTCACCACAGACGGAAGACCCTCCTGTGACAGGTACTGTCTCATCACAGATGGCAGACCCTCCTGTGACAGGTACTGTCTCATCACAGATGGCCGACCCTCCTGTGACAGGTACGGTCTCATCATAGACGGAAGACCCTCCTGTGACAGGTACGGTCTCATCACAGATGGCCGACCCTCCTGTGACAGGTACGGTCTCATCATAGATGGCAGACCCTCCTGTGACAGGTACTGTCTCATCACAGACGGCAGACCCTCCTGTGACAGGTACTGTCTCACCACAGACGGCAGACCCTCCTGTGACAGGTACGGTCTCATCACAGATGGCCGACCCTCCTGTGACAGGTACGGTCTCATCACAGACGGCAGACCCTCCTGTGACAGGTACGGTCTCATCACAGACGGCAGACCCTCCTGTGACAGGTACGGTCTCATCACAGACGGCAGACCCTCCTGTGACAGGTACTGTCTCATCACAGACGGAAGACCCTCCTGTGACAGGTACTGTCTCATCATAGACGGAAGACCCTCCTGTGACAGGTACGGTCTCATCACAGACGGCAGACCCTCCTGTGACAGGTACGGTCTCATCACAGACGGAAGACCCTCCTGTGACAGGTACTGTCTCATCACAGACGGCAGACCCTCCTGTGACAGGTACGGTCTCATCACAGACGGCAGACCTTCCTGTGACAGGTACTGTCTCATCACAGACGGCAGACCCTCCTGTGACAGGTACTGTCTCATCACAGACGGCAGACCCTCCTGTGACAGGTACGGTCTCATCACAGACGGCAGACCTTCCTGTGACAGGTACTGTCTCATCACAGACGGCAGACCCTCCTGTGACAGGTACAGTCTCATCACAGACGGAAGACCCTCCTGTGACAGGTACTGTCTCATCATAGACGGAAGACCCTCCTGTGACAGGTACTGTCTCATCACAGACGGAAGACCCTCCTGTGACAGGTACGGTCTCATCATAGACGGAAGACCCTCCTGTGACAGGTACGGTCTCATCACAGGCAGGTCTGCCGCCTGTGAGAGGTACGGCCTAGGCCGCATACCCAGGCTCCACAGACAGGGTTGTGCACGGTACTCGAGCCTGCATCTCTGTGACCTATCGACTCTGCTGCCCTTCAGAGCCACCCAGGGCTAAGACAGCACCCAAAGGTCACCAAAGCATCCAAGACTACCAGGTATGCCAGAGCTGCACCGGTATGACAGACTTCCTCCCAAGGCCCCCATCTCAACCTTCCTGCTTATGTCCCTGTTAAAAGCTCATGAAACCCCAGTGCTGATTCAGGACCACCTGGCCCAAAACTCTTCTTAGTGTGAAAGCCAGGAGCCCAGGTTGGTCTGAGTCAAGGCACCACAACTGTTGGCTACGTGAGTCAGGGATGAGAGATGGGGCAGGAGCTGTGATGGGGGAGGTGACACAGTGGCCCCAAGTCCTGGTACCCCCATAACTGCTGTCTGCTGAAGGGGATTCCCTCAGAGCCTTGCAGGCTCCTCCCGAGGCCACTGCCTGGCTGGGCCACAACTCTGTCCATCTCAGTGTCTCTAGAAGTCCCCTCCTTGGGAGGTGTCAGTGTGGTGGCTCCTGTCACCGCAGAGCAGGTCCTGTCCCTAGAAATGCTGATGTCAGGGACACCATGGATGTCCCATTCAACACACATTTCCTTGTGGTGTCAGAGCACCGGTCACTCACACAGAGGACTCATGGCAGCTCATGACCACCTGTGACTCCAGCTCCAGGGGCTGACAGCCTCCTTTGGCCTCTGTGGGCGCTGCACACACATGACGAAAGACACACATGCAGGAACTCACTCACACGTGTAAAAAATGAACTAAAATCTTGTTGCATGGTGGCACTGCAGTACCTGGTGGGTAGACGCAGCCGCAGCCACAGGGATAGGACCTGGGGACCGGCTGCTGGACGCGGAGTCCTGGTTGGCGTGCGGCTGGGTGGCAGGGGCCAGGGCCCGGCTGGTGCTCTCTGTTCCAGGGGTAGATTTCATGGCATAGCTGGGCCCAGCAGCCGGGACAGGAAAAGCCGAGGATGGTTGGGTGCTGGAGCCACCAGAACACAAAAGGCAGAGGGGGTTAACTGGGTCTCCATGGCATACAACCCCCAAGCAGGTGCTTGGCCAGGCCAGCCCCTCACTCCTGTGGCCACAGACGACACTCACGTCCCGGGAGCTCACACTAACTGGACGGCCTGGCCAGCACGGGCACAGAGGTATGTACCGGCACACCCACATTGCAGATGAATGTTGGGAGTGAACGTGGGTCCTCACACTGTCCAGCAGGTGCTCTGACCAACTACGCTCTCATCTCCCCCGAATGGCTTCATAGCCGCAGTGACAGCCCAAGAAACCCAGGTGGGTGGAAGTTCTTGCAACCAGGCCTGGTGGTCAGGCCTGGCTATCCCTGCTATTCTGGAGGCAAAGGCTGGGGGCTGGGAATTCTAGGCTTGCCTGGACTATCGTGAGTTGTGTTTTTTTATTTTATTTTATTTTGTTTCGCTTGCATTACCACTGGTGTGGCTAGTGCCCGCAGAGGCCAGCAGAGGGCGCCAGGCTCTGTCACTGAAGGCAGAGATTGTGAACCACCCTCTGGTTCCTCTGCAAGTGCAGCCGCTGTATTCCAAACACCTCTCAGCCCCTCATCTTCCTTCCCCCGGTGCCTGTATTGCTGTCTACCCAGCGACCAACAGCACCGATGGCCACCAGGTACGGCTGTCCATCCCAGGACGCCTTTCGGGGAGATTGTTAGTTCGCTCCACAGAGGAGGCTCACCTGAACTACTGTTCCGCTTCTACGTCCCCAGTGCTGGGAGGGTCTACTAGCCACAGAGCCCAAAGACTCCTTCGTGCTAATGTGTGCTCTACCCACCAGGGGCCTCAAAGGATCGCGGCCCTGACACCAACATTCCTCAGTGTCACTGTGAGTTCCGAATCAGTAAAAACTGGGGTCACGGCTGAGGGTTCCCAGGCGCTTGTTCACTGGGCCCCCTGAGAAGTCAGAGGTTACCACCACAGTGAGCGCATCTAGGACTCAAAAACACTGGGCCTGGCTTAGAAGCTGCCAGAAGGGTGGCAGGTGACAATCAGCAGGCTGGGCCGCCTGGAGGGGCGTGGCCCTGGGGACAGACAGGAGGGACATCTGCTTTCCTGGGCAGTTTCGTGTTAACCTGACACAAATTGTAGTCATCAGAGAGGAGGGAGCCTCAGCTGAGAAAATGAATGCCTCAAGATCAGGCTTCACACGAGCCTGGAGGACATTTTCTTAGTTGGTGCTCAATGTTGGAGGGTCCCACCCGCTGTGGGTGAAGCCTCCCTGGTGTGGTGCTCCCTGGTGTGGTGCTCCTGGGTTCTACAGAAAGCAGGTTGAGGAAGCCATGTGGAGCAAGCCAGTGAGCAGCCCCCTCCGTGGCCTCTGCTACAGTGAGGGCAGTGATGTGAAGCCCTAAGCTGAATTAAAAGGCCTTCCTTCCCAACCACGTTTGATCATTTCATCAAACTTAGTAACCTTGGCTAAGACAGAAACTGGTGCCAGGTGCATGGGGTTGCTGAGACAGACCTGGTTGGGTTCTGGGGAGGACTAGGGAGGCACGGAGTGCTCACCACCAGAGGACAGGGAGGCACCAAGAGAGGCATAGCTGCTGGAGGCCTGTGAAGTTCAGAGGGGAGCAAAGATCCTGTGGGTCATTTGCAGTTCTGAGTTAAGAATCTGTGGTCAGCCATGACCACGCCTTTAATCCCAGCACTCTCGAGGCAGAGGCAGGCGGATCTTTGTGAGTTCGAGGCCAGCCTGGTCTACAAGAGCTAGTTCCAGGACAGCAGGCTCCAAAGCTACAGAGAAACCCTGTCTCAAAAACACAAATAATAATACTAATAATAATAATAAATGTTCCTGGCCTGTTGGAGTTAAAGAATTAGCTGTGATTAGCAAGGAGCCAGCACCACCAAGGTGAAATCGTCTGGGACAAGTGTCCTCAGAGCACAGAGAAGCTGTGTTCCAGAGGCGGCAAGGCTGTACCTCACACTGGCGCCATGAGAGGCCGGGAGAGGGCATTGGTGAAGGCGCATGCTCAGTGGCAATTGACCGAAGGTGCCATGCCAAAAAGCTGAGGCTTGGCCCCGTGAAGAGAGCCTCTGAGAGGCTGCAGCAGAGACTCCGGTACAGTGGAGATGTCTGTACCATGGGATGAGCACCAGGAACAGCAGCGGTGGGGCGGAGTCCGCTGGAGCCTGGGCGACAGGCTGTGTGCGCTGCAGAGGGCCGACTGGATGTGACCCAGGCCCGTGGAGGAGCCCAGATGGTGAGTGGATCCCAGATATTTGGACATTGAATTATTTGCACTGTTGAATTATTTGCACTGTTGCAGTTTGGTTTTACCTTGTTCCAACGGTTACTGTGCTTAGTTCTCTCCTCTTGGAAAAAGAGCTTTTTTGATTTTACAGGATCCCACAGCTATGACTTTGAATTTTTAAAGTGATTTTGGAGTTTTACAGAGGCTTCGGATTTTATTATTATTGTTGTTGTTTTTCAGAACAGGGTTTCTCTGTGTAGCTCTGGTTGTCCTGGAACTTCCTCTGTAGACCTGGTTGGCCTCAAACTCAAGAGATCTGCCTACCTCTGTTTCTCAAGTGCTGGGATTAAAGGCATGCAGACCGCTACTGGCTCAGAGACTTCAGATTTTTTTAAAAAAGATTTATTTATTATGTATACAGTACTTCTGCCTGCATGTACACCTGCAGGCCAGGAGAGGGCTCCAGATCTCATTACAGACGGCTGTGAGCCACCATGTGGGTGCTGGGAATTGAACTCAGGACCTCCGGAAGAGCAGTCAGTGCTCTTAACCGCTGAGCCATCTCTCCAGACAAATCAAAGGACAGGGCAGAAGGTGCCGCCCAGCTGGTGCCCTGCACCCCATGGCACCCCATGCTCTGGGGTGCTCCCCATTGGAGTTGGGCTCCCCAAGTGGGAAGCGCTGCGCTGAGTGGAGGTTCTCTGGAGGCCAACTTTTCCTGAGCCGAGGGGCTTGGCCTTGTCCCCTCAGGGGCTGTGTCCGGGTGATGCAAACAGCTGACATTTGAGGAAAGGGGTAAAAATACAGCTAAGCGATGAACAGAAGAGTCAGGGCTCAGCTTTCGCTTTTTTCTAACACAAAACCTGACGGAACCAAAATAAAATTCCTTCTGACCTCTGCAGCTCAGAGGCCGGGCTTTTCTGGCTGCCATGTGCGCGGTGGTCTCAGTACCTGGCACCCAGCCGTGCAGCACTGTGGCAGGGATTTAGGTTTGGGCTGGGGGTGGGGTAGTCTAGCTTTGCTCTCCAGGCACCAAGAGGCCGAGGTATCCACAGCACCTCCTCCAGAGCACGCGCAAGCCAAGCCGGAGCCCCTTCCGTGCTGAGCGTCATCGCCCAAGGCCTGCGTTAGTCTTCCTTCTCTTCTTCTCTCACCCAATGTGGGGAGCTCATCGCAGGCCTTCATAGGGCAATGAGAGGGTAGCTCCTGCTGCAGCAGTAATCCTCACAAGGGTTGTTCAGGGCCACAGTTAGTGAGTGGTGGGGCAGTGCCACCCCTGGGCTGCGGTCCTGGGTTCTACAGAAAGCGGGCTCAGGAAGCCAGGAGGAGCAAGCCAGTGAGCAGCATCCTCCATGGCCTCTGCATCAGCTCCTGCCTCCAGGTTCCTGCCCTGACTTCTTCAGTGATAAACAGTGGTGTGGACGTGTAAACCTGATGTGGGAGTGTCATATATCAATCTGTTGATTTCATTGGTTAAGTAATAAAGAAACTGCTTGGCTGGCCCTCATAGGTTAAAACATAGGCGGAGTAAACAGAACAGAAGGCTGGGAGAAAGAAACTGAGTCGAGGAGTCGCCATGATTCTCCCACTCCAGAAAGACGCAGGTTAAGATCATTCCTGGTAAGCCAGCTCGTGGACTACAGCAGATTATTAGAAATGGGCTAGTCCAGATGCGAGAGCTAGCCTAGAAGAGGCTAGATAGAAATGGGCCAAGCGGTGTTTAAAAGAATACAGTTTCCGTGTAATTATTTCGGGTAAAGCTAGCCGGGTGGAGGGACACAGCCCCGCGTGGGCGGCCGGGTGCCGGGGACGCAGCCCGGCTGTCCCTATTTCAACATAAACCGAAGAAACCCTTTCCTCCCCAGCTTGCTGCAGGTCTTGGGCCACAACAGAGGACCACTTGCAGGAGTCAGGCAATCTTTCAGACTGAGTTCCAGGAACTGACCAGATTCCAGCTTCGGCAGCAAGTCCTTTTCCACACTGAGCCCCTCTCTCCAGCTCTTGGCCGTGGTGTGTCATCACACAAGAACCCTACCAAGATACCTGCTGATGGGGGAATGTGTCCCCAGCGGTCAACCCCCCACAACTCCCAACACTGAGAGACGAATTCTCCCTAAGACGCTCAGCCTGGCCTCATTGAGCTGTATGTCAGGCTAGCCTTGAACTCCAGACAGACTTCCCCCCACCTCAGTTTCTCTTCCCAGGAGCTGGGGCTGGAGGCCTGTGCCATCCGGCCCATACTTTTACTGAAGAACAGAGCCTCACTTCACCCTGCCTACCTGGGTCCCCCTTAGACACCAGAACCCTCAATCCATACCCACCTGAAGGGTTCCCCATCCATCAGGGACCAGAACTTCCCCCTTCATCCCCATCTGGAGGATCCCCCATCCATTAGACAGCAAAACCCCACACTCCATCCCCGTCAGAAGGGTCCCCATTTTTACACAGCAGAACCTCAGCTTCATCCCGGTAGAGGGTCCCCCATCAATTAAACACCAGAAACCCCAGCTGCTTTTATCGGGCGCCAGAACCCCCATCCTCTCTCCGCTCGCTCGGAAGGTTCTTCAAGGTCTCAAGTCCTCTCTGAGGTCAGTCCCCTCCCCCAGCTGTCCTCCAGTCCCCACCCTCCAAGACCCAGGTCTGCCCTCACAGGGTCCCTGCCCCGCCCTCCCGCGGACCCCAGGGACCGTCGCCCCGCCCAGAGCCCGCCCCGCTCCCCGTGACTCATGACCGCGTCCCGCAGGGTTGGGGCATCCAGCCGCACGCGGGGCTCGTTACCTGGACGACGGGCCGGCGCCCTGCGCGAGGCCGGAAAAGCCGCTGGCCGCCATGTCCGCGTCCTCCCGGAGCCCGCGGGAGTGACGTCACGGCCGTGCCCCCGACGCACCGCCCGGGCCCCGCCCCCTCGCGAACCTGCCCTCCCTAACCTCTGAGCGCCTCCGTCTGGCCCCGCCCATTAGCCAAGCCCCGCCTCCAGGACCCACCACCCCTGACCCCTGAGCGCCTCCGTCTGGCCCCGCCCGCCCATCCAAGCCCCGCCCTCCTGGGCCCGTCGTCCCTGACCTCTGAGGGCCTTCTCCTGTCCCCCTCACAAGCCCCCCTGCTCAGCCTGCTTGCCCTGGTCCCCTGTGATGATGAGAGGACCCGCCATGCGCCCCGGGGACCTGACTCCAGATGTGGGCCTGCTGGCAAGCCGCTCACTTACTGGTCTACATCTCCAGCCCACGTCCGCAGAGAGGGCACACGGGTGGCACGTGACCACTCCCTTTCTGAGCGCCCGTGGCTTCCAAACCCTACCTGAGGAGCCCCACGTCTTCCTAGAAGGCAGGGAGGCTACGGCAATTTCTCTGGTTTACGTATTTTCTTCTTTTCCTGTTGTGCCCTTGATTTCTGCCCCCGGAAGTCGCCAACCACGGCAGACGTACGCACGGGGACTTGTTCTAGAAGGGTGCACACTGATTTATCCCTATTGAAGGAAACACAAAATGGAGCATTACTCAGCCCAGAAGAAAGAGGGAAACCTGGAGACACGCTCCAAAGGGGATGGGTTGCCCTTGAGAACAGCACGTCAGCACCCTGAGCCAGACCCAGAAGGACGCACAGCCAGCGAATCCGCCCTCACATGTCAGTTACAGAAAGTCGGAAATCCGAGAGTGCGGGCAAAGGGGCTGTGGCAGGAGGAACTTAACGTTCTCATAGGATGCAGGGAAGAGCCTCGGAGGTCTATGAGGGTCATGGAGGAAAAGAGAAGTACAACAGATTGACGGGGTGGGGGTCTTAAACCCCAAGCATGTATTCTCTCATACTTTTGGGGTCCAAAGTCGGCTCTTTATAGACTCAGGGAGGATCCGTCTCTGTGGCTCTTTACCTTCTGGAAACTATTGACAGTTCTCATGAAACCATCATCAGCTTAGCCTCCATCTTCCCAGGATCTCTGCCTCTCACTGGGGATTCTAGGCGGGGCTGCACCCTGACCACGCCCCCAGTCCTCTTTACATTTTAGTGGGGCGGGCTGTGTGCCGACGCGCGTGCGGAAGACAGCCGCTGACGTCACGCGTCTTCCCCAATGGTTCTCCCCAGGCTCCTACTGCAAGTACACAGAGTTACGCTGGCGTCCTGGCCCCTGCTATTTCTCCTCACGCTTGCAGAGCAAGCGCTTTACCTAATGAGCCATCCCCACGACCCCCTCTTCTCACTTCTGAGATGGGGTCTCGCTCAGGCTGACCTTAGCCTCACTCTGTAGTCCTGCCTGACCTCGAGCTGCAATTCCCTGCCTCAGCGCACTCAGCAGTTGAGTCCAGGATGCAAACTCTAGTCTTCCCTCAGCAACTAGAATTCCTCTGGAAACCTGCAGGGGGCGCAGCTCCCGCGGCAGCGCAGACCCACACCTCTAAAACAACCAGCTAGATCCGCGGCACCCCAAAACCCAGCTTCATCCTGGCTTATCCCTGAAGGGGGATCTGAAAACCTCCATTTCTCTGCCCTCAAAGGGCGCCTCCCCCAGCCCCCGCAACCAAAGAACCCCGCAGGCTCCCCGCCCCCACCCCCGTAAGGAAGGAACCAGGCCACGGCTGTTTGTTCATTTATTTATTTTCTCTCTTGCTGTGATTTTGCATAAGTGCGACGCACCATTTCCGAGGATTTTTTTTTTTGCACCTGCTCAGGACATGGCTGGGAGATATGCTTTTCCCTCAGCCAATCGGGAGAGGAGGATGCAAGCAGGGGGCCTGGAACTGTCTATCAGGCCTGGGCCCGCCCCCTGCACACAAAAGCAGCTTCCTTCACTATCTGGGGGCAGGCAGAGCTTCTGTCATCCGGGAAGGGGGAGAGCCAAAGCCGCGCAGGCCCTGGGCTGCGATGGCGGGGGACACGGAGACCGTAGGGGGGAAGGGGTGCTGCTACTGACCCGGGCACCCCCTTCTCCAGCGGGGTCGGGGAGCTGGGGTGCCGCTGACCACGTCGCCCTGGGTGACCTTCCTTGGATGTGGACCTGCCCCTGAGCATCCTTCCGCCAGGCCCCGGCCTGGGTACCACCCGCGAGATGCCCGCTTGCATCCGCACCCAGCCCGCCTTTGTGTCTCAGTGAGGGCGCGGGGCCGCCGCCGAGGTGAGTGGGCCTTTAGCACTCTGGCAGTGTAAATTGTCTTTTTTCCCCCCTGCTCGCAGCCCAGCTGGGGGAAAGGTTTATCCGGGAGACGCTGGCGGCTCCCGGAATGGCTGCTGCGATGGGGCGAATAGCCGGGGCTTGATCCTAGGTGGAGAATGAAGAGCCCCAAGGATTAAAACCCCAGCTCCGAACCGTAGCATCCTGGGGGCGGTAAACCTCTCATGCGGTGTCGGGTGTTTTCTATTTATAACCCTGACTGCGGGCATAGAGACATCAAAATTGCATATACATTGAAAAGGACAGATTTTTAGCAGTAGCTATACGGCCAGGGAAGGACCTGCACTGTCTTTCTGGAGTTGCCAGGGATTTCTGGTCCTCCGCTGTCGCCAGCGCCCAGGAGACCCACCACACCCTGTGTTTGGAAGTGTGTAGAAGGGGTCCTTCCCCTTTCCACCCAGCTTGGCTTGGCAGGGGGGACCGGTGTCCCTCTCTGCACAGACACAATGGACTAGACTCAGCTGCGCTGGGGGAGGCCTGGAACACATAGGGGGAGTCGTGTTTTCTCCCGCACTGTGTGTGTCGCTCCTCCATGAATGGGTGATGACATTCCAGTAGGCCCGCCTCCCCTCGGCTCACACCTGCAGGCCCACCGCGGGCTGGGCTGCGGGAGACACACCCCGGTCAGCAGCTGCAGATGGCCTGGTGGTCACTGACAGCTGGGACAGGCAAGTGGCCCTTGTCTCCGGATCAGGGAACAGATTAGGGATGGCCTCCCGTGACCGGACCCTGGAATCTTGTTGTTAAGATTAAAAAAAAAGAGGGGGGGACCATGATTTCACAGATGTGGCCCTGTGGGTGCCGAAGTTTGGTCTGGGGGCGTCCTTAAGTTGTGTGTGGGGTGTGTGTGTATCGCAACACTGGCCTCTAACACAAAGCGCGTCCATCCATCAGACAGTCTGGGGAGTCCACACAGCACCCGGATGGGGCGCAGGATGGTAACTGCTGGCCAAGCTTGATTTCCGGCACTGGCAGAAAAGCCTAGTGCGGTGACATCTGGGAACCCGGAGCTGTTGCCATGCCGACTATGCTCCCTGGAACTCCGCATACTGTGCACACACCCCACACACAGGCAGAACAAGTGACCAAAGTTGGGCAAGGTGGCGCACACCTTAAACCCCAGCTCTTGGAGGCTGAGGTGGAACTACGTGCGTTCCAGGAGAGCCAGGGTTATCCAGACAGAGCCTTACCTCTTCGCACATACGCATGCACGCACGCACGTGCGCGCCTATAATCACAGCCTGACCCCAGACATACAGGCAAGCAAAACACACACACACACACACAATAAAGTTGGAGGACAAAAAAGTAATCCCATACCTGGAGAGGCAGAGATTGGGGTCCCGGGCTCTGTGCTAAGCTTCAAGTGTAGAGAATGACCTCTGACCTCTATTGGCATATACATACCTGCGAATACATAAACAACTGGTTTTTATGGAGTGAGGGAACCAGGGGTGATAGACTCGGAGGACACCCCGAGAGGCCATGACTTCTTCAACCCATTTGCAGATGAAGTATGGCGGTCAGGACACACGCTGAACCCCTGGTTGTCTCTTCCACTTTGTGGGTCCTTCCGGCTTGGTGGAAGCTGCCCTTTCAGCAGCCCAGGACTGGAAGGCGGGGTGGACTGGAGCAGGTAGAAGCGAGTGAGAGAGCAGTCCTCTCTGGAAGTGACTATCACAACGCGGATCGTTAGTCCTGATACGCATTTGTACAAAAACGCCTGCACTTTTCTTTCTTTCTTTCTTTCTTTCTTTCTTTCTTTCTTTCTTTCTTTCTTTCTTTCTTTCTTTCTTTCTTTCTTTCTTTTTCCACCACAGTTGAGATGTGAGGAAAAGGAAGGAGATTGGGTCAGCTTGGTTCCAGGACTGCTCTAGAGAAGGTGGGCTTGAGAGATCTCAGCGGAGGGGGTCTGTGTCTGGGGCTCAACTCCTCACCTGAGTTAATGCGCAGGCCGGGGCGTCCTAAGCCCCTTGTGTGTCCTCCTGCCGTGGGATGGCTCGGTCATACAGGCAGATCGGTGTCATAGGTGGTGGCTGTAGCCATTGCTGTCTAGATCACTCTGTCTTTTTTTCCTCAGATCCTCTTCTGAGGTCAGCCAAGCTTCCAGCCGCCCTCTCTTTCCAGCTCCCATGGGGACCACGGAAGCCACGCTGAGGATGGAAAACGTAGATGTGAGGGATGAATGGCAGGACGAGGATCTGCCCAGGTGAGGGCGCTAGCGTCCCCGTTATTGGGACTCACGGCTCCCGGCCGCTTCCACAGATGCTGGTGGTGGCAGAGTCTTCTGGAACCTCTTCCTTCAAGACTCCCAGACAGTGAATTCCTGTAGCCAGGCTGGGAGTGATAACCTGGCCTCGCAGCTGCAGCCAAGCTCCCACAGAGGATTCTGGACAATGAATTCTGGTCAACCTGGGGTGCAGAACAAGACCCTGTATCAAAAGGAAAATGGAGGGACGAGGTCAGGGTGGAGTCCCACCTAGAATTCCCATTGAGGGGCTGGAGGCGTGGTCAGGGTGGAGCCCCGCCTAGAATTCCCAGTAAGGGCTGGGGCGTGGCTCTTCTGAAAGGTATCTTTCTATATTCCTGAACCATCCTTTCCAAGGGAGAGCTGAGTTGAGGCATCACTGTCTTGATCTGATGGCATTTTATTTTTCTTCTTTTCTCTCAACCCCCTTGACTGAACCTGCCATCTGCATTCCTCCTGCTGCGTGGTTCCTGGGGTTTCCACAGACCTCTTCCTGAAGACACAGGGGTGGGGCTGCTGGACGGCGCCGCGGAAGACTCCTCCTGTAAGCTTACAGAGTGCACAGAAATGCGAGTTTGTTTTCAGGGTGCAGATGGTTGTCCGAGGTTGCATGCAGGGTGGGGCGTCTAGCAGGGGGCTGTCGTGCGAGGCTCAAAGGGGTAAGAGAACACCCACATGAAGACTGCGCGGGTCTTACTGTGTGTCCTTTAGCCAGTTTCCCGATGTCTCTGTGCCTCTAACCCCGAAGAACTAACAAGCTGGATGGCTGAAACCGGGGGATGGCTCAGTAGGTAGCGCACTTGCCGTTCTGCTCTAAGGACCTGAGTTCAGATCCCAGAACATCAGACATGGTGGAGTCGTTTGCAACTTTAATACTGCAAAGGAGGATGCCCGGTATTCTCTGCTCCCTGGGCTGCCTTCATCAGTGATCGTCAGGGTCAGGGAACGAGGTGGAGGGGACTGAGGAAACACTTGAGGGCGCTGCTCTCTGTACTTGCACATGCCGTACACAAACTTTTTCACTTAGAAAAATACGTATTTAAATTTGTGTCTGGATATGTCAGGAGTCCAAGAGGCAGGGGGATTGCCGGAAGTTCCAGGAAAGCCTCAGTTGTGGAGACAGACCTTATGATTAGGCCAAGTTATAGGGATGACGAGCTCCTGGGGCTAAGGAAGAATTCTCCAGCAGACACTTGTCAGCATTGACCGCCAAGGTCCTTGGTGTGGCCTGCTTGTAGAAGCAGACCTAATTGTGTGCCCATGTCACGGTGACATGCCCCCGTGTGCGCCTTCCTTCAGATCTCCCCTCCTCAGTGCTGTGTAGTTCTTGGACTGGAATTCAGAATTTTTTTATTATTTTTTTATTTTTTACTTTTTGGATTTTCGAGACAGCGTTTCTCCGTAGCTTTCGGTTCCTGTTCTGGAATTAGCTCTTGTAGAGCAGGCTGGCCTCGAACTCACAGAGATCCGCCTGCCTCTGCCTCCCGAGTGCTGGGATTAAAGGCGTGCACCACCACCGCCCGGCTTGGAATTCAGAATTTAATATTGAGGCATTCCAATGGCCTCTCACTGAGGGATTCTAGGTGGGGCTCCTCCCTGACCACGCCCCCAGCCCATCACTGGGGATTCTAGGCGGGGCTCCACCCTGACCACGCCCCCAGCTCTGTTTTACATTTAATTCACCAGGGTCTTGCTAATTGTCCTTGCATACTGAACTCATCCTGTGCTCTGGTTGGCCTCAAGGCATGGCAATCCTACTCTCTAAGACTCCCATCATGCTCAGCTAAACAGTTACTTTGAGGACACAGTGGTCGACTCAAATTCCAGCCGAGGCTCCTTCCCCATGCAGGGAACACCACACCCCATCCCGTCCATCTTAGAACCCCAAACGTTATAATCTATCCGAGCACCAAAGGGGAGATTTGGTCCTCAGCCAAGCGTTTGAGGCCTAAGGTGATGCTGCTGGCACGAACCTGTGCAGTACAGTGACCTCTGGAGGGGCCAGCACGGGGTCCTTGGAACATGGAGACCTGTAGTTGGCATTTTCTTTGGGCTGGCCAAATAAAGACACAGAGACTTATTAGTTATGAATGTTCGTCTTAGCTTAGGCTTCTCCCACTAATTTTTTTAAACTTAATTTAACCTCTTTCTACTCATTGACATTTTGTAGCAGGGTTCTTTAGAGATAGGGTTTCTCTGTAGCTTTGGAGCCTGTTCTGAACTAGCTCTTGTGGACCAGGCTGGCCTCAAACTCACAGAGATCCACCTGCCTCTGACTTCCGAGTGTTGGGATAAAAGGTATGCACCATCACCGCCTGGCTTACCTTTCCTTTATGCTGTATGATCCACTTTCCTGTTTCTGGCTGGCTGGTCCGTGGTATTCTCCTGGCATCTCTTTTTCTTTCTCCCCCTGCAGCCTATACTTCTCCTCCTACTTTACTCTTTCTGCCTGAAAGTCCCATCAAAACCTCCTCCCTATCTATTGGCCATTCAGCTTTTTATTAGACCAATCAGGTGCCTGAGGCAAGCAAGGTAAAACAGCAACACATCTTTACAAGACTAAACAAATATTCTACAACATTTTCACCTTTTGTCTAAATAAAAAAGGTTTTAACTGTATAGGAGTAAGACAATAAGACAAATATCAAGCAAAATTCATTCCCAATGTCCAGTCCATTTGTATTTGGCAAATTCAAAGGAAATACTCCACTATGTGCCTTCCTGGTGCACTCACAGCTGTGTGTCTAAGCCACTTTCTATCCTAACCTGTATTACAACCCTAAACCATCTTTTCAGACCTCAAAACATTTTCACAGGTAAACAATTTAAGCTTTTATGTTTCTTAACCCCATCAACTTTGTATCTCTTATGTAAGTTTGTTTTCTGAATTTCCCAACAAGGAAAGCTGTTAATGTAACTACATAGTCTTTAACTCTATCAGAGACCCAGGAAGGATATACTATTACCTGAATAAGTAGGAAGCACAGAGCAAGCGACTTCCAAAACTTTAGAGATGACATGTTGCACGATGTTTGACTCTTTTGGGTTTTTTTTGGGGGGGGTGTCCACCACCCAGCTCCCAAATAAATCACACAAGAAGGCTTAGTTGTGCCTGCCCTGCCTGTTTCCAGGCAGCTTCTCTTATCTTACATTATCCCCACTAACTTTTCTTCTGGGCTTTTACTTCTGTACGTCTTACTTTCCTTCTTACTCTGTGACTGGCTGGGTGACTGGGTGCCGGCCCCTAGTTCCTTTTTCTTCTCTCCTCCCATATTTCCCCTATCCCTGCCGCCCCACCTATTCTTGCTCCTGCCTCGTTGTTGGTCATTCATCTCTTTATTCGAACCATCAGGCATATTAGACAGGCACAGAAACACAGCTTCATGGAGTTAAAGAAATGTAGTCTGAACAAAAGTCACACACCTGGAAATAGTATTCCCCAATAGTGACAGGACAGCTGGCTGCTTGGACAGTCACCCCAAGTTTTCTCTGTAACATTGGGATATCCATCTTCTGTTCATGGGTCTCGAATATCTGACAGCTGTTTACTGTGAAGCAAGAATTTTGAAGAACTCTCACCTTGTTTTGGCAAAGTTTGGTAGTTACTTTTCTGTGTCCTGTATGTCCAGTTTGGCCAACATTCTGTCAGCAGTGGAGACAAGGGCAGTTTCTTGTCCAGTAACCAATGTTTGCCATAAAGAAATCAGACTCCATGTGGAGGTTCTTAAATGTCCATTGTCATAAAAAGCCATTATGTTATTAAAACAACTTAAATGCCATATTCTGAAGATCTCTGGAATGTTTGAAGATGGCCCATCTATCTAAAATATCTCTGTTTGGCCTTGAAAACATCCCTAATATGACAGTTTAATTGTTATACATGACTAACTACTACCCTACATTTCTTAATTATTCTAAACAGTTTGTAATAATAGCTTTGAAGGACTAGAATTTTATATTACATTTTTAAATGAGCTGCCTACATACAATACCTTAGAAACATATATTCAGTATAACGAAAATAACCTTAAATTTGCATCAACATACAAAAATCCACTCAATTGTAAAATATTTGAGATGAATAGTTGCCTTTTTTAATTGAATATTTTTTTATTGATATTTATTGAGCTCTACATTTTTCTCTGCTCCCCTCACTGCCTCTCCCCTGCCTCCTTCAACCCTCCCCCAAGGTCCCAATGCTCCCAATTTACTCAGGAGATCTTGTCTTTTTCTACTTTCTACTTCCCATGTAGATTAGATCTATGTAAGTCTCTCTTAGTGTCCGCATTGTTGTCTAAGTTCTCTGGGATTGTGGTTTGTAGGCTGGCTTTCTTTGCTTTATGTTTAAAAACCACCTATGAATGAGTACATGCGATAATTGTCTTTCTGTGTCTGGGTTACCTCACTCAAAATAATGTTTTCTAGCTCCATCCATTTTCCTGCAAAATTCAAGCTGTCATTATTTTTTTTCTGCTATGTAGTACCCCATTTTGTAAATGTACCACATTTTCCTTATCCATTCTTCCATCGAGGGACATTTAGGTTGTTTCCAGGTTCTGGCTATGACAAACATAGCTGCTGTGAACATAGTTGAGCACATGTCCTTGTGGCACGATTGAGCATCCTTTGGATATATGCCCAAAAGTGGTATTACTGGGTCTTGAGGAAGGATATTTCCTAATTTTCTGAGAAATCAGCACACTGACATCCAAAGGGGTTGTCCAGCTTGCATTCCCACCAGCAATGCAGAAGTGTTCCCTTTTCCCCACAACCTCTCCAGCATAAGTTGTCATCAGTGTTTTTGATCTTGGCTATTCTTACAGGTGTAAGATGGAATCTCAGAGTTGTTTTGATTTGCATTTCTCTGATGAATAAGAATGTTGAACATCTCCTTAAGTGTCTTTCAGCCATTTTAGATTCCTCTGTTGAGAGTTTTCTGTTTAGGTCTGTACTCCATTTCTTTTTATTGGATTATGTGATGGTTTGGTGTCCAATTTCTTGAGTTCTTTGTATATTTTGGAGATCAGACCTCTGTCTGATATGGGGTTAGTGAAGATCTTTTCCCATTCTGTAGGCTGTCGTTTTGTCTTGTTGACGGTGCCCTTTGCTTTACAGAAGCTTTTCAGTTTCAGGAGGTCCCATTTATTAATTGTTCCTCTTAGTGTCTGTGTTGCTGGGATTATATTTAGGAAGTGGTCTCCTGTGCCAATGTATTCAAGTGTATTTCACACTTCCTCTTCTATAAGATTCAGTGTAGCTGGCTTTATGTTGAGGTCTTTGATCCATTTGGACTTGAGTTTTATGCATGGTGATAGATATGGGTCTATTTTCATTTTTCTACATGTTGATATCCAGTTATGCCAGCATCACTTGTTAAATATTATTTCTTTTTTCCATTTGATATTTTTTGCTTCTTTTTTTTAAAGATTTATTTATTTATTATGTATACAACATTCTGCCTCAATGTATGCCCGCATGCCAAAGGAGGGCGCCGGATCTCAGTACAGATGGTTGTGAGCCACCATGTGGTTGCTGGGAATTGAACTCAGGACCTCTGGAAGAGCAGTCAGTGCCCTTAACCTCTGAGCCATCTCTCCAGCCCCTTGCTTCTTTATTAAAGATCAGGTATTTGAAGATGTGTGGATTGATATCCGGGTCTTCTATTCAGTTCCATTGGTCCTCCTGTCTGTTCTTATGCCAATACCAGGCTGTTTTCAGTACTATAGTTCTATAGTAGAGTTTGCAGTCAGAAATTGTGATGCCTCCAGAAGTTTTTTTTTTAATATTTTTATGGTTTATTTAACTTTATTTTATGTGCATTGGTGTGAAGGTGTCAGATCCCCTGCAACTTGATCTTTAGACAGTTGTGAGCTGCCATGTGGGTACTGGGAATTGAACCCAGGTCCTCTGGAAGAGAAGTCAGTGCTCTTAACCACTGAGCCATCTCTCCAGCCCCCAGAAGTTCTTTTATTACACAGGATTGTATTGGCTATCCTGGGTTTTTTTTGCTTTTCCAAAGGAAGTTGAGTACCGTTCTTTCGATGTCTTTGAAGACTTTTTCTGGGATTTTGATGGACATTGCGTTGAATCTGCAGATTGCTTTCAGTAAGATTGTCGTTATTTTTTTAATATTTATTTATTTATTATGTATACAATGTTCTGTCTGTATGCATGCCTGCAGGCCAGGAGAAGGCACCAGACCTCATTACAGATGGTTGTGAGCCACCATGTGGTTGCTGGGAATTGAACTCAGGACCTTTGGAAGAGCAGGTAATGCTCTTAACCACTGAGCCATCTCTCCAGCCTAAGATTGTCATTCTTACTATATTAATTCTGCCTACCCAAGAGCATGAGAGGTCTTTCCACTTTCTGGTGTCTTCTTCAATTTCTTTCTTCAAAGATTTAAAGTTCTTGTCATACAAGTCATCCACTTGTTTGGTTAGAGTTACTCTGAGATATTTTATGCTATTTGTGGCTATTGTGAAGGGTGTTGATTCTCTGATTTCTTCCCCAGTCTTTTTATCATCTGTGTACAGGAGGGCTACTGATTTTTTTTAGTTAATCTTGTATCCTGCTACACTGCTAAAAGTGTTTATGAGTTGTAGAAGTTCCTTGGTAGAATTTTTGGGATCACTTATGTAAACTATCATATCATCAGCAAACAGTGAGAGTTTGACTTCTTCTTTTTCAATTTGTATCCCTTGATCTCCCTTTGGTGTCTTATTGTTCTAACTAGGACCTCAAGAACTATATTGAGGGGGCTGGAGAGATGGCTCAGTGGTTAAGAGCATTGCCTGCTCTTCCAAAGGTCCTGAGTTCAATTCCCAGCAACCACATGGTGGCTCACAACCATCTGAAATGAGGTCTGGTGCCCTCTTCTGGCCTGCAGACATACACACAGACAGAATATTGTATACATAATAAATAAATGCATATAAAAAAATCCTTGATTACATTTAAAAAAAAAGAACTATATTGAATAGGTATGGAGAGAGTGGACAACCTTGTCTTGTTCCTTATTTCAGAAGAATCACTGGGAGTTTCTTTCCATTTAGTTTGATGTTGTTTGTTGGCTTGCTGTATATTGCCTTAATTATGTTTAGGTATGTTCCTTTATCCCTGCTCTCTCCATGGCCTTTATCATGAAGGGATGCTGTATTTTGTCAAGTGCTTTTTCACCATCTAATGAGATGATCATGTGGTTTTTATTTTTCAGCTCATTTCTGTGGTGGATTACGTTGACAGATTTTCATATGTTGAACCATCCCTGCTTCTGTGGGATGAAGCTGACTTGGTCATGGTGGATGATGGTTCTGATGTGTTCTTGGATTAGATTTGCCAGTATTTTATTTAGTATTTTTACATCAATGTTCATGAGTGAGATTGGTCTGTAATTCTCTTTCTTAGTATTGTCTTTCTGTGGTTTGGGTATCAGGGTAATTGTAGCCTCATAAAAAGTGTTTAGCATTGTTCCTTCTGTTTCTATTGTGTGGAATAATTTGAGGAGTATTGGTATTAGTTCTTCTTTAAAAGTCTTATAGAATTCTGAGCTGAAACCATCTGGTCCTGGGCTTTTTTTTGGTTGGGAGACTTTTTGATGAATATTTCTATCTATTTCTTCAGCAGTTATATGTCTGTTTAATTTGCTTATCTGGTCTTGATTTAATTTTGGTAAGTGGTATTTATCCAAAAATTGTCCGTATTTTTAAGTTTTCCAATTTTGTGGAGTATAGGTTCTCAAAATATGACCTGATGATCCTCTGTATTTCCTCCGTGTCTGTTGTTATGTCCCCCTTTTCATTTCTGATATTGTTAATTTGGATATTCTCTCTCTGCCTTTTGGTTAGTTTGGATAAAGTTTTGTCTATTTTGTTGATTTTCTTGAAGACCCAACTCTTTGTCTCATTGACTCTTTGTATTGTTTTCTTTGTTTCTATTTTGTTGATTTCAGCTCTCAATTTGATTATTTTTCTGCCATCTAATTCTCTTATGTGAGTTTGCTTCTTTTTGTTCTAAAGTTTTCAAATGGTCTGTTAATTCACTAGTGTGGGATTTTCCAGCTTCTTTATGTAGGCATTTAGTGCTATGAGCTTTCCTCTTAACACTGCTTTAATTGTGTCCCATAAATTTGGGTATGTTGTGTGGTCATTTTTATTGAATTTTAGGAAGTCTTTAGTTTCCCCCTTTATTTCTTCCTTGACCCATTGACGATTCTGGTGAGCATTGTTTAATTTCCATGTGTTTGTGCATTTCTGGAATTAATATTGCTGTTGACTTCTAGTTTTAAACCATGGTGATCTGATAAGGTACATTGGGTTATTCCAATTTTTTTTTATTTGTTGAGGTTTGCTTTGTTATCAAGTATGTGGTCAATTTTTGAGAAGGTTCCATGAGGTGCTGAGAAGAAGGTCTATTCTTTTCTGTTTGGATGGAATACTCTATAGATGTCTGTTAAGTCCATTGGAGTCATAACATCTGTTAGTCCTCTTATTTCTCTGTTCATTTTTTGTCTGACTGACATGTCCAGTGGTGAGAGTAAGGTGTTGAAGTCTCCCACTGTTAGTGTGTGGGGTTTCATGTATGATTTAAGCTTTAGAAGTGTTTCTTTGACATATGAGGGTGCCCTTGTATTTGGGGCATAGATGTTCAGTATTGAAATTTCCTCTTGATGGATTTTTCCTGTGACTAATATGAAATGACCTTCTTTGTCTCTTTTGACTAATTTAACTTGAAGTCTATTTTGTTAGATATTAGGATAGCTACACCTGCTCATTTCTTAGGTCCATTTAATTGGTATATTTTTTTCCCAACTTTTTACTCTGAGTTGATGTCTGTCTTTAAGGTTGAGATGCGTTTCTTGTATGCAGAAGAGGGATGGATTCTGTTTTTGTATCCAATCTGTTAGTCTGTGCCTTTTTATGGGTGAGTTGAGTCCATTTACATTAAGGGATGTTGATGACCAGTGATTGCTGTCTCCTGTTAATTTAGTTTTCATCGTTGGTGATGTTAATTTGTGCATTTTTTCTTCTTCGGGATTTGCTGTTATGAGATCATCAATTGTCTGTGTTTTCGTTGCTGTAGCCATCTTCCTTGGTTTGGACTTTTTCTTCTAGTATTTTGTGTAGGGCTGGGTTCGTGGCAAGGTATTGGTGAAATCTAGATTTGTCATGGAATATCTTGTTTTGTCCTTCTATGGTGATCGACAGTTTTGCTGGGTATACTAGTCTGGGTTGGCTTCCATGGTCTCTTAATGTCTGCACAATGCTTGACCATGACCTTCTGGCTTTCATTGTCTCCACTGAGAAGTCAGGTGTAATTCTGATAGGTCTGCTTTATATGTTACTTGGCCTTTTACCTTTGCAGCTCTTAATATTCTTTCTTTACTCTGTATGTCTAGTCTTTTGATTATTATGTGGCGAGAGGACTTTTTTTGGATCCAGTCTATTTGATGTTCTGTAAGCTTCTTGTATCTTCATAGGCATATCTTTCTTTAAGTAGGGAAAGTTCTCTTCTATGATTTTGTTAAGTAAATTTTCTGTGCCTTTGAGTTGAACTTCTCCTTATTCTATACCTATTATTCTAAGATTTGGCCTTTTCTTTTCTTTTTTTTTCTTTTTTTTTTTTTGATTTTTTGAGACAGGGTTTCTCTGTGGCTTTGGAGCCTGTCCTGGAACTAGCTCTGTAGACCAGGCTGGTCTCGAACTCACAGAGATCCGCCTGCCTCTGCCTCCCGTGTGCTGGGATTAAAGGCGTGTGCCACCACCACCTGGCCAAGATTTGGCCTTTTCATGGTGTCCCATATTTCATGGATATTTTGGGTTAAGCTTTTGTTAGATTTAATGTTTTCTTGAACTGATGAGTCTATTTCCTCTATTGTATCTTCAGCACTTGAGATTCTCTCTTCCATTTCTTGTATTCTGTTGTTCATGCTTGCATTTGTGGTTCCTGATCTTTTTCTCATGATTTCTGTTTCTATAATTTCTGTGGCTTGTGTTTTCTTTATTGTTTCTATCTCAGTTTTCAAGTCCTGAATAGTTTCTTTTATATGTTTCACTTCTTTTTCTTTGTTTTCTTTAAGTGATTTGTTGATATCCTCCAAATTTTTTGTTTGTTTTTTCCTCCATTTCTTTCAGGTAATTTCTCATTTCATCTTTAAGAATTTCAAACATTCTCTTGAGTTTATTTTTTAGATCATTTTCTTCTGGTTCATCCATATTTGGTTGTTCAGGTCTTGTTGTTGTAGGGTCTTTAGGTTTTATTGGTATTGTGTTGCTACACAAAGTGGTATAGTGTGTGTTCTTACCTTTTCTACTCATCTTTTCCTTTAATAGGTGTGTTTGGGGCTGTCTGAGATTCTGTTGAATGATCTTCTAGGTGCCAGTGAATCCAAAGCTCAGATGGTTGTTCCTCATGGTACAGTCAGTGCCACAGTTCTAGTTACTCCATTGGCTATTCCTGTTCCTGGGGGAGGTAGCTCAGTGCTTTGGTCTGCTCCCTTGGAGTTTGCTGTCTCAGGCCTACTTTGGCCCAGGCTGCAGGCTTTGATCTGTTTCTGTAAATCTTGATCTGAATCTCCTACTGCAGAAGTCCCTGGCTTGGAGTTGGACCAAGAAAGGTTTCTGGTTCCAGGCTCCGGTGCGCCCCAACCCACCTAGGACCTGCTTACTTCCTCAGAGGTCTCAGACTCGTGCTTGGACCCGCAGGGGTTCCAGGTTCCTGCCTATTCCCTTTGATGTCCCAGACCAATACAGGAACCCACAGAGGTCCTGGCTCAGGCCTACTCTCTTTGAGATCCCAGACTCGTGGCTGGCTCTGCTGAGATCTCTGGTTCTTGCCTATTCCCTCGGAGAACCCAGGTTCACTCATGCCCAGGCTGACAGAGGTCCTGGCTCCAGCCTAGTTCCTGGGAAATCCTAGACTCTCGTCCAGACACCCCCCCCCCCGTGTTGGTTTAGGTCTACGCCCTTGAAGGTCCCTGATTCACGGCTGGACCCTCAGCAGTCTCTGGCTCTGGCTCACTCACTCAGCGGTTACTTCCTTGTATCTGTTCCAGTGGAGATCATTGACTCTGGATCTGGTCCCTGGCTCAATCCTGATCCGCCCGTGTCCCAGGACCGGGTTCGCTCCTGGTTTCTGCTCCTGATGGAGCTTATTCTCTTTCCATCTTTTTAACCTCTCTATTTTTTTGTTTGCTTGTTTGTTTTTTGAGACAGGGTGTCATGAAGCCCAGGCTAGCTCAAATTTATTATGTAGCTGAAGATGACCTAGAATTCCTGATCCTCCTACCTTCACATCCCAAGTACTGGGTGACAGGCATGCTTTCGAGGGCCTTCTACGTGTTTCTTTATAGAATAAAACCTTTTTCCCCATGTGTGTTGGGGCAAATACCATTTTTTGAGACATGGTCGCACTGTGCAGGTTGAGCAGGAACTTGCTCGGTAGAGCAGGTTGGCCTACAGCTCACAGAGACTCTGCTTTACTGGGATTAAAGGTGTGCACCACGATGCCTGGCCTGCTCTCTCTCTCGCGCGCGCGCGCGCACACACACACACACAATGCTATTTAACGTTAAGGCTTGACAATGACACCCTTCACCTCACATACCATCCCTTGGTCCCTTTGTGCTGTTGGTCATGAGCGTCACCTCCACATGTGACCTTGGGCCATGATTTCGATGCTGCCCTGTGGGAAGAGTCGGTAGCCTTTTAGCAAACCTCATGGATCCAGAGGCTCCATCCTCTTCTGGGAGGGAGGCAGAGTGTTGCAGCCCTGGATTCGCAGGGTGGCCCCTCAGCGACAGTAATCACCTACATCCTGAGGTTGGGGGAGGGAGATGTGAACTCACTTCCGCTGCCACAGTCACGTGACACCTAAAAACAAACCTCTTCCTGAGTGGGTGGCACCGATGGTGGCTAGTTTAAAATTTTCTTGGGAAGTTTACTTTTATTTCCAACTCCCAAAGAGGCAGCTCTGACTGACTCTGCAGAGACTAGGTAGCTAAAGGGAAAGAGACAAGAGAGGAACCCTAATGAGTCTTAAATAGTTTTCCTTGGTACCAGGAACGGAACAGAGGGCCATTGCAATGAGGAGGAGGGAGCTGCACCTGACCACGTCCCCAGCCCTCACTGGGGATTCTGGGCGGGGCTCCACCCTGACCACGCCCCCAGCCCCTCACTGGGGATTCTGGGCGGGGCTCCACCCTGACCACGCCCCCAGCCCCTCACTGGGGATTCTAGGCCGGCCACACCCTCAAGGTGTGTATTGTAGGTTCTTGGGTGTCACACGTGGATTTGGAAGAACAGCTTACGGCAGTCAGTTCTCTGTGTCCACCAAGAGGTCTCTAAGAATAAAGCCACCAGGCGGGGTCATCTGATTGTTGAAAAAGTTTTTCAGTCCTACGATTGAGAAATCTGTCAAGGCCAAGCTGCCTCTGTCTCAGTGTGTCAGTGGGATGACAGGCTTGTATGAAAACCTCCGGGAGCATGGGTCCACGCAGTGACTGTAGATGAGGGCTTCCCTAGAGCGCTATGGTTGGCCCTTCACTGAACACAGACTCTGGGGCCAGGCCCCCTGTCCTTAAGCTGTCCTAGTGTGCTTTCTGTGCCTGTGCAAACATGGTGACCAGAACTTCCATGTCACAGTTCACCACGAGGGACATTGGGGCAGGAACCTGGAGGCGGGAGCTGAAGCAGAGGCCGTGGAGAGGTGCTGCTTCCTGGGTGCTCCCCTGGCTTCACAGCCTGCTCACTCTTTTTCAAGTTCAGCAGTTTGCCTCCCCTCCCTCCTCTCCTCCCAGTCTTCCCCGCCCCCATCCACTCCTCATCTCTTTCCAGGCAGAAAAGAGCAGGCCTCCCAGGGATATCAGTAGTAAAGCAAGTTACAGTAAGACTAGGCAACAACCAGCATGTTAAGGCTGGTGGAGGGATCCCAGTATGAGGAGTAGGGTCCCCAAAGCCAGAGAAAGAGTCAGGAGATAGCCTGGCAGTGGTGGCGCACGCCTTTAATCCCAGCACTCAGGAGGCAGAGGCAGGCGGATCTCTGTGAGTTGGAGGGCAGCCTGGTCTACAGAGTGAGTTACCGGACAGCCAGGACTATCACACAGATGTCAGAGACAGCCCCTGTTCCAGCTGTTAGGAGTCCCACACGAGGACCAAGCCACACACCTGTCACATATATGCAGAGTGCCGGTCAGTCCCATGCAGGCTCCCTGGTTGATTCAGTGTCTCAACTCCTATGAGCCCAGGTTAGTTGATTCTGTGGGTTTTCTTGTGGTGTCCTTGACCCCTCTGGCTCCCACAACCCTTCTTCCCACTCTTCTTCGGGGTCCGGAGCTCCCCGCAGTGCTGGATTGTGGGTCTGCGTCTGTTCCCACCACTTGCTGAATGGCGCCTCTCTGGAGATGATTCCGCTTTTACAGCACTCAGGACCCCTGCCCGGGTGACCCCACCCACAGTGGGCTCAGCCCTCCCATGTCAGTCTAGTGGGCATTTTCTCAGTTGTGATACCTCGGGGTGACTTCTCTTTCTGGTCCTCTCAGAAGACCAAGCCGCATTGAGCTCGTTCTGGGTGGACTTGGGTTTAGGGACAACGCGTGGGGGTGGGACAGAAACTTCCCGAGAAAGAGGTCACACTGCGGAGGCTGTGCTCCACGGGCAGAGGCTCACCCAGCATTGGGAAGGGGACACAAGAGGCGTTCTGAGGCTAGCCCGGGCTACGGAGAGCCTGTCTGGACGGGTGGGGTGCGAGCAATCTTTCACACTGTGGGTCCCCGCAGCTCCTCCCTCCACCCTAAACTTGGGCGGAGCACATCGGAAGAGAAAGACCCTGGTGGCCCCAGAGATCAACATCTCCCTGGACCAGAGCGAGGGCTCCCTGCTGTCCGACGACTTCCTGGACACGCCAGATGACTTGGACATCAACGTGGACGACATCGAGACACCGGATGAGACCGACTCACTGGAGTTCCTGGGAAATGGCAATGAGCTTGAGTGGGAAGGTAACGGTGGGGTCCCCGCCCTGTCCCCCTGCGGCTTCTCCAGCCACCTCCTTGCCAGCCCCCCGCCCCCATTACAGCTCCGGGAGACAGCGTTGGCCCTAGGACCCACAATGTCTGGTCCCACAGACCTGTGATTTGTCACAGGATTCTCACAGCCCAGCGAGGTTCAGAGGGACGCTACCTATGAGCTTGCGAGGGTGGGGTGGGCAGAGGGAACTAGACGTCCACAGGAGGATCTAGAATAGGCATGCGCGAAGCCCACGTAAACCAGGAGTGATTTGCGCATGTCAGGACTGTCCCTCCCTGGCCTCTTCCAGGCTCCGCAAGGGCCACACACATCCCCAGACATCAGTCAGCGAGTGACCCACGTACAGGGACAGAATCTTTGTGCTCAGCTCCCTGCAGAGCCCAGGAGGAGGAATGAGCTGGGTTCAAGCAGTTCTAACAGGTAGCTAGGGAGGGTCATGCGCTGGGAGGCCATTTTAATCTTATTTATCATTATTATTTATTTGCTTTTTCTTGGAGACACACATTATATAATCCCCAGGCTGGCCTCAGAAAAACTCACAAGAGGGCTGGAGAGATGGCTCAGTGGTTGGGAGCATCGCCTGCTCTTCCAAAGGTCCTGAGTTCAATTCCCAGCAACCACATGGTGGCTCACAACCATCTGTGATGAGGTCTGGTGCCCTCTTCTGGCCTGCAGACATACACATAGACAGAATACTGTATAATGAAGAAAGAAAGAAAGAAAGAAAGAAAGAAAGAAAGAAAGAAAGAAAGAAAGAAGAAAGAAAAACTCACAAGATCCACCGGCCTCTGAGTGCCAGTATTAAAAGCATGCAGCATCACGCTTGATAAAAAAAAATTTTTTTAAAGGAAGGAAGAGAAACAGCAGGTTTGGAATGGGTCAGTGGGGTGGTCAGCGGTTAGCTCAGGTGCAATCACGGAGGGCTTCCGGCAGGAGATGGCGGTGTAGCCAGAGCGAAGCAGGCAGGTGGTTACCACTTTTCTCGTGGCTGCGACAAACCTTACACGCAAACAACCAGGGGAGACGGGTTTATTCTGACCATCGTGGCGGGGAGGCCTCAGCTCCCGGGATGGGACAGCGCCACCTTCAGGGCGGTTATCCCAAGCTAGGTCACCTCAGGTGTTCCCAGAGCTCCAAGGATTCACAGATTAACCCTCGTGGGGGGAGGGCTGGATCCACGCTGGATTCACACTGGATTCACACCCCCCACTGCAGACGACACCCCAGTGGCCACTGCCAAGAACATGCCCGGAGACAGCGCGGACCTGTTTGGGGACAGCGCTGCGGACGATGGCAGCGCAGCCAACGGTCGCTTGTGGCGGACTGTCATCATTGGGGAGCAGGAGCATCGCATCGACCTGCACATGATCCGGCCGTACATGAAGGTGGTCACCCACGGAGGTGTGTGCACCCCGCGACCTCGCCCCCACGAGGTCACCGTGGACAGTGGTTCTCCTAATGGGGGGGACCTGTCCAGCTGGAGTGCGCAGGAGCTGGCACACTGGGCATCATCCCCCCCCACCGGGAAACGCTGCTCAGGGAGGAAACGTGGTCTAGCCTGGGCTACCGTGACACTCACAGGATGCCTCCTTCCCAGGGTACTACGGGGAAGGCCTCAACGCCATCATCGTCTTCGCAGCCTGCTTCCTCCCAGACAGCAGCTCCCCCGATTATCACTACATCATGGAGAATCTCTTCCTGTAAGTCAGCAGCTCTCACTGGGGAGGCAGAGGTGGCGGAGCTCTATGACTTCAAGGCTAGCCTGGTCTACAAAGCAAGACCGCGTTTCCCAAAACCCACGCAACAAGGAGGATAGGGGCCCTTGGAGCTCAGAGAGAAGAGTTGGGGTTCTCTGCTGTCTTGGGGGGCAGTGCTGGCGATGGAGGCAGGGGCCCTGGGTGGCGCCTGAGGCCCAGGTCCCTTCCAGACTGTTCGGGAGCGCACCCCAGCCCACGCCTGCTGGGGTGTGGCTGGCCCGGCCCGGCAGGGCTGCAGGAAGGCCCCACGCGGGCTCCACTCTCGGTGCCTCACATGGGAACCCCGTCCCCCCACCGCAGGTACGTCATCAGCAGCCTGGAACTGCTCGTCGCTGAAGACTACATGATCGTGTATCTAAACGGCGCCACGCCCCGGAGGAGGATGCCCGGCATCGGCTGGCTGAAGAAGTGTTACCACATGATTGACAGGAGGTAAGAGGAGGAGGAGGGCTCCGAGGGAGGAAGTGAGGGAGGGAGGGTCCTGCCAGTATCTGCTGATGACTGAGGAGGACTCTAGGGACCCCCGCAGAGGGAGGCACCGTGCTGCGTGTCCTTCCGTGTCTGATCCAGGCCTCAGAGCATTGAGTCCTCAAGGGCCATCCTCTCTAGAGGTGTCAGAAAAAAAGGGCCTTTTCTTGTGCACGGCTGAGTAATAGTCCAGCCTGTGATCAAACTGTATTGTTTCTGTCTGTCCGTCTGTGAGTAAACGCTGGGCTGTCTCTCTCTTTTGGGTTTTATGAATAGCTTCAGACAGATTTTTGAAACCTACAAGCACTTCCTAGAATTCAGGACTGTGGGATGTGTGTGTGCGCATGTGCACGAAGGGCCACACTGCTGCCTGGTGTTGATGAGTCCCAGGGCCTCCAAATTCACGCACTGTGAGGGTGCAGTCAGCTAGAGGACTTGGGATGGCAGGCTGCGGAGGGATGGTGGGTAAGCGGTCCATCTTGTCCCCGGGGGCTCCCTGCGCCCCAAGCCTGAGCCAGTGTCGTCCTCGCCTCCCCACACAGACTGAGGAAGAATCTGAAGTCTCTGATCATTGTGCACCCGTCATGGTTCATCCGCACCGTACTGGCTATCTCCCGGCCCTTCATCAGGTGGGACTCCTCCTGGCGCTGTGCCCTGTGTGTGTTCTGCGGGTCGGTCGGTGCGATTCCACTAACCACATGGTTTGGGCCCCAAGACTCACTGATCCAGCCAAATGCAGCGATCCTCCTGTCTCAGCCTCCCCAACACCACGCCTGGTGTTTTATGCACATGCTGTGGATTTGAACTCATGTCCTGATACTTGCACAATAGAGCCTTCTGCTCTGGCCCTGTGTCTCCCTGTGTAGCATGGGTCAGTGCTGAAATGGCAATCCTCAGGCCTCAGCCCCATGAGTGCCGGAATGACAGGCGTCACCAGGCTCGGAGGAGAATTCTACTTTTTATTTTTGAGAATACGCTTGGAGGGCTGGCGAGAAGGCTCTATTAGTAGAGGAGCTTGCTGCCAGACCCTGACAGCCTGAGTTCAATCCCCGCGACCACCTGTGGGATGGAGGGAGCCGACGCCCTCAGGGTGTCCACTTGTTTCACTCGCGCATGCGCAGTAACGAAACGTGACAAAATGATTCTTAAAAGGATACATCTGAGGTGTTCGTTGTTCATCACAGTCGTGCTGAGGCAGGAGGGTTCCAGGCCAGCATGGGCGACTTGGCGGGTTGGGCAGGGCCCGGCCCAGCTCTGCCTGGTGACCCTTTGTCTGCCCTCCTGTGTCCGCCAGTGTCAAGTTCATCAGTAAGATCCAGTACGTGCACAGCCTGGAGGAGCTGGAGCGACTCATCCCCATGGAGCACGTGCAGCTGCCCGAGTGTGTCCTGCAGTGAGTGTCCCTCGGGGTCCCTACGCAGGCAGTGGGCCACCAACGCTGCTTCCGGCCACGAAACACCCCCCAGCGGCTTCCTTTCCATTGCTGCTTACACTGGGGGGCTGAAGAGACAGCTCAGCGGTTAGCGCACCGGCTGCCCCTGCAGAGGGCCCAGTGGGCTCCCAGCATCCACAAGGGGCTCACAACCCCTGTGTGACTCCAGTTCTGGGTACTGCACGCGCGCGGGGACCCGATGCTCCCTTCCGGCCCCCGCGGGTACTGCACACACTCACAGGCGCGCTCTCATTGAACCATATCACAGCTCAGCGTGAAGCTCAGTCCGCAATCCCTGGCACCCGCCCTCCCCTTCAGCTCCGTGGCCCTGGCAGCTGTGTCCGAGTCTGACTCCCTGCTTGTGTTTTTCTTTCCCTCAGGTACGAAGAACAGAGACTCAGAGCCAAGAGAGAGAGGTCAGTGCGGCACAGCTCCTGAGGTATCTGAGGGGTGGTTTGGTGGCTTTGGCTTGGTGAGAGCAACCGATGTTCCCACCGGCTTGGCTCGGCCTTCAGTGGAAAAACTGATGCGGGCAAGTGCAAGGACCTGAATTCAAATCCCCAGTACCCATGTAACCTGCCGGGCCTGTGGTTCCCATTTGTAATCACGGGGGAGATGGAGATGGGACCCTGGGGCTTGCAGGCCAGCAGCCTACTGAATCAGTGAACCCCGGGCTCAGTGAGAAACCCCATTTAAAAACATGACGTGGATTGGGCCAGCAAGATGGCTTGGCGAGTAAAAGGGCTTGCTCCCAGACCTGACAACTGGGATTCAGTACCCAGGACGACTGACATGACCTCCTCACATACGCAGAGGTCCACACGACCTCATACACACCCAGAGACCTGCCTTTCAGACAAGGCCTCTGGAGACAGCCATGGATTCACACCCCACCTTGGTCATCCATCAGATGTTATTTATCTGTCTGTGTTGGGTGTGTGTGTGTGCGCACGCGTGCGTGCGTGTGTGCAAACCACAGCACACATGTGGAGGTCACTTGAGGGGAGCCAGGGTCCCCTTCCATCAAATGGGATCAAACTCGGGTTGCCAGACTCGGCGGCACGCGCCTTTACCTGCCGAGCCAGCTCACCGGCCCCTGCCCCCTAATTTAGTTTGAGGACCTTACTCAGCACAGAGAACCAAAGGGGTGACCTTTGGTGACCATGCCCAGGGGCTCGGCCACACGACGGCCCAAGCTCAGGATGAGGCTCCTGTAAGTTTCTCTCTGTTGTCTCTTTCTACCATCTTGTCCATCTTTAAAAGTCAGCGAGTAAAACTCTGCCCCTCACCTATCCCAGCCTGCAGCTGGGCACAGCAGAGCCGGGTCACAGGCTGAGCCCTCCCCGCAGCCCCTCAGAACCTTCCGTATTCCAGAGACGCTCCACCCCCATCTCACATTAACTCCCTGTCCATATGTTCTCGGTGCCCCTCCCACCCCCGAGACCCCCGTCTGTGTGGCTCTTGGGACCTCCTGGGAGTGGGTCCTGCCATGCCAGTCCTCCCAAATGTCCTGTTAAAACTGCTGCGCTCTGAGTTCCCGCGCCATCCATGTTGGTGTAGTATCAGAGCTATAATCCTTTTCGTGACCGGGTAACAGTCCAGGGATCTCATGGGAAAGACCCCACAGCAGTGGGTGGAGCCCAGTGGTTCCCCGCCTAGTTCCCCCCAGACTCTGGTGGCCTCTTCCTTAGTGCAGAGACCCACTGTTTTTCTTCCTTGGGACAAGGTATTTGGCGGCCCAGGCTGGCCTCGGATCCAATGCCTCAGTGTCCCCAGTGCTGGGATGGGAGGCACGAGCCAGCAAGCTGGGCTCTGTGTATCTCTTTCTCCTCCCACCACCCAGACCTTCCAAGCATGAACCTGGGACCATAGCTCAGATGGTAGAGCACTGGCCTCACTGGGGCCATCCCCAGTGCCACATATCCAGCCTGCCTGCAATCAGCGTGAGAAGACAGGAGGATCAGGAGTCATCCTCAGCTACGTAGGGAGTTACAGGCTAGCCTGGGCTATATGACACCCTATTTTCAAGAGGGGGGACAGGAGCCCTTGTGTTATGACTCACGCTTGTCCTATCCTGGGCCACCAGCTCCCTCCAACACACCAGAAACAAAATGCTAACATAGGTCCATACTTGAGCGGCTAGTGGGATCCCAGAGTCCCTGCCTCAGCCCCAGCCGCCTCCCATCCTGTCACCTGGTTCTGTCTATCACAGCGCACGACCACCAATACAACCAGAGTTCCTCGTTCCCAGATCCGAAGAAAAACCAGAGACGGTGGAAGAAGAGGACAGGTAAAAGCACAAAGGGATGGCGGGCCACGGCAGGGAAGAAGATGGGCGTAGTTAGCACCTTCCCAAGCTAGGTGACACCCGGGCAGCTGCTCCAGCTCCTCTAGTCCCCTCATTTTTGTCTGTTTGGCCTGTCCCTTTAGCGGCAGGTGCAGGCTGACACCTGTTTTCTGTTAGAAAAACGCAGCGGGGTGGCCGCCTTCCTGTGGAGATTTCCAGCCATGAGCAATAAATGGGAATCGCCTAGGGTCTCGAACAGGCAACTAACACCCTCTCCTCCCCATCACAGGTCAGCAGAAGTGACAGAAGACCAGGAAGTGAGGTGGGTGTAGCACGGGGTGTCAGCGGGTTTTCTTGGAATGTTTCGAGTGCAGTTCAGTCTGGGTGAACATTTGTATTCTTGGCCCAGCAGGTGGCATGAGAGACAGGTGTGCATCTGTTTCCTGATTGTGGGACATGGTGGTCATGACCAGAGAGCACCCACACACTGCCAGGCTCAGATGAAACTCAGAGAAAGGAGGGATGGATGGGTGGATGAATGGGTGGGTGGATGGGTGGGTGGATGGATGGACGGATGGGTGGATGGACAGATGGGTGGATGGATGGACGGATGGGTGGATAGATGGGTGGGTGGGTGGGTGGATGGGTGGATGGGTGGCTGGGTGGGTGGATGTGTAGGAGTCCACAGATCTTTATTGCTGTTGCCCTGGGAGGAGAGTCATCTTCTGATCTGCATTTGGAATGTTGGTGGCAGCCATTGCTTTTTGCTCCAAGCTCTCCTAGCCAGATAGCTGACTCTGAGTTTTCCTGTGGAAGCTCACCTTCGCCTCAGACACTGACCCCACCTTCTTGTCCTGTACTCTCCAGCATGTCCTGATTTAACTGGAACCTGGAGATGGACAGAGAAGATTCCAGACACCACATAACCTCTGTCAGAGGCCTGAGGGCCCCAGACTTCATCCTGCCTCATCCTGTGTCCATCGTTGGAGGATGTCCGGCTCCTTCGTCCCCCTCTTCGCCCCCTGGTGTCTTCTGCTGCTTGAGTCCACCTCACGGTTTTTATTGAGATGTGTGCCACCTTCTGGAACGAACTGGGTCCTTGGCCTCTACCCTTCCATACTCTGAGCTTGTGGTTGGCAGAGCTGGACATGAACGGCGTCGCCCTGTTCCTGTGTGACTCCGGCTCTTCCTCCAGACCTCCACAGCCCCACCTGAGATGGCACAAGCGTGCGTTTTCACTGACCCACGAGAGACCATTGCTCAGCTCTCACCTGTCCCTAGCTGGAGCCTTGGATTCCTGGTGGCCCCAGCTGGGGCTGCATCTGCTTCTCTGTGGAATGAGACCCACTGTCCCCTCTCCCTGTCACCCCAAGCAGGGCTGTGACTGCTTACCTGACATCCTCACTGACACCCCCATTCTGCCATTTGACGTCTTCAAGGCCCTTCAAGCCCATTGCACACATGCTGGTCCACCTGGTGGTCCCCAAACCCTCTTCCCCACAATCTGGAACATTTTCTAGCCCTTTAAAGTAGCTGTGAATCCTGGAGACTTTAACTCACACCTCCTACTCAGAGAAGTTGTGTCCACCTTTCTGTCCCCTGCCCGGGCCAGTCTTAGGTCTATGTCACCAAGCAGGAGACGAGTACATAAAAAAGAAAAAAGAAAAAAAAAGAAGATACAGGGTTGTGGGTGCTAGAGGATCTGGGGGATCCCCTAGGGAAATATGTCCCAGTGGGCGGGGCACTGAGGCCACCTGACCTTCACGCACTTTCTGAAGAGCAGATTTACCTCGATGACGGTGTCCGGACGCCATGGGAGTGTAAGAAGCAAGCCTCCTGTCTCCAGGAGCACTAGACCGGGTGACATTTATGAGGAGGGGTCCCCTGAAGACTTGGTGGCACACATCTTTAATCCCACGATCTCAGTGAGTTCCTGGACAGCCTGGTCTACAGAGGGGTACCCGTCCACCAACCACTGGTCCTTGCCTTCTCCAAAGCTGGGTTCCATCCATCCCACCGTGAGGTGTTTGGCCTCTGTGACGTGCCTCTGCCTCTCACTCTTGAACCTCTGGTGGCTGCAGGAGAGTAGCTTCCACCTGGAGAGACAATCTCCGACCAACAGCACCCAAGGATCTGAGTTCTGCTGGGGACGCACCACACGCCTGGGCCTCAGAGGGACCTGATAGAGTTGTGCAGGGCACTGGGTTTGGTTTGGTTTTGAGACAGGATCAGTGTGGCCTCAAACTCCTGATCCTCCCGCCTCAGTTGCCGGAGAGCAGGCCTGGCAGGTGTGTACCCCCAAGTTGTATCTATCCAACATCAGATAGAAGAGGGGAACCCAGATGGCGCCCCAGATCGACACCCATGGATGGCCTCTCTTGGCTGTTGGAAACAGAATCCTACAGGCTTTTCCTACCCTGTGGCTTCTGGTGACAACCGACGCCCATGGCATGAGGACAACTGTGCCAGGGACGGATGGACGAACATAAACCTCCCAGCCCTCAAGGGTGTGAAGTCCTTCCCCCAACCCTGGGAAACTAATGGAGGCTGAGCCACAGCAGCCCACCCCCCACTCCACCCCCGCCACGGCAGCCCCCCACCCCCCGCCACGGCAGCCCACCCCCCACCCCCGCCACGGCAGCCCACCACCCCGCTGCCACGGCAACCCACACCCCCCGCCACGGCAACCCACACCCCCCGCCACGGCAGCCCACCACCCCTGCCGCCACGGCAGCCCACCACCCCCCGCCACGGCAGCCCACCACCCCTGCCGCCACGGCAGCCCACCCCCCACCCCCGCCACGGCAGCCCACCACCCCGCTGCCACGGCAACCCACACCCCCCGCCACGGCAACCCACACCCCCGCCACGGCAACCCACACCCCCTGCCACGGCAACCCACACCCCCCCCACGGCAGCCCACCACCCCCCGCCACGGCAGCCCAACCCCTCCCCCCCTCCCGCTGCCACGGCAGCCCACCACCACCACCCCGCCACGGCAGCCCACCACCCCCGCTGCCACGGCAGCCCACCCCGCCGCCACGGCAGCCTACACCCCCACCCCGCCGCCACGGCAGCCACCACCCCTTTGAGATCACCAGCACCCACCAACCCAGGGAAGCAGGACCCAGAACCACAGCCACAGAGGACCCCAAAACAGGAGACCCCAGTCCACACAGGGCCACCACTTCAGGTAGCCAGGGGACAATCTGAGGCGAGAGGAAAAGGCCCAGCGGCTCCTGGTGAAGGGCCGCTGAATTTCTCTACAGAGATGCCCCGGGATCCATTGAAGACTTGCCCAGAAGAGTGCCCACCTTCCACCAGCGAGTTGTGTAGATATAAACATGGAGACGGTGGGGACAGTCGCTGTGATGACTGGCAAGCTGGGGGGGGGATTTTTATGTGAAATAAATTATAATACAGAGGGAGAATTGGTCCCTCTGTGCTCCCAGGTGTGGGTGGTGAGGGGTGTGGGCACAACCTCCCGTCATTGTGACCAGCGGCCAAGCGGAGATGGGGGAGACCACTGCTCTCCCTTTGTTCCAGAAGAATGGGGGCTGGCGAACTTCCAAGGACCTCGGCTCCATAGCCTGGCATACGGAATGGCAGGAGACCAAAGACACTTGGGCACGGCCATGTTGAGTGTCACCAACAAGACATGATGGGGTCATGGTGACCTATGCCTGACGTCCCTGCCTTCAGGAGGCTGCTGAGGCAGGAGGATTACAGAGAATTCCAGACCAGCCTGGGGTATGGATGGAGACTTGACCAGTGTGTGGTCACCTGGATGTGTCGGGTCCTTCCAGGCCCTAGAGGGGCGGGATGAAGGCTGGATGGGCCTTCCATTGCATGCAGGCTCACATGGCACCCATTGGCCCCCTAACCTGTTCGTTCAGTCAGTCCCGGGCCGTCATTCCCGTCCCGCGGCTCCGGGTCCAGCCACCGTATCTTTCTGTCTCAGTCACAAGGCAGGCACAGTGATGGTACCTGGAACTCAGCGCTGGGGAGGCAGAAAAGGGAGGGTCCCTGGGGGTCATTGACTAAATAGCCCAGCTCAGTGAGACCCCCCCCACCTCAGAAAGAACTGGTTAGTGCACCTGCTGCTCCCAAGGCCATCTGTGTCTCCAGCTCCAGGGGACCTGACACCCCTTCTGGCCTCCTGGGTACCAAGCATGCCTGTGGTACACAGACAGACAACATACATACACACAAAAATAAAATAAATAGGCCAGTTGGTGGTGGTGCACACCTTTAATCCCAGCACTCAGGAAACAGAGGCCCCAGCCATAGGAAGACCCCAGAAGACACCTGGCATAGACCCCCTGCCTCCGTACATGGCTGCACGCAAAGAACGGGGTGTGCACAAAACCCCACCTTGGCTCCCCCGAGCCTGATCTCAGTGACTCTGGTCACATGTGTTCACAATGACAGGGTCACACTGAAAAGGCCACCAGAGCAAGGCAGTAATGTGAGTCTAGACCCACGTTAGCCACAACACTTTTGGATTTCCTGGCAGGGCCTCGCTGGGGCTGGCAGTGGGCAGGGGTTGGGGGAGGGAGGGAGACGGAGGCAGAAGGAGCAGTCTCTTTTTTTGGCCCCATAAGAGCCAGTCTCAATGTCGGGGTCAAGCCAGGGAACACAAACTTAGGCTGATAATTTTAGGGATAGAAAGGTGTGACCGGGTAGGATGGGGAGGAGGGGGGAGAAAAGGGAGGGAGGAGGGGAGGCAGACACAGGGGCATAGGATGGAAGTTGGCTGCTGTTCTTCTGCCCTCTGGCTCTTGACTAATTTAGGCAAAAGGCTACCCTACCGAAGCTATTTGCAGCCTGCGAAACAGGTGCTCCCCCCCCCACCCCCAGCTTGGGGTACTTCCTCCCCTGCCTCCAGGCTGCCCAAACCTATAAAGGCTTAGAGCTTTGTCAATGAGGCCGGGACTCCCCCAAGCAGCATTCTGCAGGTCAGGACCAGGTCACGACCAGTCCCCAGCATGAAGGTCATCGTGGGCATTGGAGGGTGAGCCCTGGGGGCCTGGCGTGTGACCTGTACTGGGAGGGGGAAAGCCCTGAGGCCCTGGGAAGGCGGCCACCGCTGCCCACAGTCTGAGCGCTTGGGGAGGGTTGGCTTGAGGGGTGTGGGGGGCTTTGTGATCACAGAGGGCACAGGGGCTGTACCTCCGTAGATTGTTTTTAACAGTCCCGGGAAGAGATGGGGAGACCTGCTGGAAATCTGGGGACCAGCCCTGTGAGGATGGGGGCAGATGCCTGGACAGGGCAAGATGAACACCCCGGGTTTGTTTTATTTTATTCTGAGGCAAGACGGTAGATCTAGGGCCTCAGGCTTACAAAGCAAGCCCTCAGCACTGGCTACCGCCCAACCCTCTTTTTACTTTTAATATTGAGATGGAGTTCCACATAGTCACACTTTGTGGCTCAGACTAGCCCAGAACTGAAGATCCTCCTGTCTTAGCCCTTAGCTGGGTGTGCCTCCATGCCTGGTTAAGATAGACCTTCTTGTAAGGGACCCCACGACCCCACCACATGGGGGCCATCAGAACCATGACTGCAAACAACCATGTCTCCAGAATGGTTGAGGATGACCTGAGTCCCCACCTCAGTCACCCTAAGAGCCAGGATGCCATGACCTACTCCCCTGCTGTCCCTAAGGCGGGGCTCTGCCCTGACCACGCCCCCAGGCCCTCACTGGGGATTCTGGGTGGGGCTCTACCCTGACCACGCCCCCAGCCCCCTCACTGGGAGGTTTTCGGCGGGGCTTCACGCTGACCACAGGAGCTTGATTCCCCCCTCATGTTCTCACACACACAGACACATGCACACTGACAACACAGACGCGCACACACTCGCACAACGCAGACACACGTGCACGCACACATGCGCACACACATGCACACCACCCTACTAGGTAGGAGCAGCACAGTGGGAGAGCCTGCTCAGGTCACGGGGCCCTGGCGTCACCCCTCGACCTCACGCATGCACCCTTGCAGCATGACCAACGGCGGGAAGAGCACCTTGACCAACCGCCTCCACAAAGCGCTACCCAACTGCTGCGTGATCCACCAGGATGACTTCTTCAAGGTGGCTGCCCTGCGCAGGGGTGGTGGGCTGGAGAGGACACAAGGCAGGGCGTTCCCATTGACCTGCACATCCCCAAAAGGATCAATCCCCTGTGCCGGGGAACCCTGCTAGGCTAACGGGGGTGGCTTCACTGTGGCATGCTGGGTTTTCTTGTTTGTTTTTAGCTCATGACCCTTTATGCCTTTGCTTTCCCTTCTGTGCAATGGGCTCAGAAGGAAGGAGTGACAGGCGATAGGCAGGGAGAGTCTCCAACACAACCTCCACCCGCTCAGGACCCCAAGCTCCTCCAGGCTCATGGCAAGGCAGTCCCAGAGGCCCCCAGGGGGGTGACGAAGGCTGGGTAGGTGCAGGTCTAAGCCCGGACTTGGGGTCCTTCCTGTCTTTCAGCCCCAGGACCAAATAGCGGTTGGGGAGGACGGCTTCAAACAGTGGGACGGTAAGTGCCATATTCGCCTCACCCCGCCCCATCTGTGGCCCCCGCCCCGTCTGTCCCCACTGCGCCCTGTGATGCTGCCCTGTGCCTTGTCTGTCATCCCCTGCCTCTTCTGTCCCCCGCCCCTTCCCGTCTGTGTCCCTCTGCTCCATCTGTTGCCCCTGCCCCGCCTGTCCCCCCTCTGCTCCATCTGTCCCCCACTGTCCCGTCTGTCGTCCCCCCTGCCCCGTCTGTTTCCCCCGTCCATCTGTCTCCCCCGCCCCGTCTGTCCCCCCTTTGCCCTATCTGTCCCCCCCCCCTGCCCCCTCTGTCCCTGTTCCGCATCCCGGTCTGAACCCCGTCATCTTCCCACTAGTGCTCGAGTCCCTGGACATGGAGGCCATGCTCAGCACAGTGCGCGCCTGGGTGAAGGACCCACGCAAGTTCGCGCGCGCTCACGGCGTCAGCCTCCAGCCCAGCGCCTCGGACACCCACATTCTCCTCCTGGACGGCTTCCTACTGTACAGCTACAAGTAAGCCTGGTGTCGCCAGAGAACCCAGAGAACCTTCGAGGGCTCGGGTCCCCAGGCTGAGCCGCCCTGCTGTGTGACCTTGGGCACTGAGCACCTCTCTGTCAGTTTGGACCGTGGAAGTAGGGCGGGTCTGAACGCTGGGAGACGTGCGGGTGCTGCAGGGGTGTCAGTTGACCTGTGACCTCCCCGACCAGGCCCCTGGTGGACATGTACAGCTATCGCTACTTCCTGACTGTCCCGTATGAGGAATGCAAGCGGAGGAGGAGGTGGGTTGCAGGGACAGGGGATGTCCGTGGGGCACCGTCCCGGGAGCCCACCCCACCCTTTCCCACGCATCTCAGGCTCAGCTCAGTGGTGGGAAGGTGTGGAAGTCGGGGTCCCCCAGCCACAGCCTTGGTCTAGGGGTGTGATTCCTCCACCCAAGGTCTGTGGAGCACCGTCCTGCCCTGACAGTCCCGCTGCCTCTTTCTCTCGCTCCAGTAACCGTAGTTACATGGTCCCTGATCCCCCTGGCCTCTTTGATGGTCACGTGTGGCCCATGTACCAGAAGTATAAACGGGAGATGGAGCAGGACGGAGTGGAAGTGGGTAAGCCTGGGAGTCGCCCGAGTCTCACCCCCAGTCTCCCTGGGGTCCGAAGAGTGCACAGCCCAGCCCCACCTGCGGCCCAGCCCTGACACAGGTCTTTTCCGGTTCCAGTCTACTTAGATGGCACGAAGTCCCGTGAGGAACTCTTCAGGCAGGTTCTGGAGGACGTTCAAAACAGGCTGCTGAACCGGTCCTAGCAACTGCGGACATCATCTGGTGTGAGGCGCAGACTGGGCTGGGCGCCGTGATGTTCCCCTCAGGGGACCTGTACACAGGAGGGGGTGTCCCCCCACACTGAGCGGCGGCAGCAACTCACCATTAAACTGAACTGTGTTTTTTAACCTCTGGTGTCTTGTGGTCTCCATGAATAGATGAACCCACCCTCCCTCCAGCGCTATTCGCTGGCCCGAGGTTGACGCCAAGAGCACTGGACACTGTCAGCCTCCACCTGTCTGTAACCTTGCTAATATGCCTCATTTTCCCCAAAGGAGACATTTTCTATGAACTTGAAGAGGGAAATTATCACCCCTAATCTAGACAGGCACAGAGAAGTCACACAGCAAGGTTAGGTATGTTCAGCCAAGACTGAAGGTTGAGAGTCTAGAGTTCTTGAGGGAGTCCTGAGACCTTCAGTCTCCCATCCGAGCCTCCCTCCACCCTGTTCTAGCACCAAAGCCAATTCTCACTTTGTAAGATTATCCAGAATCTCCCACAGTAGTCCCAAAGCACACACCTACTGGGTCTGGGACCTAGCATGTCTCCTCTCTCACACAATCAGACACCTCCTGAGCCATGGTGGCAGCCTGAGGGTGACGTTTTATTATTTGTGTGCACTTCATGAAAGGGAAAACTGAGGCTCAGAGCATCCTGCTGATGCTGGGATGTGAATGTGTGGGGAGGGGGCCGCAGAGTCCATTAATTGGCCTGAGTGCGACACCTCATGGTCATCTGTGGTATTGCAATGACAGCATCCCAATTACATATAGGAAATAATGCGACAGTGGATGTATGAGTGGATGGGTGGGTGGATGGATGGGTGGGTGGATGGATGGGTGGGTGGGTAGGTGGATGGGTGTGTGTGTGTGTGTGAGTAGGTAGGTGGATGGATGGATGGGTGGATGTGTAGATGGGTGGGTGGATGGGTGGATGGATGGATGGATGGATGGATGGATGGATGGATGGATGGGTGGATGGGTGGATGGGTGGATGGATGGATGAGTGGATGGGTGGATGGATGGATGGATGGGTGGATGAATGGATGGATGGATGGATGGGTGGATGAATGGATGGGTGGGTGGGTGGGTGGATGGATGGGTGGATGGGTGGATGAATGGATGGGTGGATGGGTGGATGAATGGATGGGTGGGTGGGTGGGTGGATGGATGGGTGGATGGGTGGATGGGTGGATGGATGGGTGGGTGGATGGGTGGATGAATGGATGGGTGGGTGGGTGGGTGGATGGATGGATGGGTGGATGGGTGGATGGGTGGATGGATGGATGGATGGGTGGGTGGGTGCTCTATTAAACAGCAACTCTGAGGTCTCTGACTACATGAAACTCTGTCTGATAATAAAATAATATAAATGCAATAAAATAAATTGTGAATTCCAATTTCTTTTCCTGTCAATTCCAATTTCTTTTTCTTTGGGGGGGGGGGTTGAAAGGGGGTTTCTCTGTGTAAACCTGGCTATCCTGGAACTCCCTTTGTAGATGAGACTAGCATCTAACAGAGATCTGCCTGCCTCTGCCTCCTAAATGCTGGGATTAAAGGTGTGTGCCAAAACTGCCTGGCTTTTGAATTCCATTTTTTTTTTTTGGTTTTTCTAGACAGGGTTTCTCTGTAGCTTTGGAGCCTGTCCTGGAACTACTCTTGTAGACCAGGCTGGTCTCGAACTCACAGAGATCCGCCTGCCTCTGCCTCCCAAGTGCTGGGATTAAAGGCGTGCGCCACCACCGCCTGGCTGAATTCCATTTTCTAACACTTAAATTTTACAGACTTCAAACTTAAGGGTGTTTTATTTTGTTGTGCTTTGGAATGAGGCGCCTGTCGCTCGGTTGGTCTTGAACCCTCATCCTGCCCCCACATACCTTTCCCTTACCCTGGTTCACCCTACCCAGTGTCTGTGAGACTCTGTGGTAGGCGTAGGTTGGCCTTACACCTGCCTGGAATACTGAAGACATCTATCATCTCCCCCCACATGACCGACAAGGGGCAGGATGCGCCATAGGGTCGCAGCTTCAGGGACAGGAGGACAGTGAAGTCCCCGTGACCTGCAGGACTGGAGCGGCTTGTGGCACTTGCCAACCCCTGGCCTTTGTCCCAGGCACGCTCTGTGATCAGGCTCATCTGGTCACTATCCCCAAAATAATTCAGCCTGAGACAGGGACAAGGCAGAGGTGGCTTCAGGGCAGCCCCACAAACAGCCTGGACATGATTCATGGAATAAAGAATGAACTAGAGAGTTGGAGCAGTGGCTCATGGTTAGCACACGGCCACCCTGCAGAGGACCCAGGTTCAGTCTCCAGCACCCACACAGCAGCTCACAACTATCTACAGCTCCAGCTCCAGGGGACCAGACGCCCCCTTCTGGTCTCTGTGGGAACTGCACACACGTGGTGCACAGACAAAAATGCAGGCAAAGCATCCATACCCATGAGAAAAACCAAACATAAACACACACACAGCACATGTATACACATGCAAACACAAATGTAGCAAGAATGTTTTTAAATGCTGAGAGCAGCTTGCTCAGTCTCCCCAGAACATTCCTCATTTATAGGGACCACCCACCTTGTCCTCAGCACACTGGGGGGGGGGGGGCTGTGTTTTAAGATTGGTTTAGCCGGGCGGTGGTGGCGCACGCCTTTAATCCCAGCACTCGGGAGGCAGAGGCAGGCGGATCTCTGTGAGTTCGAGACCAGCCTGGTCTACAGAGCTAGTTCCAGGACAGGCTCCAAAGCCACAGAGAAACCCTGTCTCGAAAACCAAAAAAAAAAAAAAAAAAAAAAAGATTGGTTTATTGCATGTCCCATATCAGAGAGGGAGAGCTGCTTGCTTGGGATCACACAGCAGTCAGAATTTGAACCCAGGTCTGTGCACTCCTGCTCTGCTTGGGAAAGCTCCTCGCAGCCTTCCCAGAGTGACAGAGGGTGCCAGGGACATCAGCCTCGTCCTAGCAGAGTTCGCCAGCCCAGGGCCGTCAGTGGTACCCTACCACCCACTCGGAACAGACACAGGTCACCCCAATATTGTTGGTTTTCTGTAGTCAAGGATGCTGCGGCTCAGGGGAGGCAGAGACCCTTGTCCAAGGTCTGTTACAGAAAGGTGGCTCAGGACGGGCACTTTGGCACAAGTCTATCATCCTAGCACTCGCTCAGAGGCTGAGGCAGGAGCTCAAGCCAGGGCTACACAGTGAGTTGGAGGCTAGCCTAGGCTACATAAACCCTTATCTCAAAAAAGAAAAAAAATCTCAGGTTGGTGGCTGTGTTCTCCTGAGGGTCCCAGGTGATGTCTGGAGAAACATGTCACACTAGGGGAGCTCCAGGCACAGAGCGGGTGGGGTCAGGGACATTGCTCAGCACACTCCAGAGTCCAGGATATCCCACACAGAGCACCCAACCAGACATTCCCACACAATGAGCCCAAGGCTCCTCGGTCTCCAGTAAGAGTCACTGCTGACACAGATGCTCACCAGCCCCGGAGTCAGGAGTCAGCTAAGTCATCCCCAGGTACCAAGGAGCTTGGCATATATAAGGTCCCGTGCCTGGAGTCCCCATCTCCACCTGCCATCTGGTCTACCGGGAGCCACTGTGTCTATCTTTACTCGAGTCCTGGGGATTCGAACCCAGGCCTTCACACATCTTAGGTAAATACTCTATCTGCTGGGCTGACTTCCCAGCTCAGAGAGCCCAAGCGCCTTGCCCAACCACCCAGTCCTAGGACTGTCACCCTGCCCAACCCCACACACCCCGAGTCCGAATAACCATCACAGGGGCTGAGGTGACAGTTTGGTCAGGACCTGGAGGTGGGTGTCAGCGCAGCCACCTGTCTCTGACATCCGTTCGCACTCAGCAGAGATCTCAGTCAGCATTATAGCCCTGAGCCCCACCTGGGCCAAAGGGCACCGCACTCCAGACGTAAGGTCCCCAAGGGCCAGAGAAGGGGGGCAGCCCCAGAGCTGAGTGGAGAACCAGCCAAGGCCAGAGGGGAGGGGCCGACAGAAGAGACAGAAGCTACCAACTGCAGATGTCCCCATCCTGGCTCCCCAGATCCACTGGGCCAACTCTAGAGACTGCAAGCAATCTCAGACATGAAGATCGCATCTCCTCGCTTCCCCAGCCAGCAGGTCTGAAGCAAGGTGGACAGAGGTGGAATTTGGGGACACATCTATACTTGTGGACAGCCACAAAATGCCTTTAGCCAGGAGACAGAAGCAGGCGGATCTCTGTGAGTTCGAGGCCAGCCTGGTCTACTGAGTGAGTTCCAGGACAGCCAGGGCTACACAGAGAGACCCTGTCTCAAGAAAAAACAAACCAAAATCAAGGTGACTTTAGACTACAGAAGGTCAGGGGCTGCGGACCCAGGGAGAGCTGGGGTTGGGGACAGAGGGGGTCCTCTCTTTGGTCCCTCAGCTGTTCACCACCCACACCAAGACACACATGCATTGTTGGGGTCACTTAGGTGGGACGGGAGTGCCCCTGGCTCTCCACCCTGTTGCATGTCACCTTTCCCTTCCGCCCACTGTCCCAGAAGCCCCTGGGGACCGTCAGGGTCTGTGTTTCACTCATCCTTCACTTTAACACAATTCTTTTACTTTTTGGGGTCACCATGGCCGCATGAAGCCTCGGTGAGGGCCAAGGACCCCGGGGAGGTGGTTGGGTACTTACTTTTAAGATCTCAGGGGTTGAAGGAGCCGCCGGAGGCTTGCAGGCTTGGCTTTATAGCCTCGCCGCGGGCTCCTCGCCAGGTTATTAAAAGCGAGGCAGTGTCTTGCCCAAGTATGGTCAAGAACTGAGAACCATGAACTTGGCCAGGCCACATCTGCTCTGAGCACCTGATCCGGGCTGCGACGGGTGGGGGTGGGGGTGTGGTGGCACATACCAGTGCCCTCTGACCTACATGAGGCTAAAGCCGTGGGGGGTGGGGACCACAAATAGAACTATCTGTGGTGACATTAGCCTGTCATCCAGGCACTTCGGATCTGGGGTACACAGTTCGAGGACAGCCTGGGCTATGTAGAGTTCCAAGGGTACAGTGAGACCCTGTCTCAAAGACATAAAATCCAGTCAATTAACTAGAGACTCAATCCTTGGGACCGCTGCTACCGAGGCCCCCACAAACTTGAGGTGTCTGGTTACCATCTTGGGAAGCACAGGGACTCACTGGAGGCTGCACGGGTTTGTCGGGAGTGGGCTGGGCTAGATGGGAACCGGAGGCAGTAGCCAGGGCGCCTCCCTCGGACCAGACAGGGACCTGTAGCAGGCACATGTCGTCAGCAGTACCCAGACCACAAGCCCACCCTAAGGAGATGAAGCCTGGATACTGGAACAGGAGCTGCATACCAATGGCTGGCACACCCCCTTTCCCCAATTCCAAGCTGAGCCTCTTTGTTCTAGAATATTCCATGTCTGCCCGAAGCTCAGCACAGTCTTCTCTGAACTTAACTAATTTTAATGGAGAGACTGATCTCCTCAAATAAGGCTCAGTCCTGCGTCCTGAGGGTGAGCACATCTTCATATTTGGGGTAAAACCAGGGCTTATCAGGAAAGCCTGTGAAGGGGCCTATGGCTACAGCTTTAATCTTTATTTTTTTTAAGATTTATTTATGTATTATGTATACAGTGTTCTGCCTGCACATCTGAGGAGGGCACCAGTTCTCATTACAGATGGTTGTGAGCCACCATGTGGTTGCTGGAAATTGAACTCAGGACCTTTGGAAGAGCATCCAGTGCTCTTAACCTCTAAGCCCAGCTTTAATCTTTATTAACTTTTGATTTTGCGAGAGTTTCTCTCTGTGGAGCCCTGCAGTCCTGAAATGCAGTATGTAGACGAGGCTGGCCTCGAACTCACAAAGACCAAGCTCCCTTTGCCTCCCCAGGTCTGTGCCATCACACCTGGCTTTTTAAACATTTAGAAAACGTTATTTATATGTATGAGTTTGTGTCTGTGCACAAGTGCGCACCCTGTGCCCGTAGAGCACATCGGATCCCCGAATTTGCAACTAGAGGAGGTTGCGCGTGGCTGTGGGGTATGGAGCTCGGACCCAGATCCTCTAACCCGGCAGCCAGCACCTTGAGTAGACTAGGGCGGCCGCTGCCGCTAATCTCCACCACCGTGAGACCGCACCGCAGGGGCTCACGGTCAAACCAGGCCGCGGGTGAGGTCTGAGCGTGCTGGAGGTCCACAGCCTGTTCCGCCCACGCCTGCGGTTCTGCACAGAGCTAGACTAGAGGTGGGACTGGAAGGGCCATGCACCTTCACTACACAGACGGTAACCCAGGTCTCCAGGGACACCAGGCAGGACACTGGGTCAGCTCACAGCTCAGGGACAATAACTGCTCTGGGGCAGGATGTTGTAAACTCTGGGATGACAGGTGCATAACGTTTGATCTCTCCCGTGGTGAGGCCTTTTGTGTCTCTTACTTGCTGTGTGACACTCCAGGGGACCTGCTGTTTTTAGTTCAACTTCACTAGTCAACTGTGTGTGATGCCACCCATGGCGTGTCGCGTGGCACAGAGCATGATCTCCAGGGTGGAGATCCTCGGTGGTCGTGGGGGGGTGGTGGAGACCACACACCGTGTGGGCTACTAGCTCCTACCTTCCCCGCGGAGCGTGGAACACAACGCGGCAGTACGTGGAAAGTAACTTTATTCCGGGGTTGCGCTGGGGTCCGGGATCCGGGGTGCGGTGCGGGGCTCCGCGGCCGCAGCTTAGCGCACGCCGCACTCGGCCTGCAGTCGCTCCTGCTCCAGCGCGCGCACCAGATCGCGCACAAACTGCACCTCGGCAGCCACCTGCGCGGCCAGCGCGTCGTAGCGGTTCTCCAGGCGACCCAGGCGGCGCTTCAGGCCCCCAGCACCCAGCAGCGCCGCCCGCGCCTCCTCCTGTGCACGCGTGCGCAAGGCCTCGGTGCGTCCTAGCTCTGTACGCAGGCGCCGCAGGTCGCGACCTAGCCCCACGCTCCCGTCCCGGCAGCGCGCCTCCCGCTGCTCGGCGGCAGCGCGCAGCGCGCACACGCGCTCCCGGCACTGGCGCCGACCCCGCTGCAGCTCGCGCAGCCCCTGCTCTGCCGCCGCCACGTCCTCCAGCACGCGTGAGAAGCGCTCGAAGCTGGCGTAGCTCGTGTTGCGCGGCATGCTCGAGTGCGACTTGAGGCTGTATTCGCGCAGGCGCGCCGCGCGCAGCCGCCGCCGCTCCGGCTTCCGGGCGCCGTCCTCGCGCCTTCGCACCTGCGGGGAGCGAGCTTAAGGCAAGGGGACCACGGCCGCCCGCCAGCCCACCCGTTCCCGGGGTCTCGAGGCCCCACCTTGATCCAGGAGTGCTCGAGGCTCTGCGCGATTGTCATCCTCCTCCTGCAGGATGGGGCGGGTTAGTGTTTGTGGGACCCCACTTTCAGCCTGGCATGTGACCCGTCAGGGCGACACGGGGTCATTGCTGACAGTACCCCGTATCGCGGGATGTAACCCTGATTCCCAGTCATCCACCCTTGCCCCACCCCATCCACCTAGGAACATGGAGGAGCCAGACAGGCTGCAACCCTGTTGTCCCCAAACCAGGCTGGCTGTACTCTGCTAGGCCCCTGCGGCTTTATGAAGAGCCGTGGACACTGATGCCCTGGAGTCCGCAGGGTGTAGTAGAGGCTGGTGAACAGGGCAGGTAACAAGGGAGTAAACCTGCCACCTAGTACCCTGGAGGGGGAGGCGAGATGATGAATTCAAGGCCAGCCTGGACTACAGCAGACCCTGCCTCAAAATTACAGCAAAAGTCCCCAAACCAAAACCCAGGTGTGGCCAGCCGTTGAGAGGCCGCCACCGTGCTCCGCCTACTTGGGGTCTTTGACCAGCAGCTTGCGGATGAAGTCCTTGGCCAGCTCGCTGGTGCTGCTGAAGTACTCCTCATCGAAGTCGTAGTTCACCGCCGAGATGTTTGTCAGGGTCTCCTGCTTGGTCTCCCCCAGGAACGGGGACGCCCCACTCAGACTGCAAGGGGACAGGGCGGAGGGAGAGTCAGCTGATAGGAGCTGACGACCCACCCTCTCCACTCGTTAGTCTGTCACCTTGACGCAGCTAGCGCTATCTGGGAATGGGGACCTCAACTGAGAGACTGTGTTTGTGGGCGGGGGTTCACCGTTGATGAAGGACTAGGCCACAGTGAGCAATGCCAACCCTGCGCAGGTGGTCCCTATAAACCAGCAGGGTGCGCAAGCCACAGGAGCAAGCCGATAAGCTCCACGGTTCCTGTGCGACTGACTGGTCACTGTGAGAGCAAACCCCTTCCTCTCCAAGGTGCGTTTATCACAGCAGTAGAAACCAAACTGGAATATCTCCTGACCCCAACAATCCAGCACACTGGTGCTATGGAGAAGCAAGAGAAACATCTCCAAGGAAAGGACAGGACAGACCTTAAAACAGGGTAATCAACACTCAGTGAGGGGGCTGTGGGCGGGGCCGGGGGTACATCCACGGTCAGAGTGAGCCGCTCCTTCCCCGGCTATCTCCCAAGGTCCTTACAACAGGTCCCAGCCCAGACCCTGTCCCCTAGCATGTGCACTCACAGGATGTAGGTGATGACGCCGATGCTCCTGTAAGGGGCAGAAAAGATGGGTCAACATGACCATAGCCGTACCCTACGCCTAGGACACAGCCCCCAAATCTCAAGGACCAAGGGTTCTAGAGTGTGGTCAGTGTTAATCACAGGGTCGCCTGAGCACCTGGACCAATGCCAGGACAGCAGGTCCACAGAACCTCTGAATCGATGTGACCCAGCATCTACCTGACCGGCTCTGGCTGCAGCGGGTCACTATCCTGTCAGCTGGGAGACCCGCGGGGGCAACCTGTGAGGGTGCAGACCCCACACACCAAGGTCAGCCCAGGAGGCTCATCTCTTCTGTGCGGCCGTCCAGTGCCCACACCCTCACTACAGCTAGGGGAGGAGGGAGCACAGCAGGGGAGGGCGGAGCAGGACCTTACCCCCACCACTCACCACATGTCAGCCTCCAAGCCCAGTGGTTCGTAGTTGACAATTTCGGGGGCTGTGGAAGACAGGGTCGCAGAGGCAGGTCAGGCTGGGATGTGCAGGGGCCCGCCCCACCCAGCGGTGTCCGCGCCTGCCCCTCACCCACGAACTCGGGAGTGCCGAAGATGTTCTTGAACTCGCTGCCGGCCTCGATCCTGTGCGCGATGCCAAAGTCGATGAGTTTGATGCGCGGGCTGGCTGCGTGCTTGTCCAGCAGCATGATATTCTCGGGCTGCATGAGGGCAGGGGGTGATGTGATCCCTGGGGACATCCCCCAGCCCCACCTCCCAGCGCCCACGCACGCGTGCTACCTTCAGGTCAAAGTGCGCAATGCGCTTGGAGTGCAGGTAGTGGACTCCGTCCAGGATCTGCTTGAGGAACTGCGTGGCCTCGTCCTCCGTCAGCGACTCCTTCTCGGCCAGGAAGTCGAAGAGCTCGCCACCAGACACCAGCTCCAGGATGAGTACCACGTCCGTCTTGTTCTCGAACACATCGTGCAGCGTGATGATGTTTGGGTGGCGGATCTCGCGCAGGATGCTCACCTCGCGCTCGATCTCCTCCCGGCTCACACCGCGCCGGCTGGATGGCAGGCGCCGCTTCTTGATGAACTTGGCCGCGTACTCCATGCCCGTGCCCTTCTGCTGGCACTTGCGCACGATGGCAAACTGGCCGCTGCGTGGGAAGGGACAGCTGAGCACCGCAGACGGAGCCACAGTGCATTGTCCTCGGGGCTCCCACAGCAGCAGGTCTGCCCAAAGAGCCAGGACATGGGGCTGGGGGAGGGGGACGGCTCAGGGGAGACAGTGAGGCCAGGGAGCGCCAGGGATCCGAGAAAAGTCAGGTGGGGTTAACCCCAGTGCTGAGGGAGAGAGGAGGGTCCCTGGCCAGGGAATCCAAGCCGCCTCAGTGAGCTCCGGGTTCATTCAGTGAGCCACTCTGTCTCAAAAAACCAGGTGACATAAAAGTGGGATTCCTCAGACAGACATGGAGACTACGGCTTTAACCCCAGCACTCAGGAGGCAGGAGCAGGCAGATCTGTCTTGTGAATTCCATGAGAGCCTGATTTACAGTAGTGAAATTTGTAGCAACCCAGGAAGATACAGAATGTCAACCTCTAGTCTCCACACACATTCTAAATACTCTGTGTATCAATCAAGCCAGATGTGGAGGCACCCAGCACCCAGCACTCAAGATGCTGGGGGGGGGGGGGTCTCAACTTAAAGCCCAGCCCCTCACTCCAAGATGGAAGCCCCTAGGACAGGAAGCCCACACCTCATCGGTTTCAGGAAGTCCCTGAAGTCAATCAAATGCACCAATCCCCGCCCCTCCCGATTTATGTATAAGAACTCTGACTCAGACCAGCTGGGCTGCCTGGGGGCAGCTCGCCCTGGGAGACCGCTGCCCACTCAGGGAAGGGGGTTGTCCACTGGCTGTACAGTGCATTGCAAACTCCCAGCGCTGACAGGAACACAGTTGTCTGTTTCTGCTGTCGGTAACCCTGTACTGGCTGGATTTTGTTGACTACACAACCCTAGACCTAACGTAGAGGAGGGGCCTTGCTGTGGGATTCTATCAATGTTTATGTTGTGGAATATTGCTGTAACTAGGCAAAGATTGTTACAGACGCATTTGCTTTGCCTGCCTAAGGCACCTGATTGGTCTAATATAGAGCTGACTGGCCAATAGCGAGGGAGTAGAGGGACAGGTGGGGCTGGTGGGCAGAGAGTAAGGAGGAGGGATTCAGCCTCTAGAGAATGAAGAGAAAGGAGAGATAACGGAAAAGAGGGAGACACCTGGGGCCAGTCGGCTAACCGCCAGCCAGACAGGGAGGAGGATATCCAAATGAAAGGTAAAAAACCCGGAGGCAAAACAGAGATGAAGAGAAACGGGTTAAATTATAAGAGAGAGCAGGAAACGGGCCTCAGCTCAGCCCAAGCATTCATAACTAATATTTAGTCTTTGCATCATGATTTGGGAGCTGGTTGGAGGCCCAAGAGAAAGCCTGCTCCAGGCATGTCTGTGGGACATTTTCTCAACGATGGCTGATGTGGAAGGGACCAACCTGCCGTACTTCCTTCCATTCCTGGGCTGGTGGTCCCAGGTTCGAGAAGGAAGCAGGCTGAGCCAACCATGTGAAGCACACCCTCCGCGGCCTCTGTATGAGTGGCTGCCTCCAGGGTCCTGGCCTGACTTCCCTCAGGATGGGGCTGCCCCAAGAGCTGAGCAGAAGTCTGTCCTCCCAAAGCTGCTTTCGGTGTTTCGTCACAGCAGAGACCACAACCAAGACAGCCCCGAAACCCACGTTCCTGCAAGTGACCCCAACAAAGCTCACTGGGTCCCCAATTTGTCTTTGGTGCTGTCCGTACTCGGGTCTGTCACTGGTTCCGGCTGCGCTGAGGGGCCATCTGTCACCCTCCCCAGCAAAGGCACCACAAAACAGTGAGTGCCCAACAGGGACCAACAACCAAAGATGAGCTCGGGAAGGCACAGCACGCTTGGGCAATGGCACGCAACGGAGGCTGGGTGGGGGTGGGATGTGCCAGGGGACAAAGGCACCTTTCCCTATGGGGTACAGGTCAGTGTGCCTTCCTGCTGGGTCAGCGGACCCTACAGTGGTTGGGGACAGTGAACATCCATGGATGTTGTTTGCCTGTTAAGTAGCATGGAGTGGTTCACAGCCTAGTGAGTGGGGTCTGGTGAGCATGGGGGTGCCCTGCACAGAGGGACGCACGAATGTAGTGGTCTGTGCGGAGTCACATAGGTTTCAGGCTGAGGTGGCAGAAACGGCTGTCTGAGAGGATGGGATGATGATGCCACTGCTGTTCCTTACAGTTGGGGGGACCCTCAGAAGATCTGGATAGTGTGTATGTCGGGGGTGGAATAGCAGAAAAATTAAAGATTTTAAAAGTGACATTTGGCCAGGCAGTGGTGGCACCCATCTTTAATCCCAGCACTCGGAAAGCAGAAGCAGGCAGGTCTATGAGTTTGAGGCCAGCCTGGTCTAGAGCGAGTTCTAGGACAGGCTCCAAAGCTACACAGAGAAACCCTGTCTTGAAAAGCCAAAATAAATAAAGTGACATTTGATACCCAGTTCACCAGGCCATGAGATGTTGTTCATTCAAGAGCTGAGGAAAATGTCTATGTATCAGGGGTCTCAGGACCTGGACAGAGCTTCAGTGCCTTTGGTGGGTCCCTTGGTAGGGCAGGACCCCTGTGATGTCAGAGAGCCTTTATCTTAGACTAGCATGTGAACTACGGAACCTGACATGCTGCTCAGTGGATTCACACTGGGCCAGGGTCCTCAGGAAAATCAGCAGACGGAGACAAAATGCAGCATGCCTGAGCCTGTGCAGGGTCAGGGGCCAGTACTTCAGCGTGGTAAGAAATGGGTATGGGGGGGGGGGGCTGGAGAGATGGCTCAGAGGTTAAGAGCACTGACTGCTCTTCCAAAGGTCCTGAGTTCAATTCTCAGCAACCACATAGTGGCTCACAACCATCTGTAATGAGGTCTGGTCCCCTCTTCTGACAGCAGGCATACACACAGACAGAATGTTGTATACATAATAAATAAATATTTTTTTAAAAAAGAAATGGGTACAGGTAATTGCTAGAGCACCCCACCCCAGGGACAGGAAGGGGGTCTCAAGGCTGGGACTCCCCTAAATGGGTGGCCTGGGCGCTTGCAGGGTGACTATATGGTGGGTTGACTGGTCTACGAATGCTGGTATTGGGGCTCTGGAGTGTTGTAGAAGTTTCAGTTCTGGGGGGCTCAGATACATAGCAGGGGTGAAAGGGAGCACACACCCCAGGAGGTGGCTGCAGGCGTGAAGGACAATGTCCTCACTGTCCTGCCGTCACCTTATGTTCCTCCCACCTTGTGCTGTGGGACTCTGCTGTCCTTGGTGAACAGGTGGCTGTGACTTACAGGTGACGCAAAGCCAGCACTTACGTATTCTACACACAGACACCCACGCATGTGTGAGTGCCATTAAAGAATGGCATTCAAGCCGGGAGGTGGTGGCCCACATCTTTAATCTCAGCTCTCAGGAGGCAGAGGCAGGCGGATCTCTGTGAGTTCGAGGCCAGCCTGGTCTACAGAGTGAGTTCTAGGACAGCCAGGGCTACACAGAGAAACCCTGTCTGGAAAACCAAAATAAAAATAAACAAATAAAAAGGCTGTTGGGCTGGAGAGATGCTCGGTGGTTAGCGCACCTTCCTGCAGAGGACCCAGGTTCAGTTCCCAGTGTGCACACTGGGCTCACAACTGCCTGTGACTCCAGTTCTCAGGACCCAACGCCCCCTTCTGGCCTCCACAGGTACTGCACACAGATACTCGCTGAGGATGTCACATGCCAAGGTGAAGAAGACTGAGTCTAAAGTGTCCCCTCCCTGTGGCTGAGCCGTGGTGGCCCACACGAGCTGCAAAGGTGGTTGGAGAGAACTGCACCCTGAATTCTCCCAATGACGAGCAGGGTGTCAGCCGGTCGAAGGCAGAGCCTACGGCTAAGACCATTCTTTTTGGTGGCTGCTCAGGTGCTCACTGAGACTCATTAGTTGGGCTCTGGGGACGGAAGGACAGGTCCACAGCTGGGTTCGAGTCCTCTCAGGACCCAGAGACCATGAGGGGAGCTGGGCTCCCCAGGATTAAAACCATCTAAGGGGGATGCCCAACAGCGATCCCAGGGCACTCCACCCTGTAGTGGCCCCTCAGACAGGAAGTCCTCCCTTCCTGGGAACACGGGCAGAAGGGGCTGCTAAGAGGCTCTGTCAGGCCAGCCACCTGGAAAGGCCGCTCTCCAGCCTGCAGCTATGTGGGCTGTCACCCATGCTGGGGTGGCCTCGGTGAGACAGCTGTCTTTTAGCCATTTCTACTCCTGTAAGTGACCCCAGTGAAACTCATGGCTCACCACACCAGACTTTGGTGGTGTCCAGGGTTTCTGCCATTGGCTCCCTATCTGGGGCGAATTGACACTTCTCCTCTGCCCAGGAATAGAACCACCACCTAAGCTACGACTCCTTGTCTCAACAACAGCCAAATCTTACTATGTAGCACAGGCTGGCCTTAAACTCAGTGATAGCCAGGCAGTGGTGGCGCAAATCCCAGCACTCGGGAGGCAGAGGCAGGCGGATCTCTGTGAGTCTGAGGCCAGCCTGGTCTACAGAGCGAGTTCCAGGATAGGCTCTAAAGCTAAAGAGAAACCCTGTCTCAAAAAACCCAAACAAACTCAGTGATGGCCCCCTGGCCTCAGCCTCCTGAGAGCTGGGGGAGGGGGGACTGCTACAACTCCCACTTTCTTTGATAACTGTCTTTGGAGATGGGAGATGCTGCCCTGCCTTGTTCTCACAGCTGGGACAGACTTCCTGCAGGCTTCCCCAGGACCTGCAAACAGGAGACAGGAGGATGGTGAGTCTGAAGCTAGCCTGGGCTACATGAGACCCTGTCTCAAACAACATGGAGCCGGTGCGGTGGCTCAGGAGCAACCAGACCTCTATTTCTAAACCTGCAGGGGGAGGGAGCGCGGTCCTGACCCCCGCATGCACACAAATAAGCATAGTTTAATAAGCCAGGTGTGGCAGTGCACACGTCTTTAATCCCATCACTCAGGAGGCTGAGGTAGGCGCATCTCTGTGAGTTCTCAGCCAGCCTTGTCTACAGAGGGAGTTCCAGGACGGACAGCCAGGCCTGCACAGACAGACCCTGTCTCAAAATGACAAAAGCATGGGCCTGCTCTGAGAGCCTGCATCCTGAGGAGAGGACGGGCAGCACAGAGCCAGCAGGGGCAAGGGAAGAGCCCAGACCGTGTATCCACACCCACTGCACGTACCGTGTACCCACACCCGCGGCACGGACCATTTACCCACACCCGCGGCACACACCATGTATCCACACCTACGGCACAGACACCAACATGTTGTCCCCTGATGGAGTTGGGGCAAGGAGTCACAGGACTTGTGTCCTAACGGCTCACTCGCCAGGTCCCCAACACCATGGTGACTCCAGCAGCTCATTCCTGGGATATGAGGAATCACAGAGAAGCCCCGGGGACACTGACGTACACCACAGATGAGGCCTTCTCCAGCAGGTGCGCCATGGCCGCCATCACCCCTGCTTCATAGCTGAGAACGGTGTTCAACCACGCCCACACAGGGCAACACGAGACTGGACCCTCCTTGCTGCAGGACACAGCCTGGCACCTGTGTGACCGTCCCTCGCTTGCTTCCAGTCATGGGACTCAACAGCTGAAACCCTACGAGATCACCAAGAACTCTCAGCTGCAGCACAGAAGGACTGAGGCCACCTCGTCACTCTGCATGGGAAAAGCGTCCACACATCAAGGCTACTCGGATGGATGCAGCTGGCAGGGCTGAGGCAAGGAAGGGAGGAGCCACGGCTGGGGCACTGGAGCCCCTCGGGCTGTTCTTAGCTCCCGCCTGCTCTACACTAGAGCTTCCGAGGCTGTACAGCGGCACCGGGTAGCCGTCCTCAGCCACTGTGTGTGCCGGTCCTGTGGACCGTACCCTGTCACCAGAAATACAGGGATGGGCGTTTCCTGGCATTGTTTCGGATCACAAAATACAAATCTTTCTCCCAGGCACATAGCAACAGTCAAGTTCGGAGTTCAATCCCTGGATCGCACATGAAAAGCCAGGCGTGGTGGCACGTGCCCAGAACACTGGCGCAGGGAACTAGGGCTTCTTGCTCTGCCAGTGAGACGGTGTTTACAAACAAGGTGCAGAGACCTGTGGAGACTACAGCGGCCACCAGCACCTGCTGCTCTCACCAAGTATCTGGGCTTGAACCCCAGCACCCACAGCTCACAACTGGGTGACGCCAGGCCTGGGGAAACAGCACCACCTTCTGGTCTCTGTGGGAACTACATACACACGGGGCACGGAAAATGAAAATAAATCAGAAAAAACGGTGGGGAGTGGACAGGAGACACGAACTCAGCCTCCACCCTCACACATCACACCTGGGACCACGTGACGGAGAGCCAACGCCTGCGAGCTGCTCTCTGCCCTCCACATTCACGCTGCACACACAATCAACATCTCTCAAAATCAAAAAACCAAAATGCAGAGACGCAGGCAGGGGTGACTGTACAGGGCTGCCAGGATCTGGGGACACATCGTGGGGTCCTGGAACCGTTCCCAGGATCTGACTATCCCAGATAGTGAAAGGGCTACACTTTCCCAGTCTTCTGGGGAGGAGGAGGGTTCGTGGAGGGTGAAGGCCCACAACAGCCTGAACTAAGATCCGAGATGCGCTCCGTATTTATTTCCATGCGAATTTTGCCCACAGGGTCCAGAAGGAGGCATCAGATCCCCTAGGACTGGAGTCGCAGATGGTTGTGAGCCGTGGTGTGGGTGCTGGGGACCGAAACCCAGCCCTCTGCCACAGCAGCTGGTACAGCGCGCTGACCACTGAACCATCCCTCCGGCCGGTCACTCTGGGTCTCACTGAGCCTGAGATGGCTCTACACCCCCAGCACAGGGCTCACAGAGGTAATCCCCCAGAGTTCAGGGTCTCCACAGATTCAGGACTCTCCCCAGCAGTCAGGAAGGCTACATTATTTACATTCCATCTGGATGACATCATCAGGAGAGCCCTAAGCTTCCCAGGCCAGAATTTGCCAAATAAGGTAGGGGGCCTCTTAGAAAGATGGGCCTGGTGGGCAGGGTATGGTGGTCAGGGCCCAGTGGGCAGAGCGGGAAGGGGAGGGGGCTGGGTGTGGGAGTGGTGCCCACCAGTGCCTACTGGGAGGGGGGAATCTGGCTTTCTCAAGAACACCAAGAAAAGCTGAGGGGACTCAAGGCTAAAGACAGGGAGACCTGAGTCTACAGACAGCACGTGCCGTGTGGGTGACACCTGTCACCAGCAGGTTTAGTACCCAGGTCTGTGAACATGACCTGAGCTCAGTCCCTGGGGCCCACATGTACATCTGTGGTATACACACAAACACGCACACCATAGCAATTACAAGGCCAGTCTGGGGTACGTGAGACCCTGCCTCAAACAATCAACCAAGGCCAGGTGTGGGGCCCAATGCCTTTAGTCCCGGTTTTCAGAGAGGGGGAGGGGTTCTCTGTGAGAAAACGCTCCAGACCAGCTGAGACTACACAGTGAAAAGTGTCTCAAGAGGAAAAACCGAGTGCAGAAGAATCAAACAGCCAAGAAGGCTCGGGCGCCACCCTGCCTCACACCACGTCCCCACAGCTCACTCACAGAGGGAACCAGAGGAAGGAGACTCAGGCCCATGGCCATCTGGGAATCTGAGTGTGACACACTCGGTGGTCACACAAAGGACAGGGAGAGAGAGAGCACACCAGCAACGTCACTCACCTGCCCAGCTCCTCTCCCATCTCATAGTGGTCCTCAACATCTTCCTGCCTAAATGTGGACATGGCGGCCTGCCTTCTGGAGGACTCCTGGGACAGGGGGCTGGGAAGACACAGGGGAGAGAACTCTTCATCCGGGAACTTGGGGAGGCCCATCACCCCCTGGCACAAATGACACCCCCTCATCAATGCTCTCCCACCCACTGGGGAGGGGAAGGCTGGAGGACTACAATTCCAGGGCATTCTCAAATACTCGGGGAGCCGGAAGCCAGGATGGGCTACATGAGACCATCTGTGTGCGCGCGTGCGCAGGGAACTAGCGCGACGGCTCAGCTGGTGACAGTGGGCGCTGTTCTTATCGAGTACCTGCGCTCGGTTCCCAGTGCCTGACCAGTTGACTGACCACTACGCCAGGTGACTTAACGCCCTCTTCTGGTCACCTCAGGTACCTGCACTCTAGCGCACCACTAAGAAACAGGCACAGATAAAAGTAAAAGCAAAAAAAAAAAAAAAAAAAAAAAAGACATTTCAAACAGTGAAACGCCGAGCGCTGGAGTGCAAGTGTTCTCTACTCTCAATACTCTCTCGCAGCCTCCGGCTCCTGGGGTCCCTCGCGAGCTTCCTAACCTGTCAATCATGCCCACCTGCACCCCGGAACTCAGGGGCGTCGCCGGAGCGCTAACGCATGCGCAGTCCTAGCAGCCCAGCCCCCGCGGCTGGAGCGTCCCGAGACCCCTCGCGTGTCCCCCTCCCCTGGCTACCGCCCTCGCCGCGTGTCCTTTGGATCCCCGACACGCTGCCCTGGCCCGTCCATACCATCCACAGTCCGCGAGTCCCCGCCCGGCGCCAGCGTAGCCCCCGCGACCTCCTCCTGCGGAAGTCCCGGGGAAGCATGTACGCATGCGCCAACCGCGCCACGACACAACCCCGCTACGATCGGAAATCAGCGCTAATTGGTCCGTGTCCCAGCCTGGAGAACCGAGTGCCGCTCATTGGCCAGCATCACCAACTACACGCGGAAGCCAGAACCCATTGGCGACGCAGAAGCCTGCTGGGCAGGAAGACGGCACTCATTGGCCGGCGGGCTTGTGCTGCCGTCATCCGCACGCCGAGCAATTGCTTGACTGAGTCTTCCGCCTCCGACCCGACTGGACAAACCCTACATCGACGAGGAAACTAACTTTCTGAGGACACGCTTAAGCATGCGTCCTGCAAGTTATAGCCCAGGACGTGCTGGGCCCGTACTAGAGTCAAAGCCTGAGCAACCAAGAGCTCAGTTGAATGGAACAAAGTTTCTGTCTCTAAGACTCAGGGCCACTGTAGTGTGCTCTGAAGTCCCGCCAGCACAGGATGGAGGAGTGCAGGGAGATCAACCACAGCTGAGTTTATTACTCCAAAGTGTCACAGTCATGGTCCCCAGGAGGCTGCCCACCTCCCATGAGCAACGCCTCCCACTCCGCTCTGGGTAACTGCACTTGGGCCATAGATGGACCCCACAAACCTCTGAATGTGTTTATTTATATACTTTTAACATCCGAGCATTTCTGAGAATGACAGCGTGGTGTCCCGCCCACCCCATGGCCCGCCAGTCCAGCCTGCAGAGGGGACTTTGCTGCCTTGGAATTCCAAAATAAATAGAATCCACGTGTTAGCGCGCAGCTATGGCAGATGGCCCCACAATCTCCGGAGCGGCACTATGGGACAGTCTCAAGGTGTCTTCTGATGGGCGGGCACCGTGCAGTGTCCGGCAGTGCCGAGCGTCTACAGTTTGTCCAGGAAGTTGTCCAGCGCCGGGATGCCCTCCTTCAGGCCTTTGCGCTTGCGGGTCTCGGCGACTACTTGGCAGGGGCGGCTGCTGTTGTCAAAGGGGTCCCCAGGCAGGATCTGCCAGTGGTCGAACACACACTGGGGGAAGGCCTGGCCACCCGTGTTGGAGCGCAGATCGGCTGTGAAACCTGCACCAAGAGGCAAGACACTCAGCAAGGAGCCTAGCCCCAGGTCTGGGCCTCCCCATCTCCCTGTGCCCAGTGATTCTTTGGTCTTCTGTCAGATGTGCCTGCCTGTGACACCCACCCCACAGGATGTGACACAGGCATCTTGTTTTGGTTCCACTAATATGCAAACCAGCAACCTCAGGGAGCAGAGGCCTGGGACACCACAGGAGAGCCAGGGAAGGTACTCACCAAAGGACTCATTGACAGGCAAGTAGGCCTTGACCACAAACATGGGGGTGCCAGCCACCTGGGACTCCTCAAACACATGACCACGCTTCCTATTCAGGACACCATAGATGCCACCCACAACTTGCTCAGGACACTGAGGGAAATAGAGAAGCAGTGAGAATCACAGTGCACAGGAGGATGGGCAGGTGCCACACAGACAGGTAAGTTTACCTGGATCTCCACAAGGTAGATTGGCTCCATGAGGCGGGGCTGTGCGGTCAACACACTGGCATAGAGGCAGCGCCGGGCTGTGGGGATGATCTGGCCACCACCTCGGTGGATGGCATCAGCGTGCAGAGTCACATCATGAACATCGAATCGCACACCACGCATGTTCTCCTCACAGAGAGCGCCCTAAGAAAAGAAAGCTGGCTAGTCATACCCCAATAATTCAGAAGCCAAGCTCCCCTCAGGCAGTCCGCGCAGGCCCCACGCTCACCTCCTTAGTGGCCCACTGGAACCCAGCCACCACGCTGTCCTTGATCTCATTCAGATACTGCACACCCTTGGTGATGTCCGTCAGGATGTTGGGGCCGGTGCCGTCAGGGCCGAAGCACCAGATCTTGCGGGCTTCGGCGACATCCCACTCATACTTCTCAGCCAGGTAGCGTGCCCGAGCCTTGAGCTCCTGGCGAGCAGAGACTTCCCCCTTGTCGATGTCCTCAGCCAGGCCATCAGGGAAGGGCCGGGCCTTCATGTACAGCCGGTTGTGCTTGTTGGGGGACTTGGACAGGCACAAAACATTCGACTCCTCGCTCACTGTCTCCCGGTATGAGACAACAGGGTCCGATTTCTGCAGAAGGGAACACCCATTACTGCTGGAAACACCTGCAGGCAGCAGCAGCTCAGCTACAAGGGCCCTGTTCCTGGCAGGACCTTGAGGAGGTACCCACCTTGATGGGGATGCAGGCATGGTCTTCTTCCAAGTCCTTGAGGCAGATCTCCAGGTGCAGCTCCCCTGCTCCGGCAATGATGTGCTCCCCAGACTCCTCAATGATGCACTATGGGAACAGAGTCAGCTGGCACCGCCTTCCTCTCCCAGGGCTCCCTCCTAGACCTCACCACAGCACACCAGCACCAGAGCCTGAGGCACACCTGCACCATGGGGTCGGACTTAGCGAGTCGCTTCAGCCCCTCCACCAGCTTGGGCAGGTCGGCAGGGTTCTTTGCCTCCACGGCCACTCTGACGACAGGGCTGACACTGAACTTCATCACACGCATGTTGTGTGCCTGCTCGAAGGTGGTGATCGTCCCAGTCTTCACCAGGAACTGGTCCACACCGACCAGCCCCACAATGTTCCCACAGGGCACGTCCTCGATGGGCTCCACATAGCGCCCCATCATCAGGATGGTTCTAGAGGGAGGGATGGAGATCAACAGAGCCATGAGGGAAACAGTCAGGGCGCAAGTACAGGCAGGCGCGGGACAGTGCTCACCTCTGGATGGGCTTTAAGTACAGGTCTTCCTTCTTCCCAGGTGTGTAGTTGGGGCCCATGATGCGGACCTTGAGTCCCGTTGACACCACCCCAGAGAACACTCTACCAAAGGCATAGAAGCGGCCTTTGTCGGAAGTTGGCACCATCTTGGAGATGTACATCATGAGAGGGCCCTTGGGGTCGCAGCTTTTAATGCCTGGAGAGAGGACATCAGGTCACCCTTTGCCGAAGCTGCGGAGCCCAGGACCTGGGTAGAGATGGACTGTGACACCTACCCATGGCGGCCTCGTCATCAGGGGGCCCCTCGTAGAGCAGCTCACAGCGGTACTTTTGCGCGGTGACAGGAGACGGCAGGTGGATGGTGATCATCTGTAGCAGCGCATCCCCTGCAGGCAGCCAGCGCCGCATCACAGCTTTGAGCAGCGGCTTGCCCTCCTTGTCCTTGTCCTCGCTGTCCAGCTTGATGTCCAGCTTCTCAATCAGCTTGGCCGTCTCCTCCTTTCTGAAGTTCATGATGGCATCGAACACCTGTCAGAGACGGATGTGGGCTTGGGATGGGAACAGGAGCGCTGCTTCCCATGGCAAGGGTACTCTGAGCGACTGCTGCCAACAGGCCAGAGCCACCTTCACCCACCTTGAAGATTGGGTCCAGGATGAGCTGGCAAAAGGTGCGAGGCAGCTTCTTCCCATCAGGGCTGTTTGCCGACTTGCTAAATTTGCCATTGGCTGGATCAAAATACCTTGAAGAGGAACAGGTCATGTTGCAGCTCAATGCAGAGCCTTGAGAGGTGCAGGATGTGCACAGGAGTCTTACACTTACCTGTCTCCCCACAGTTTCTTCATCATATCCTCCACTTTCTTGGCCCGTTCAGCTGGCCCCAGTTGGCCCTCACCCTTGGCTGCAAATTTGGCTACATACATCTCTGCGAACTGCTTCAAAGTGAAAGCCCAGCCATGCAGACCAGAGCCGAAACCCACGGTGCCCAGCACGGGGTCGATCTAAAGGAGAAGAGCAGCACTGATCAACACTGAGCCAGGAACAGTCCTCAGAAGCCACCCCTGCCAAAGCAGCACTGGCTCAGACACAGAGTTTCTTCAACAGACATCAGGTCAAAGTGAAGAATTTCAGTCATCATGTCCAAGGCCAAGGACTCCAGAGAGCATGGCTGCTGACCCAGCCCCACCCCCTCCACGAGGTGGGCTCCGCACCATGATATTGCCCATGGGCCCACTCTCGCCCTCGCCGTAGGTGGAGATGATGACGTTGACATTCTCCACAATGCGCTGGAAGGTCTGGTACAGTTCCTCAGGCTCCAACTGCAGCTCAAGCAGAGCACGGTCCATCTTGTTCATCATCAGCACAGGCTTGATGCGCTCGGCAATGGCCTGCCGCAGCACCGTCTCTGTCTGCACGCAGACGCCTGAGAGGGAAGCGGGGTTTTCAGTATGTAAGTGTGAGCCCATAAAGGCTAGCAACGATGTCATACCCCAGAAAGAGCACACCTCGTCCCCTGGACGGGCAGTAAGAGCTATTCCTCACTGCCTCTGACCCTGAGGTCGCGTCCCTGCAGCTAGATACAGGGAACTGAACTACCCTTGTCTTCCAAGAGCGCCCTGGGCTCATCCTTCCAGTCCCTGTGTGGTCCTGACTGGCCTGAACTCGCCCGCTCCTCCTCTCCAGTACAAGGGCGGCCCCAGTACCCCCACCTAAGTTTCCCTTGTATGTCCAGCATGCACTGCCTACCAGACACGCAGTCCACCACCACCAGAGCTCCATCGGTGACACGCAGGGCAGCTGTCACCTCCGAGGAGAAGTCGACGTGGCCTGGGGAGTCGATGAGGTTGATGAGGAAGCCGGAGCCGTCCTTGCTCTGCTTGATGAAGTTCAGGTCATTCTCAGACAGTTCATAGAAGAGGGAGATGGCGCTGCGGGGAAGGCGGGGGAGTCAGCCCAGCAGAGTCCCTGTGGGCACCCCTTTCTCCTGGTGCAAAGGACGGAGACAGCGGCAGCCCCCGACCCCCACCCCAGAAGCCCGCTTACGTGGACTTGATGGTGATACATCGCTCCTGCTCGTCCTTGCGGGTGTCAGTGAAGCGGGTCTCCCCAGCTCGCGCAGAGGCAATGATGCCGGCCTTGCACACCAGGGAGTCGGTCAGCGTGGACTTGCCGTGGTCCACGTGGGCGATGACAGACATGTTCCGGATGTTGGCTTTCTTGTCCATGATGGCACGGATCTGGTCTACCGTGAAGTTCACCTGCGGCGGGGGGAGGGGCAGCGGCCCGGGCTCTGAGTGCTCGGCCTGGCAGGCAGCAGCAGGTCGATAGCCTCATGGCCGTGGACTCTCAGGGCGCATGCAGGCGCGGAGCCTCGGTTGTCGTTCCCAAGGGACAGTCCACGGCGTGACTCACGGCTGCAAGGCCAGCCCTGTCATGGCGGACCCCACCGTAGGCAGCTGGCTGTGGGCGCGAGCCCTGCCACTCCGGCGCCCCGAGCACCCCGAGCCCGCGCTGCCTCTCCCGTGACGCTCGGGTGACAGGCAGGGCGCTGGAGGAGAGCGGGGCCGCCGTGGGGACCTCCCACTCGGCTGTCAGCGCCGGGGACGCGCGCCCTCCTCCCCCGGTCCAGCGTCCCCGCCCCGGGACGCGGCCACGCTAATCGGGCGAGGCCCGCGGCGCGGCGAGCAGGGACCGCGCAGACATGGCGCCGGGCGCCCGTCCGTCCGGCTCCCGCCGCGGCCGCCATGTCTCCTGCCCGCCCGTCCCGGGGACCCGCCACGGCCACCCCCCCCCGCCGCCGCGAGAGCCCGACTCCGGCCGCGAGCCCCGCCGAGCCGGGGTCACTCACCATGGTTGCGGATGGCGCCGGATTCTCACGAGCAGAACAGAAGAACAAACTACGCCGGCGATGGCGGCGGCTGCGGCGGAAGAGACCGCTGACGTCAACGCCCGGGCCTTTATAGGGCGACGCCGGTTGGGCCGGTCACGTGACGGCGCGCGCGCGTCGCGGCCGTGCTCGCCGGGGCGGGGCCGTGCCAGGCCCGGCACACGCGCGGAATCCGCGTCTGGGGATTTAACCCTCGCCGCGCCGCGGAGGCGGCTGCGGAGGTGGCGGGGCGTGTCCAGCTCGGTCCCCGGACCCTGCGCGACCGTCGCCGCCCTTGGGTGTTAAAGCTCCGCTGCCTCAGAACGCAATCACCTCCGCGATGATCCGGAAAAGGCCTTGGAGAACAATTAAAGAGGACTTTGAAATTCGGACCTGGCGAGTGGGTTGGGTCAAAGTCTGGTTTCCTGGGTTTGAGGTTGTTGTATAACGTGACGACTCCGGGGAAAGCCTGAGAAAGCTAGCCTTCTGGCTACAGAATCATTTCTGTAAACTTCGCCTGTATTTTTTTATTTCACCTTTTTGTTTTGGAAACATAGTCTCACTATGTAACCCATGCTGGCCCCAAAACAAGGCGATCTGCTTGTCTCTGCTGTCCCACCCCCGGGATTAAAGTCCTGTGCCAGCACACCACGACGGCGACACCTTTTTTTTTTTTAAGCCAGGATATCAGGTAGATCCTCTCTACTCAATAGACTGCGGAAGTTGTCCTTGAATTTCTAATTCTCCTAGGGCCAGGAATACACACACACACGCGCGCGCGCGCGCGCAAAATAGAGCCGGGAACGATGGCACACAAACAGCTGTCATCCCAACACTTAGCAGGTGGAGGCAGGGGCATCAGGACTTCAAGATCACCCCTGCTACGAAGTGAATTCCGAGGCCATCCTGGACTACATAAGACGACGCCTTAAAACCAATACAAACAAGACCCGGTGTTTCTTGGAATTTCGTCTCTTCTAATTTTTATTTCTCCCTTGAGACGAGATTCAGTCGATAGCAGCAGCCCTAGTGGCTCCGCCGCACCCGCACTCCGCCGGTCCCGCGCGGCCAGCAGAAGGCGCTGCAGGACCGCGCAGCGCGGCTGTCCCGGCCTGACCCTGGGCGCGCAGCCTCCTGCACACAATAGGCGCTCATTGCTTCCCGCGTCCGTGCAGACCAACTCCCCTCTGGAAGCCTCAAGCTCCCCGGTTAAACGGAGGGGACATATGTGACCCTCCTAGGCTGCCTGGGAGGGAGAGGAAAGAGAGGTGTCCCAACCTAGAACAAATAAATAAAACAATACGGTTTTCGAATCTTGGCTCTAAAATAACTCGGCACTCGCCTCCGCCGCCTTGGTCTCTCAATGACAATGACAATTGACTGGCAAGCATGCAAGAGGAACGCCTAAACTCCATATGCCCTCTGGTCACGATCTTGGGGGAAATTGCACCCTGATTTTTTTTCCCTCAATACTGAGTGTCAGAGGCCTTGACGGTCCTATCTCTGGAGCGTGGGGTCTTTGCAAGGCAAGATGCAAATGTTCTCATTCAAAGAAGAGATTCGAGGGTGGGGCTGGGCCCGGGTGTGGTGCACTCTTTTGGCACTGGAGCAAAGCTGGGATCCACGGTACGTGAGTTCAAGGCCAGCCTTGGTTAGGCTGAACCTTCGTTTGAAAAACAAAAACAAAAGAGGTGATTGGGGGCCATACTTGGAGAGACTGACCTGTCCTCAGAAAGTTTTCTTTTCTTTTTTTTAACTTTTTTAAAAATTTATTATTTATTATGTATGCAGTCTTCTGCCTATATTCTGCCTGCAGACCAGAAGAGGGCACCAGGTCTCATTACAGATGGTTGTGAGGCACCGTGTGGTTGTTAGAAATTGAACTCAGGACCTCTGGAAGAGCAGTCAGCAGCGCTCTTAACCGCTGAGCCATCTCTCCAGCGCCCCCCCCCCCCGCAAAGTTTTCTAAGGTGAAGCAGAGGACTGTACAAATTTCCAGACAACTTTGGCTTTGCAGCAATATGTAGTCTCAAAACTAAATAAAGATGGTGAGATCGGTGAGGGAAAGCGCTTGTCACCCGCTGATGACCTAAGACCATGGTGGAAAGAGAAAGACCTTCCACGAAGTTCTCTGACCCACGCGTAAATTGCTGCATGACATCATACAGCCTGAATAATAAATAACAAAGTAATCAGGCTAGGCTGGGCTCCATGAGAACAGGGTGCACATGTCCGAGTCCTGGGTTCCATTTCAAACAACCACAGAAACCAGGCATGCCAGCACCTAGAGATGCAAAAGGTGGGCTCAGAAGGTCAAAGTCAGCCTGGGCTCAAAAGACTAAGTGATTTTAGTGTTGTTGTTGTTGTTGTTGTTGTTTTTTGGGGCTTTTTTGGTTTTTTGTTTGTTTTTTGTTTGTTTGTTTGTTTTGTTTTGTTGTTGTTGGGGTTTTTTTGTTTTTTTGTTTTTTTTTTTTTTTTTTTTTGAGATAGGGTTTCTCCGTAGCTTTGGAACCTGTCCTGGAATTAGTAGACAGAAATACTCCTGCCCGGAGTCTTATTCTTAAAAAATATCCTTGGGGTCCCCCCGCCCGGCAGCAAACTCCGGCGGGTCCCAGCAGCGGGTCAGACATATAAACACAGGAAATAGCCATATAAGAATTTATTAACAAGGAGAGAAAGAAATAAAGGGAAAGAGAGAGAGAGGAGGAGGAGGAGGAGGAGGAGGAGATGGAGGAGGAGGAGCTGGAGGAGGAGGAGGAGGAGGAGGAGGAGGAGGAGGAGGAGGAGGAGGAGATGGAGGAGGAGGAGGAGCTGGAGGAGGAGGAGGAGGAGGAGGAGGAGGAGGAGGAGGAGGAGGAGGAGGAGGAGGAGGAGGAGGAGGAGGAGGAGGAGGAGGAGGAGGAGGAGAGGCAAAGTCCCGAGTGAGAGGAAAAGCAGGAAGAGAGCGTTGGCGGGGCGGAGGTCAGGAGTTAAAAGGAGTGGGCGTGGCTAGGGCAGGGACCAAAAGAACAACACGGAGTGCTGGGATCAAAGGTGTGCGCCACTACCATCTGGTTAAAATAGAATTGATTTGAAAGCAAAACTCTGAGACAGAGTCTCACCATGTAGCGCAGACTGGCCTGGAACAACAGAAACTAAGTAAATAGATTTCATTTAGGAGTTAAAGTTGAGACAGGGTTTCTCTGTAGCTTTGGAGCTTGTCCCGGAGATCCGCTGCCTCTGCCTCCCGAGTGCTGGGATTAAAGGCGTGCACCACCACCTCCCAGCATTGTTGGCATATTCTAAGAAGCTGTGAGGGGAGAGAATAGGGCAACGTTCAGGGCTGAGAAACGAGTGGGGCGCATGGACAGGCTACTGCAGGGATGGGGCTAGATGCACAGAATCCAAGATACGCAAAGCCTGCAGCTAGACGGCCACGGTCGCGAGCGGACGTGGGGTCATCAGTTCAGGCGGAAGCGGAATAGGGTCTCGGAGAACGACGCAGAGAGGTACCACTGCGCGTGCGCGCCCACAGCAAGGGGCGCAACAGCGGCCCCTGGTGACCATGCGTCGCAACTGCATGAATCTCGGATCTGATTTCCAGTGTGTAGAGAAATCTATACACGGAGAAAAATCAGATTAATAATTTGTTTTTTCGAGACAAGGTTTCTCTGTGTAACAGTCCTGGCTGTCAAAAAAAAAACAGTCCTGGCTGTCCAGGAACTAGTGTGGGACTCAGCCATGGCAAGCATAATAGGAAACAGTGGGAGCCAACCACGGCCTGAGTCTCAGTAGTTCACCCTGAGGTAAAACCTGAGGGCAGGAAGGACCAAACTGAGGTTACCTGAGCACCACCCAAGAGCAGCCATCCAAAGGAAAATGCCTAACGTTTCAACCGCTGTAGTTAGGACCACCTGCCAGCACACATTCACCAGGACACCCCTAGACAAATGTCAGCCAATCAGAGGTCCTGAACCTCAGAAACCCCTCACCCCCACCTTTACTCCTATAAAAACCTTACCCTAACTGAGCTCGGGGCTCTCTGTTTATTCCAATACGTTGGACGTGCAGAGAGACCGAGTTTGCAAACTTGCATAAAATAAAGGCTCTTTGCTTTTACATACAAGACTCTGTCTCCTTGTTTTTTTTGGGGGGCGGGGGGGTCTTTGTGGATCTTAGCTCTTGAAGAGCAGGCTGACTCAAAGAGGTCACCTGTCTCTACCTCCCAAGTGCTGGGATTAAAGGCGTGCACCACCACTGCAGGGCTCAGATTCAGGGTTTGGTTAGCTGCGGCGTGAGTTTAAATTCTGGTTCCGCTTTAATGTGTTATGAGACCTTGGGTGAGTTAATGGATGTCTCCGGTCTTTAGGCTGAATAATAACCTAATTTATGTGGTACTTGTAAGACTAAAGAAATAAAAAGTTGGGGGCTGGAGAGATGGCCCAGCGGTTAAAAACACTGACTGTTCTTCCAGAGATTCTGAGTTCAATTCCCAGCAACCACATGGTGGCTCACAACCATCTATAAAGAAATCTGGTGCCCTCTTCTGGGGCGTAGGTACGCATGCAGAACACTGTATATAACAAATAAATAAAACTTTAAAAAAAAAGAAAATAAAAAAATGGAACTCAGAAGGCACAGGGGCAGCCTAGCAAGCCCCAAGCCGTAGTCACCAACGTCACACGACTGATGGTACGTCTGTCACTTCAGAAAGAGGAAGGCCTGGGATCCGGAGTTCACAACAAAAACAAAACAGCAAATTGGTGAAGTCCTTGTCACACAAGCATAAAAATCTGTGCTCAAAGCCGGGAGGTGGTGGCGCACGCCTTTAATCCCAGCACTTGGGAGGCAGAGGCAGGTGGATCTCCGGGAGTTCGGGACAGGCCTGGTCTACAAGAGTTAGTTCTAGGACAGGCTACAAAGCTGTCTCTGAAAACCAGATAACAAACAAACAAAAAACTGTGTTCAATTCCAAGTTCCTGTGTAAGAAGTTAGGCATGATGGCACATGCCCTCGCTGGATCTAGAGTTCTTCTAGGAGGCTAGCCTGCCAGCTAGTATCAGGAATCCTCCTGTCCCGGCCTGAAAAAAAAAGAAAAAAGAAAAAGAAAAAGGAAAGAAGATAAAAGATCAAGAAAGCAGTTGGGCGGTGGTGGCACACGCCTTTAATCCCAGCACTCGGGAGGCAGAGGCAGGCGGAACTCTGTGAGGTCGAGGCCAGAGTCTGGTCTACAAAGGGGGTTCCAGGACAGGCTCCAAAGCTACAGAGAAACCCTGTCTCAAAAAAACAAAAAAACAAAAAAAAACAAAAGAAAAAAAAGATAAAAGATCAAGAAAGCCATCCGATGTCCACCTCTGACCTGTACACACACAAATGTCTGCACACAAACATGTACCAGCATATACACACAACAAAGAAAAAAATGTAAAGTAATTAAAATAGCTGAAATGAAGAAGAATTAAGGTTCATCTGGAGACGGGGGAGATGGCTCAATGGGTAGGAGGGCCGATATTACAGAAGATCCTCGTTGGATTCCCAGCACCCATATCGGAAGGCTCAGGGGGTCCGACGCCCTCTTCTGGACTCCTGAGGCACGGCACTCGTGTGTATACACAGTTTAAAACTAATACAAGAAAACCGGGTGTGGTGACCACGCCTTTTAATCCCAGCCCTAGGGAGTCAGAAGCGGGCGGATCTCTGTTCCAAAGCTACCCAGGGAAACAACCAGCGGTACACAGAGAAACCCTGTCTCTCTCTAAAACAGAAAAATACTTAATGTAGGAAAATCTCTTCCTAGCTGTCTTTTAAGCTGCCTGGAGAATAGTCTCCTTTCTCAAGGTCCAGTATTTGGTACACCATCCCAGCCTGGGTCGAAGAGGAAGGAGGAAAAGATAAAAGATGCATCACCTCCGCTATTGGCCGAATTCTAGTCATGTGACCACAGCTCGCTGCTGGATCCTGGGAAATGTAGTCCACTCTGGAAAGGCTACTTAAAAGGGAAATTGACTGAGGTAACTGAAGTGTTGGACTTCGTTGAGGTTAGTAAGCCAGGAGACATTTCAGTGGGGAATGAGTTTACTGCACACGCAGACGGAAATAAGTTTGAATCCCTAAACTATGCAAAGAACCAGGTGTGGTGGCTAGCCTGTCATCGCCGTACACCACAAGGAAAACTGAGATAGGGATCCCTGAAGCTCCGTGGCCGCAAACCTAGCTCAGTCATTGAGCGGCAGGTTCAGTGAGAAAATCTGTCCAGAAAACAAAGTGGAGTGTGGCTGAGGTGGTGCACGCCATTAATCCCAACACTAGGGAGGCAGAGGCAGGCAGATCTCTGTGAGTTCGAGGCCAGCCTGGTCTATAAGAGCTAGTGCCAGGACAGGCTCCAAAGCTACAGAGAAACCCTGTCTCGAAAAAACTAAAAAAAAAAAAAACAAAAAAACAAAAAAAACACGACAGTTTTTTTTACCCGAGCATTGCATTAAACATGGGCATCTTTTATTCGGTTTCATTTGGTCTGATTGCAATTATTTGCGTGGGCGGAGAGGTCCGTCTTAAGAAATCCCTAACAGCTATATTGGCAGCTTTTGGGGGGGGGGGGTCTGCGTCTGTGTGCTTTGGAGGAGGCCAGCCATGTGCACGCGGAGCCCTGATGTGCAGGACCGGCTGAGCACACCATGCCAGTACCACAGGCCAAGCAAGCCCTGCACCTGCCAGCAGCCGCTCGCGGGAACAGCGACACCTGCCCGACCGTGTCCTGTTCACCCCAAGTCTTCCTCCAAAGCATCACCACAAGCGAGAGTCACCCAACGCACCGTGAGGGGAAGAACCGACGCCTTTAAGGAGCGCCCTCGGGGGCGAGCGAGCCCCGCTCCCCGTGAAAAGGCGCGGGGCGGGGCGGAGCTGGAGTGGGCGTGGCCGCAGCGCTAGTAAGGGGAACCGGGAGGGGGCGGGACTTCTGTGTATTGGGTGGCCAAGGAGGGACCTGAGAAATGGCTCACCCCGGAAGGGGTGCTTACTCTCAAGCATGACTACCAGGGGTTCGATCCTCGGGACTCATGTGGGACCCATGATTAAAGGAAGTAATTCCAGCAAAATGTCCGCCGACATCCAGGTGGCAGGCGTGGAAGGCACGCACCCACACCCCCGCGAACTCGTCTCCAAACCTGACCGAACCCATACGGTGGAAGATGAAAAACCATCTCGTAAATGTTGTCTTTTGACGCCCACAAACATATGTGCGTCTCCCCAACCTATGCTCTCTAAAGAAAAGAGACCGTGGGACTGGAAAGATGGCTCAGAGGTTAAGAGCACTGACTGCTCTTCCGGAGGTCCTGAGTTCAATTCCCAACAACCACATGGTGGCTCACAACCATCTGTAATGAGGTCTGGTGCCCTCTTCTGGCCTGCAGGCATGGAGGCTGAACATTGTGTACATAGTAAATGAATAAATCTTTACAAAAAAAAAAAGATCGCATGGCCTCGAGCCAACAAAAATAGGAGGCAACTGGAGGTTTTTTAGGGTTTTGGTTTTTCAAGACAGGGTCTCTAACGTGTCACAGCCCTAGCTGTCCTGGAACTAGCTCTTGTAGATCAGGTTGGCCTCGAACTCCCAGAGATCCACCTGCCTCTGCCTCCTGAGTGCTGGGTGGTGGGATTAAAGACGTGCGCCACCACCGCCCTGCTTTTTTTTTTTTTTTTTTGAGACAGGGTATCTCAACTATGGAGCCAGTCCTGGAACTCACTCTGTAAACTGTAAATCAGCCTGGCCTCGAGCAGAGCTCGGATTAAAGGCCTGCACCGCCACCACCAGGTTCGGGAGGGCTTCTAAACCCTTCAGAAGCCAGACTAATGGGGCGTGGTGGGGCACACCTTTAATTCCAACACTCTGGAGGCGGAGGCGAGTGGTCTACACAACAAATTCCAGAAAAGGCGGGGTGCACGGAGTCCGATTGAAAACCAGGCAGGGGGCCCCAGCATGAACACTTAAGAAAAGGTGGGGCCAGCGAGAAGGCACGAGGCAGGAAGGCCGTTGCCCCCAAGCCTTAGGATCTCTACCTGGGACCTACAGGGTGGAAGGAGAGAACCTACTTTCCTGAACTGCTCTGACTTCCACTCATGTACACACCAAATGAATAAGTATTTGTAATTTTTTAACCGAAGCCAGAGAAAACGCGGATTGTACTGCGCGAGCGCGAGGAAAATGAGGCGGAGGTAGGGCTAACTTCTCCTTTAAGAAGTTAGACTCCACCCCCTAGTGGGCGTGACCAAAGCCAGCGCCTTAAAAAAATAAGCACAGGGGCGGGTGGGGGCGATTGGTCAGATCCTCGGGCGGTGGCGCTCGGGCGCGCTTGCGCAGCACGCAGCTCCCGCCTCTCGGCGGGGGCCGGGGGGGGGGGGGA